>NC_142414.1:25810000-26127500 GCF_059516105.1 Syngnathus floridae | reverse complement strand
TCGTTGAGAAGCACAGGAAGGTTGCCTTGGAGCCCGTTGGGTCCAGGATATCCACGGCCAAGAACCGTGGAAGGTTTTTGCTTCATCAGCACAAGATGAAAAAAAAAAAAAGAGGCCTTACATCCTGTCAAAAGCCAAACTCCTCCGAGACTTAAATGTCAGAGTGGTTAGTTGCCACCGCTGTTGAGTAATTGTTCCCAACATCATCTTGTCATCGCCGGCAAACTCTTCTGTCAAAAAGAAAGAAGTTCAATAGATTCACCGATGTATTCTTCTTTTGAATTTCTGACACCTCATCGACTACATCGCCATCCGCCCCGAAGGCCGCTCTGACGTGCTAGTGCCAGAATGATGAGCGGCGTATTCAGAAGACCCACAGAAGTAAAGACAACAACTCCAGGTTGCCCTTGGTGCCTTCTTGCCAGAATATAAACTATCCTTGCTCACTAAACAAAAATCCAGACACTTGCCGCTCATATGGAATCAGAGATACTTCTAAAAAAAATTGTAAAGAGGGAAGAAGAAGAATATGATTGACACCTTTGGACCCCTGCCGGCTCCATAGCAGCTGCAGGGCACGATTCCACCTCATATTCTCCTGGAATCCAACACACCCTTATTAGGAGAAAGTGATGAAAGGTTACAAGATCTGAGGATCATGACAAGCCCCTCCTTCTTGTGCTGGTTTTAAATTGTGGTGGAAGGTCCAGGGAATAAGTGCATCAAAAGGAGTGCGGGGTGTCAAAGTCATTTTTGCGGCGGGCCGCATCGTGGCAATAGTGTCCTTCGGAGGGCCAATATGAATGTAAACTACTTCTGAAATCAGAGACTAGTAAAAAAAAAAAAAATGGTTCAAATATTTTAAAAAGATTGCTACAATATCTCGATTTTTTTCGATGCATAATTTGTCTGCACGGGCCGCGTAAAATTATGTGGCGGGCCGTATCTGGCCCCCAGACCTCGGGTTTGACAATTTACATAAAAAAAAAATCTTTGTTTGCAAGATTGCTAATCTCCAGAGGAGACGAGTTATATTCTCGAAAAATGCATGGAATTTTTAAACGCCGCCATAAAAAAAGCACCTATAGGGTCACATTCGCCGACTCTATTTAATGTGCTGCTAATCGCTACATGTTGTGAACTCCGCTAAAAAAAAACGACTCAAGCCATCATAAATTTAATATTCCTGATTAAAGTTTTACTGTTCCATCAGCTGAGGGTGCCTTGAATGAAATTTGTGTCGGGTCTTTTTTTTTTCTCATCTAATTTTGTAATGAAACTTGAAAGTGTGTTGAAGAGTTTCGACGAGAAGCGATGGAGTGACTTTAAGCGGAAAGATTTTCTCCAAATGGTGACTTTTGCGGCAAACCCGCCCTCTGATCTTGAGCCTCAGTTCGGAAACATCTCGGCCGTTCGCGCGGGTCGTGTACATGCAGCTCGTCTGACCCCGGCATCTGCCCGTCGCCCACTCAATTAGCTTCTCCAGCTCAAACCCAGTGAGGTCATCACCTTTTCTGTTTCTCTTTTCATTTCCTGTCCAACTTGCTGTGTCAGCCTTTCAAACACAGTGAGAAACAAGCACCAGAATGAAAGGAGAAAATAAAAGAGATGGAGGAAGAAATGGAAAAGGCGATGACACTGGAGTGGGTGGACCCGTCAACCAGGAATTTTCAGGAATTTTCAGGTCATCGTTTGGAGCGCGGAGATAACCTTCCTCAACACAGCAGAAAACACAACTTGTATTTTTGGACCTAAAACACAAATTAAAAAAATATATATATTTATATATATATATATAATTTATTATATATTCATATGTATATATACATATATATATATTTTTTAAAGCTAATATATATATCTATATATATATATATATATATATATAATATATGTAATCTATTTATTTTATTCATTTTAATTAAAAATAAAATAAATTTGACAGACATTTTTTTTCGACAAAGATATGAAAAATATGATTTCACACTCACACACACGCACTCGCATACACGCACACACAAAAGTGAGTTCCAATAATGGTTTATTACACATCTGCTCACCTTTCAGTCACACACACACACACACGCACATTTTCATTGATCGGAGCCATTTTATATCCTCTCTCAGACTTTCTTTGTAGCTGATCTGAAATCATCCCCTCTAATAACTCATCAGCGCGCATGGTCAGCAAATCTCATTTATCACTGTAGCCCAGGTCCCCTCGCCGCCATTGCGGGTGGAGCCCGGGTACCCGCAGCAATATGGAGAATCACCCAGTGAGGAAAGGGCAGCGCACTAATCTTTGCGGAGCAAACGATCTATAAAGCAATATAGGAGTTTATGAGCTATGGGTGTTGTATGAAATCCGAGCCACTTCAACCACACGACAGTCTGTACTTCTTTCTTTCCTCTCATATTCAGATTCTTTTTTTCCGGAATGTCTGGCTTTCAAAGTGTGGAGCTCACACCAAGTACTTGTTCCATTTTTTTTTTAACTCATGTGCATTTTTTTCTTTTCAGTTTGTCCTGGGACAGAGAACAAGCTGAGCACCCTCTCAGATCTGGATCAGCAGTACCGCACCCTGAAGAAGGTCTACGAGAACTGCGAAGTTGTCATGGGCAATCTGGAGATAACCAGCATCGATCGCAACCGGAACCTCTCTTTCCTCAAAGTAGGAAGACAATTCTTGATTATTATCAACTTTCTGGATTATGTTGGCCTCCCTGGAGGAAAAGCACAAACATAATTTATGAGTTTCAGCACCACGGACAGTGACACATGTTCACAGTACAATGGGGAAAGCTCTCACTTGTTATGTCATAAATATTGTAAGAGGCAAACATGGCTTCGACCTTCAAAATTGTACATTCAGGACTGAATGTCAATATGGGCACTTTGTCACGACTAGCTGCAAGAAAGTCAACATAGCAACGTATGATATGGATGGAATATACTGCCCCTTGTGGCCGATATGCGTTTACCACGAGTAGCACAATGCCCTTTATATGTACGTATTAATTCATTAAAAATATGAACCATTTTTTTTAATTGTTAACTTGCGATTTAATGCGGTATTAAGATTCAAATTTGTATACAGTAGAATACTGCGTATTTTTTCTGTGTCATTTATTTCAACGGAGAAAGATGACATCATAAATCAAAATCTCACTGCTTTTAATATAATCTAATCAGGGATTTGAAAACCATGGCAAGATCCGTTGTAATATTCCGAGCGGGGACCAGCTTCGTATTTTATTCAGATAAAAAATAAAAAAATGGTCTGTACATTGCCTGTGTAAAAAGTGCCGCCCAAATATTATGATTGCGCGACCACAAATTCTAATTAAAGCAGCTGCTTTAAATGTTAACGATGAACAAAGTGGAATTAAACGGCCCAGGTATGCGCAATCGGGTGACAACTTTTAAATCACAACAATGGCTTGTAAAGTTCAATTTGAGGCCACTGTCGTTTCAACACCATGGACAGAGTCACCGGGGCCGCCGCCGCCGCCACCGTGGGTGAATCACAAAGCTCAGCACCATGGACAGATAAATGTGTGCGCCATCCACTCACTTCATGCTGTTTAATGAAGTGCGTGCAGTCTAATTACTGGGCCAGCGCTATAAAATGAACACTATAAACAGTCCCATTAGGCTCAGCATCATTAGGGAAACAATTAGACATCTGGGGATTGTTAAGTGGATGCGAGAAGGGTCAGATATCTGGAGTTTAGACGGTTGCTATGGCAACTATTTGTCGCAGAGACACCCCCGTTATTACTTGAAGACCACCGTTTGATGCTCACCTGTTTTTATTATGAATAAGTTCCTCTTTATTTGGTAGTTTGTTTTGAAATGATTAGGACGGGCTCTTTCGTTGGGATTATTTAATTTGTTAGAGATTATACATTAGTTAATTGATGATTAAGTTGGCAGATGGGGAAAACTATTGTCCACCAGCACATTGTGATCTCAGTTGGATGAGGAAGAATCAAATGTTCGGTTTTTCCAAACATACTTTTATTGAAAAATAAAATGTTTACGCATAATTACTCGCTGAGGCTTATTATAAAAAAACAGGATCACATTTGACCAAATGTGACGTACCTAAAGTATTATTTTCTGAGCACTCAAATATCCCTTTTATAGACAGTCAGTTCATGAATAAATTGTATTGTAAATTCATTCCAATGACACACTATCAGCCTTGGGCCGCCTGAGGAAATTTTGGGGTGGCAGTTTAACTGCAGACAAAAATAGCAGCTGTGATAAAATTACAAACTTGAGTGTGTTTGTGTGTATGGGGGGGGGGGGGGGGGGGTTAAGCGGTGGTTGCTTCTGTCACAGCCACGCAGTGATGGAGCGGGTGAGAGCAATGGACGGGACAAACGCTGACAGATAGATGGATGGGTCGGCTCAGCGAACACTTTAGGTTCAAAGTAGATATCTGACTTTTCCATAGTGCCCACCTACACATTTGTTTTCTTTCCCCGTCATTCTATGAGATAATACGAGCAGGTCCTCCTGAAGATTGACTCTATGTGCAAAGTATTTTAAAAAAATACTTTCATTAATTTAATCTAATTAATTTTACTTAAAAATTAGGTGTGCAGTGCTTTGAGTGCCAAAGGTAGAAAAGTGCGATACAATATACAAAATATTTACCATTTACCAATATGGCTTTTCCTGATGTGTGCATTTTAGCCACTAGAGGGCAGTGTAATACAGTCAAGCAGACAAAAACGAAGAAGAATTTCACCACTACTACTGCTGCAAAGAATGAGAAATTTGACAAATTAATCCTAAACGTTCAACATTTCTCGTTTGAGTCAAACCACTCAAACTTTTCAAACTTTTTAATGACTGCATTGCTAATTATTTTCACAATTTCCACAACCAAATTCCTGAATCAAAAGCAACATTTCAAACTTTTTTGTAAATACAAAATTACATCCAAAATACATTTAAAAATTAATTCACTTTGTACGTATATACCGACATTGCTTCATACCTAAATCTTTTATTTTTTTAATCATTTAATCACACAACAGGGCGGCCAATGCAGTGCGTAGTGACGCTGGGTGAGCTCCTCAAACCTCCACCTTCGGAAAAGGCCATGTGAAAAGCTCCCCACTGATCAAAAGGGATCACCAAGCCTTCGCCTGGCATCACTCTCCACGTTAGTTGGCCACCGGCTGCCTGTCACTCACAATGACCCATTTTCCCAGAAGTGAATCGGGGAGCTGCGCCAAGTGGCCCCAGTGGCCCCCAAGCGGCTAATGGTGTCACCTATGCGGACGCGCTCTTCATTAAACTCCGATCAATATGGCAGCCAGAGCTAGCAAGCATGAAGGCAGTATGCCAAGGTTGCCTTCAGAGCGGCCATGTCGGTGGATTACCGCAAACACACACGCTTGTGCACACATATCATCCCCGAGCCCGCCCGCCCGCCTCTCTCATGTCGGCAAACACAAACAGTCGTGAAGAGGGATGAAGGACACGGTCGCCGAGGTGCGCGGCGTGTCGCGGGCAGACAGCAACACTTTTCAATCGGCTTATCTATGGCAAGCACCGGCCGAGAGTGACGTGGAGAGACGGATGACGTTCTCGTGTCCGTGCGTGTCTCAGAAGAGGCCAACCGGTGAGGGAGATGTCTTCATACCAAATGCTCCATGTTTTTTTTTTTTTTTTAATACAAATTTGACGATGTAAAAATCGGTGTACTTTAAGGATTTACAATGAAAGACCAAAACGACATCCCTTCACTAAATAATCATGCCATAATTGTGACCTGTGTCTGTTTTTGGATGGCTTGGAAAAACTATCGGTAGTAATAAATCCAGTTTTTGGCGTTATTCGAGCTCTTTTTGGCAGCTAAATTAGCACCCTGCTTTCTCGAGCCATCGTGCCAGCATCTTATGGTTTAGTAATCGAAGGTTTGTATAAAAAAAAAAAAAAAAAAAAAAAAGACTAATTTCTTCACTACTGAGCCTCAAATGTATTGTATTGTTTATTCTGGAAGCTTTTTAAAACATTAAACCATTAGTCTCATGAAAAAAATAGATAATAAAATAGAATAAACCATCCTAAAGATTTTTGATTGAAAAATCTAATAAAAAAATTAAATTAAATTAGAAAGTCACTTCTTTGATACTGTTGCTGACGTAAATTAATTTCCCCCAAACAAAATTCATATTTCTCCACCGCTGCATATCAAATTCCTGGAAGAAAAAATAAAATAAACCATCCTAAAGATTTTTAATTGAAAAATCAAATCAATAAATTAAATTAAATTAGAAAAAGTCACTTCTTTGATACTGTTGCTGACATAAATGAATTTCCCCCAAATATAATTCATATTTCTCCACCGCTGCATATCAAATTTCTGGAAGAATGAATGCAATACACCTGTTTTACTTTTTCCTTGACTTGATACAAAATACAAAGCAGTCTGTATATGATGAAGTGTCATAACGCCAACACAAGTACATGACTAACATGGGAAATATCACACGAGAGGGACCTGCTGTTCTAGTGTATATCATCACGATGGGGATTCTCATCGTAGGTCCAAGGCCACAAGCTGAGTGCTAAAGATAATGAAAGCTCAGACGCTATACACTACATCACGACCTCCGCTTTGACAAACTTTTCTACACATTTACTCTACATTAAATAACAAGAGCAAGCAAAAACAAATTATTATTTATTTAGTAACAGTTATCCGACTTTGCTAACGCAAATAATTCCACAAAAAGTGGTGTTAGCAGCTGCGTTAGCCGTTAGCTTGACATGCTAACCTGTCAAAACATCACGACCTCCGCTTTGACAAACATTTCTACACATTTACTCAACATTAAATAACAAGAGCAAGCAACAACACATTATTATTTATTTAGTAACAGGTATCCGACTTTGCTAACACAAATAATTCCACAAAAAGTGGTGTTAGCAGCAGCGTTAGCCGTTAGCTTGACATGCTAACCTGTCAAAACGTCAGCATTAATGTGGGTTTCAAACTAGGGTTAGGGTGTCAAACAAGGGTTTTAAACTAGGGTTAGGGTTTCAAAGTCGGGTTTCAAACTTGGGTTAGGGTTTCAAACTAGGGTTAAGGTTTCAAAGTATGTTCAAGGTTTCAAACTAGTGTTTCAAACTATGGTTAGGGTTTCAAATTAGGGTCAAGGTTTCAAACTAGGGTTAGGGTTTAAAATGTATAAAAGGTAAGTAAGAAATTGAAATGCTATTGTGTCAAAAACATGTCTTTTGAGAAATACCTGGAATATGAAAAAATAAGTTTTTATTATGAAGATATTTCAGAAAAATAACTTTACTGGGTCATTTTTTTGACCCCCTTATGCATTTTTGCACAGAATGAGAAACCTACAGAATGTCCAACACCAGTTGGTTATTTAATCCCAGGTTATGTTTTGCCAATGTCAGGGAGACGAGGCAAAAACAAACGTGTGTACGCAGTCGTTATCTCGTCACCGTCATGTCCGTATCTTCCTCACTCCGACGAAAGCAGACGGTCTCTCTTCGAAGTGGAAAGAAAGTCTTGCCGTTTCTGTGCCACTGGCGAACAAAGGCATTTCCATGAAATGAAAAGCTATGGCCGCAATCAAACCCTAGCATGTCCTCAAGATGATCCCACGGTGCGTCTTTTGCTTATCAAATTGTAAGATATTGTCCATGACACTTGCTAACAGGGCCCTAATTAATGCACTAAATCAATTGAAAATGGCTGGGCTCAGTGCAGAGTGGCCTACCGGGATGGCGACATCACGGCAAATGATGGCGGCAGACGCACGCCGCCAAGAGGGCCATTTAAAGCACTCATCCAATCCCGTTTAGCGCACACAATCCCTGACTGGAGCTGCAAATCGTAGCTGCAGGATACTTAACGTGCCGTGCGCATTTCTTAAAGAGTGAATTCCCTCGAAAGGATTCCATTTTTCAAGCTAACGTCTCCAAAAGTGTTGGAAACGTGAGGCTAATTTTAGTTTTGCTGTAGACTGATATTGTGTTGACGTGAGAAGATGACATCATCTTAAGCTGATGATATCACAAGTGGATCTGATGCTGACGCAATCTGGATACTTCTGTCTCAACGCACCTGTTTATTTTTTTGTGAAATAATTGGAACATGTGTCTGACATGTTGCTTAGGTTTTGATGATGCAAAAATAGGTGTTTGTTTGTTTGTGTTAACATGAACAATTGAGAGCTGCCTGTGATTGAAAAATAAGAAATTGTGAAGATGAGACAACATGGGAAATTAGTCAGGATAGATAGATAGATAGATAGATAGATAGATAGATAGATAGATAGATAGATAGATAGATAGATAGATAGATAGATAGATAGATAGATAGATCGATCGATCGATCGATAGATCGATAGATCGATAGATAGATAGATAGATAGATAGATAGATAGATAGATAGATCGATCGATCGATCGATCGATCGATCGATCGATCGATCGATCGATCGATCGATCGATCGATCGATCGATAGATAGATAGATAGATAGATAGATCGATAGATCGATCGATCGATCGATCGATTTCGATGAAGACATTGCTCCAGATTAAAAGGATAGATAGATAGATAGATAGATAGATAGATAGATAGATAGATAGGTAGATAGGTAGATAGGTAGATAGGTAGATAGGTAGATAGGTAGAGAGGTCCACAGGTAGAGAGGTCCATAGATAGATAGATAGATAGATAGATAGATAGATAGATAGATAGATAGATAGATAGATAGATAGATAGATAGATAGATAGATAGATAGATAGATAGATAGATAGATAGATAGATAGATCCTCTAAGTGCAAGATGTTCTCTCTATCTTGTATTTGATTGGTTTAATTGTACCACTATCTTGGCTAAATGCTTTGACACCTCCACCCAGCGTTGCAGTCAAACACACACGAAGACACGTAGCTTGTGTCGCTACAAATCGGGACATCCATCAGCGATTAGGATTTGATTCAGGGGTAATGAAGCAGCTCAGCGGCGCAACGTGCCGTGTGTCACAACTACATGTGACGGAAAATGGCCTCCCTAATCACGCCACACGCATGCATAGCATGCACATACACGCCACGGAGATAGTTTTAATTCACATCACAGCTGCTGCGTTTGTTTGCAGTTTACAAAGCTCCCGACGGGGCCGTTTAGGAGGAAACATCGACATTTGGATTCCGGACTTAGCCTCTGACACTACTGTGCCGTGTCCCGTGCTGGTCTTCACTTTGAGTTCTTGTAGCAATCGGTGCACAGATTCATCGACTGCTTATTGATTACTAAATTAATGGAGAATGATTTTTAATAATTGATTACCGTATTTTCTGCACTATAAGGCGCACCTAAAAACACTCCAATTTTCTCAAAAGCCGACAGTGCGCCTTATAGTCAGGTGCGCCTTATATATGGATCAATATTGAGCCACTGCAGCAGGCGTGTCCAAAGTCCGGCCCGCGGGCTAAATATATATATTTTATATATGGACAAAGTTTTAAAATGGGCCATTCATTGAATGTGCGCCTTATAATCCGGTGCGCTTTATATATGGACAAAGTTTTAAAATGGGCCATTCATTGAAGGTGTGCCTTATAATCCGGTGCGCCTTATAGTGTGGAAAATATGGTAATCGTTAAGACAGTCATTTTAATTTAAAAGTGTACAAATCTTGTAAATATTTTATTAATTATTATTCATAATAATGATAATTTACAATATGTCATCCTCCATGAAAGCAGACTGATTATATTTGTGTTGAGTCAAAATAAAACATTTGCATTTACAATAATCAGTATTTTTTTTGTTGCCTATTTTGTTACAAATCAAAACATTACATTTTCAAATTCTAAGTTCAGAAAACATAAATTAATGCACATTTCATAAGGGTTGGAAATTAAAACGTGATTTTTATTCAATTCTTCTATTAATCGGCAACATATCGACAACGATCGTAATAATTGTTAGTTGCATCCCTATTTCTAAGCTTTGTACCTCCTCATTGGAACTTTTCACACTTTTATTTTTCTCATGTGACAAGAATCGCCACTCTGGCCTCACCTCGTGACTTGTGTATGTCCACAAGGTTTTGTCATCGTGTCAGCGTTTGAGGAAGTGTGTTGACGCCCATCACACACTCCCTTTTGGTCAATTGAGAAGTTTTTTTGAACCGCAGAATGCGTCTTGACAAGCAAGATGCCTCGCAGAAGCCGCTTATAAAACAATCTTCTGCCTGATGCTCGGCCTGTCCGAGACAATAAGTATCAGCGTTGGGAGCGAGAAATTCAACTGCTGCTTGAAGCCCAGCGCTTGTAAACACAAAATTGCCGGCAGGGTGTCAACCCAAAGTCAGAGTCTTGCAAATTTGATTAAATGTCGCAACATGCTGCCTGACCGCCACTTTGGACAACAATTGGACGAAAGTATGGAGACACAAGTTGGGGTCAAAGTTAAGGCCCGGGGGCCTGTCAGATCATTCAGATCATTCAGATCATTCATGTCTGTTAACTTCAATGATGTCGGCTAAAATCTGTCCCAAAATATTTGTCATGTGTAGTCATTTTTATCTTAATGGCCCTTAGAGGAAAGCCCGCTTCAAAAATAAGTTTGACACCCCTGAGTTAGTGGGAAACTCCAGTTAAGTCCAAAGTTAAAAATGTTATTTTACTACCGTATTTTCCGGACTATAAGGCACACCGGACTATAAGGCGCACCTTCAATGAATGGCCCATTTTAAAACTTTGTCCTTATACAAGGCGCACCGGACTATAAGGCGCACCATTAATGCATCATGTCAGATTTTTAATCCAAATTAAATCATTCTCCATTTTATGTTTTTTATTTCAGCTTCAGACGCAACAAATGACTTTATAATCACAAAATAATGATCCAGTCTTTTTGATTCATGATTCATAGTCTTCAGCGGGCCACTTATGATTGATTTCATGAAACAATGTTTCGGGCCAGTTTAAATTTAGGAATTTGGTCCACATATAAGGCGCTATAAGGCGCACTGTCGGCTTTTGAGAAAATGTTAGGTTTTTAGGCACGCCTTATAGTCCGGAAAATACGGTACTTCAATTAAGAACTTTACTGTCGGCTTTTGAGAAAATTTTAGGTTTTTAGGCACGCCTTATAGTCCAGAAAATACGGTACTTCAATTAAGAACTTTGCTCATCTCAGCATGGAAGCATTCGGGAGATTTTCTCAAGTCATCCACCTCGACAAGTGATCTTCACAGTGACGTATTCTCGGGCGCTATTTTTCATTTCTTTCAAAGTCAATGGCCCTCTCAAAGGCATGCCATTTTTTTATTTTTTTATTTTGTATTTTAACAGGATTCCTCCAAATCTTGAATGTCACACCCGAGTGCTCTCAGCATACTTAGCAGCCAAATAGCCCCATGAGGTGAAGAGGTGCATAGCGCTCTTACGCAGCCCATTGAGACCGATTGGTAAACAGGTCCCCGCCCGCCCATTGACTTTGCCGCCACGTGGAGGATTCAGGTTGCACCGCCGCCAATGGGGTGGGCTCAAACTGTTGCGAGTCTGTGCTGACATGCGCCACTGCACTCTCCTTGACTCACTGGCGGAGTGAGTGCTCTATATGTATGGAAATGAGCAGTAATCACCATAATATGTGTCCCATCTTCTTGTATTGTAACCGCGTTATTAGATTTTCCCCAGCCCGATGGATTTTAGCCCTTTATCCATCCATTTTTTTTCCCAGACCTACCTGCTTTTTTTTTTTCTTCCCCCCGTCCTCTATGTTTACTCTTCCACTCATCCGGATGACAGATGCAGGTGTGCAATTAATTCTACTTAAAAACGTGATTTTTCCCGCCTCAGCGTCCTTAAACTTTGCTCAATTTTGCGACTTTGCGGAAAAATCTTCACCGCCAGCATCTCGTTATCAAGTACCAATAAGGCCGCAAGGTGTTTTTTGTTATTGTAGCGCCGTCGTAGCGAGCCGGCCTTAAGTACCTCATTATTTTCCCCCGTGCGCTTCTGACTTGAGTAAAATAAGAATGCGAGGAGATAAACTATAATCTTTTCTCACACTAACATCCTTGTTTTCCGACTTGACGCTTTCTCAGTCAATAAAATATAATCGTACGCGAGCGTGGTTTTGCCAAATGTTTTTGAAATGATGTTATGAAGGCGTCGTCTGAAAATCCCGGGTGCTACCCCGAGGCAGTTCACGAGAAGAGAAGGCAGACATTTGTTTGCATATTCACTGGCGAGGTGCCTCCCAAGCTGCCTGGGAAAAAGTCGCCTGAAACGAGCGTTTTATTCAGTTTGCTTGCATAAGTTATTGCTAATTTGTGTTTGTGAATCCTCGTGAGGTGAGCTACTTTAAGTGACTGCAAGGGATGATAGTGTGATTTCTTGAGAGGCTGTCAGACAGCTTCTTTACCTCTGGTCCGTTTGCCTCTGAGCAAAATGGCGGCATTGTTAACAAGATCACTTCAAGGCAAACTGGAAATTTGGCTTAATGACACCAATCATGTCATAAAAGCAAATTTATCCAGGTGAGCTGGCAGGAAGGACGAAAATTTTATTTTATTTTATTTTATTTTATTTTATTTTATTGATGATTATAGAACTTTATTCATCCCACAGTGGGTAAATTTACTTGTCACAGCAGCGTACAAGTAATTATATTATTTTATAATTAAAATATTATTTTATTTTATTTTATTTTATTTTATTTTATTTTATTGATGATGATGATAGAACTTTATTCATCCCACATCAGGTAAATTTACTTGTCACAGCAGTGTACAAGTAATTATATTATATTATATTATATTATATTATATTATATTATATTATATTATATTATATTATATTATATTATATTATATTATATTATATTATTTCATATAATATTTATAATATAATATATAAATAATAAAAGGACCTGGCTGTCCTGTCTTCTGTCTTTTCATTAGAAGATGGTCTTGGTCTTCTCTGCCAAATTCTGGTTCGTAAAATGTTGGCTGCATACTCGACCGAGTGAGCTATTCTGCTAAAGTTCTCCTTTTGGATGGCAGCAATCCTCAACAGGGGTGAAAAAAAATAAAACACAAAAAAGCCCTTGGAGTACTGAAGTACACACTCAAAATCTGACACAAGAGCGATGCTTGGCAGTGTGTTTTTTTTGTTTTTTTTTCTTCGGTGGAGATGATGGAAATAGTCGGGCTGCTTGAGAGTTCCTACAAAAGTTCAACCTTGGATGACATTGTATTCACGGCATATCTGATGTCGGAAAATGAGCTTTTTGTTTTGCTATCGTATACCTGCGGAGGTTAAAGAGTCTGAACAGCAAGTGTCTTTTGCACTTTTTTAAAACAGACTTTTTGGATCATGCTGCTTGACCTGCTGAAAAAACATTTTGCTACACAAGCGGGCCAAAAAAAATCACAATCACCCCCCCCCCCAATACTTCTAATGCTTCCCGACCAAACCCTATCGGTCGAGAAATCTTTGATCTACATATTCGCAAGTATATTTAATCCCGGCGGAGAATTAAATTACATCAAAGATATGGGCAGAATAATCCTTTTAATTAAATTACAAAAAAAGCTTTTTTTTTTGTTTTTGTTTGCTTTCCCTTGCTCCCACTTGAAGACTTTTTCCCACGTTGCTATGCAACAAGGGATCTTCTTTTTTTTTTGTGTGTGTGTGTGTTGTCTGGACTTGGGGGCCGGCCGGGAGAAGGGCGCACAGTGGGAGCAGCCGGGTCGGGTGGCGACGAAGCCTCAGTGGGGACCCGGAGGGCTTCGAAGGAACTTAATGATAGCTGGCTGAGCTCAGCAATCCCCCAGCAGTGAACACAAGGCCACAGTGGGGGTCAAAGTAATGGCAGGGAATGACTTCCTACCAGGGGGCGGAATCAAGAAACCCCTGCAAGAACGTAATGTTTTTATTTTTTTTTTAAAGACGCCACAACTTTGTTTGCTCTCCAACATTTCTTTTTCACTTTCTCACAATAGGCACTGTAATAAGTATGCTAATCAAATTCTCCAGTGAAATGAATGCTGCTATTTTATGATGTTGTTCTTTTTCCTCTAGATGATTGACGTGCTGTAATCTTGCTAATAAGCACCTCCACTTTGTGTTTTGCTTCCTTTTGTGTTTGTGCTACAATAGCCCCGACCGCCGGTCCTGGCAGTGAGCCACATTATGGCCGCTTGTATGGGACACCTGCTATTATCCTCAAGCGCTTAACTATCAGTCGACTGCACTCGTGCATTTTTCTGCTGCACGCCTTCTCCCAGGCCAGGCTGGTGACAAACCCATCATTAGTCACCTGGGAATTTGCACGCAAGCGCGGAAGAGGTGTTTCCGGAGACTTTTCAATGTCACGGGAATCGGTCAGAAAAATCGAGCACACTTTTATATGGGTTTGAAAGAAAGTAGTTCATGCTGTAAAATGGGGAGGGAGATAAATCGTTTGGAGATGCATCCAAAAAAAAAAAAAAGACACGAGTTAACCAAAGTAAAGCTATGCTTCTTCTCATTTCTTTTTGAATGGCTTTTTTTTTTTCTCCGTGTTTATTTTGCTTCCTCAATTTCATTTTATGCAAAGAATTTGTCTGAGAACAAACATATTTGAATATTCGGAATAAAAAAAATAATATGTAAAAAATATATAAAATGAAATATATGATAAATAATAAAATGTATAATGTAATAAATATAAATTCAAAATAATATAAAAAAAAGAATTTGTCTGCAAACAAACAGGAAGCAGCAGGAATATTTGAGTATTCGGAATAAAAAAATAATATAAAATCAAATAATATTTAAAATATATATAATATAAAATATATGATAAATAATAAAACACATAATATAATAAAATATAAAATAAAAATAATATTTTAAAAAATCACATTCATTTTGCCAAATTAACACGTGGTTCCCACTTTTTAAATGTACCTTCTATAAAAATGTCAGAGCTCATTGACTCCATTTCTTCATTGCAGTCCATCAGAGAGGTGACTGGTTACGTGCTGGTGGCTCTCAACCAGTTTGACTACCTCCCGCTGGAAAATCTACGGATCATCAGAGGCACCAAGCTGTACGAAGGCCGCTATTCGCTTGCCATCTTCCTCAACTACAGGCGGGATGGATACTACGGATTGAGGCAGCTGGGCCTTCGGAACCTAACAGGTAGGTGACGTCATATTCAGAAATACTGCACAAATGATCTTAACATAATCTGATCATCACAAACAAAGCCTTGTCAATCAAAACAAAGTTGCAACGGATAGAAAGAACATCAAATTATCTTCATGAGTCACAATTTGGTTCACGCCAGATGGTGAAATTGAAATCTCCTCTGCTGATTCATGTTGCCATCAAACTACAAATATATTTTTGTTTTTGCTCATTTGAAAAATGTCACAATTCCCCCGCTTGTGTTTGACTTATGCATATTTAATAAGCGCAAAATTAGCGCTCAGAGTTTGATGTCACGTCATTGCTACCAAATTAATTTTTTTTGTATGGAAAGATCAAATATGTGTGAAAAGCCTTATTTTCCCTTTTAATTAAATTTCTGTTTATGCACTCAAAATTGTTCCGCTCTTGCTGAGTGTGCTCGTAAATGGATGTTTTGGGTTTAGTATGGGCGTACGCACGCGCACTTTGCTTTTTAATTGTATTTGCGTTATTTCGCCATACCAATTTGTGGCCGTGAACTCGCAATCAGCTCATCTCCTTTTCGATGTGCTGCTGCAAGCCAATATTATCCTTTATCATACTTTTGAAATTAATTAACACACGTTCAAGACAAGAGAGAAATTCTCCGTAAAAGTCATCAACCAGCTCCAGATTGTGTGAACCAAACATAAAGTTGTTTTTTTTGGCATCAATCTCTGCAGACTTTGGGACATTTGATTGAAATCTGTTGCGGTGGTGTTCTTCCAGTCAGAACAGAACAACATCCTAGAGCGTGTCAAGTTGTGGCCAATTGGAAATTCACTTCCAAGCATGCTTGTCCTCCAAAGTGCAGCCAAGGAATAAAAGTGTTCGACAAAGTTGCCAGAAATTTCAACAACTTGTTGGAAAAGCAGCTTGTCTTTGTGTCAACTTCTAAATCCACGCCGGATACAGCAAAAGGACGATAACGTTGAAAAAATATTATTTTTCATCACACAATGGATTACTGACCAATTTTCTTTTTTCTATTTAACAATCATTGTGTTGGTCAGAGTTTGTATTTCAGGATTTATTTTAACTCATTCATTGCCAACCCAGTTTCACGTCTATAACTGTCAATGGCACGGTTGCTACGCTGCCTAAGAGGAGCCATCTTGTAAAAAAAAAAAAAAAAAAATGCAGAATTCTCAGAGGTGAAGAAAATTCATGACACAAAAAAATAGTTTGACGTTACTGTAAGCAAATTATACGAAGACCAGAACACATTTTATGCGGAAATCAAAATAATCCCAAATTTCGACTCATTCACTGCCAACCCAGTTTTATAACCGTCAATGGCACTGAATGAGTTAAAAAAGCACATCGCTGATTTCAAATTCAAAAAAGAGCAGCCTAGCCAGCAAAAAAAAAAAAAAAAGAACCACCAGCCGATAATGTTCACGGCGGCTGGTGAGAAAGAGCGATCAGGCGTGCGTGGACACAGCTAAAGGTCTACTTGACCTTTTCCTGAGACAACACTCAAAGTGCACGCTTACAGAGAGCAGACATCCCAGTCAAAGACTACAACATGGAATAATAATTTTTTTTTGAAACCATGATAACACCTCATTTGTCACCTCAGCCAAGTGCAAAAGCCCGAGAGAGGCCTAAACTTTTTTCACGATACAAAGTTGATCTGTTTGTTGCCCCGTTGTAACTTTGCGCCGATATATATGGCCATGGATTTCTCATAAAAGCTTGATATTGTCCCAAGGGACTTTAGGGAGGAACCGAGATTCATCCGCCGCATATAACTTGGGGTGTTCTTTCTCAGCGGGCTGAACATGAAAAGTTGAAAGTGGTATCAAAGGATCTTAGGTGCTATAATTGCATGTCCTTGATAAGATCTACTAAAGCGACCGACTTGCTGCTTTCACGAGCTTTTCATGTTATTTTGTTTTAAGCTGCTGGACGTCCAGTTGCGCATTTGTCTGTTTTATTATTCTGTTTTATGTTTCCATCTGGAGCTGCAACTAACGATTGATTCATGATTAAATCTGTTGATTATTTTGTCAATTAATCGATGAATCTTATAAAAAAAACACATTTTGGATAAATAAATGCTTTATGTTTCCATCTGGATCTGCAACTAATGACTGATTAAATAATCGATTATTCGGTTGATTATTTTGTCAATTAATCGATGAATCCAATTAAAAAAACATATTTTAGATAAATAAATGCTTTGTTTCCGTCTGGATCTGCAACTAATGACTGATTAAATGATCGATTATTCTGTTGATTATTTTGTCAATTAATCGATGAATCCGATTAAAAAAACATTTTAGATTGATTAAATAATCAATTAATCTGTTGATTATTTTGTCAATTCATTGATGAATCTGATAAAAAACACATTTTAAATTCTTATTTATTAAAAATTTATTAGTGTTTTTACACTAAGAATTTGAAATAACGTTGATTCAGTTACTGTTTTTTATTTTGTAACATGTTGGAAATCGGCAAAAATGCTTATTATTGTAAAAAAGAAAACACAAATGTTTTATTTTGACGCTGTTCATTGTGATCCGTTAACAAAGCTATCTTAAGGATTAATTGATGATTTTTTTTAATATCAAAAAATCATTATCGATTAATCGTCGCATCTCCATTTACATCTATTGGATCTTTTTCAGTGCCAGTCCTCGTCTTGGTACATTTTGTTTTCAAAGCCAAAAGTTAAAGGCAGTGTTCTGGCTCGATGTCGTCGCAACCCTCGCAGGATTTGATAGCACAATTAAATAACAAGATGTATAGGTCTCTTATCAAATTAAATAGATTTTCTTTTTCAAACTTGAAATTACAGCCAGATGCAGTCTGGATTAGAGCCACGTTAAACTTTGTTTGACGTCTCAACTTCAGTCCCTCGACACAGTCACAATATTTGCTCGTTTTAATCACGTACGTCGAACACACAAACGCACCGACATAATTAAAATCTAATCGTTTTTGCTGAAGGTAATTATAGTACAAATGAACACTGATCTCCATTTTCTTTCTTTTTTTCTCGTAATTGAGAACTGCGAATCAAAGAACAATCTTTCTGTCCGTGTTCTCAAGGTTATCATTTCATCAATTGTCACAAGTTCGGTGATTCTTGGAATCTGTGTAATGTCTGAGTTTGAGTTCTTATCAGACAAATTGGCTCGCTTTGAGTGACACAACGATTCTTCAAATCCTGAGGTATAAATAGTCGATTTCTTTCGTATCAGTCGGACAGATCTACGAATTTGCTTGCTGTTTCGACATCTTTGGCTCATTATTAGGCAGGCGGATAATTCTCGCTGTCTCCACACTCATCGTGTACACATTTGAGTGTTTGTTGTTTGTTATGCTGTTTCCCAGCGGGGACGTGGACTTCAATATATTCTGTGCTATTTACAACACAACAACAACTTCAGTGCAGCTTTGTCCCACTCTGAATTCCGTCCCTGATGGAGCTTGCAGAAAGCATGTTTGGATCCAATTTGCATGGATTGCAGTTATCGCCGCTCAGCAAACTGTCATTTAATACTTTTGTTTGAAAGTATTTAGCTATGGTATGTTGGGGTTTTTTTTGGCCTGCAAAATGTGTCTTGCTTTGTTGTTGAGGTACTTTGATGACTTGTATGCACGGGTCGCTAAAGTGTCTGTCCCCTCGTGAAGTAAAAAAATATATATAATAACACCATGTTCCAGATTACTAAGTCAATCATTTATTTTTATTTAATTATAAATAAATTTAAATTATATATAATAATAATAATGTATAATATATAATTAAACTAATAAATGTAATAATTTATTTAATTTATTTTATTTGTACCTTTTATTACTTTCAAGAATAATAGAGGTTATTGTAAACATGATGACAATAAAGTTTTGACCTTTTTGTCTTTTTACACAATTCCTCAAAGTTTAGTATATATAATAATAATAATGTATAATATAATGTATATACTATGTATAATGAAACAAATACATTTAATAATTTATTTTCATTTATTTAATTTGTTTTTACCTTTTATTACTTTTAAGAATAATCGAGATGTTATTGAAAACATGATGACAACAAAGTTTTTGACTTTTTGTCTTTTTACACAATTCCTCAAAGTACTGTGTTGCATTATATATTTACAAAGTTGGGGGGGAAGAAAAAAAAGAAGAAGGGCAATACCAATAGCTGCTGGTGCCTTTAGAGAATAGAGGCCTGGAACGAATTAATAATGGATCTTGTGTCATCATTAAGGCGCTGATCATTAAGACATATCTCATGGCTTCAAACGTTTCTTTGCTCACAAAGGAAAAATGCAAGGCAACAAAAAGCCTCAGTGCGCTTTTTAAATGTTTTCTTCTTGGGCTTTTTTAAAAGAGAGTTGAAAATCGTTTTATTTATTTCAAAATAGGAATATCAAGCACTCGGATGGTTATGTAAAGCCCAGCACGCCTTGCATCTCTTTCTCGCGGGCTGTCGGGAAATGTGGCCAAATTAGCCGCAATCATCTCCAACCTGTCGTTGCCTGCCATTTTCTCCGCCGCCCGGTGAATTGATTAAACTCGCGCTGGCATTCAAACGATGCTAACGTGTCATTCGACACGCCTTGTCCCATTTCGGAAACGTGTTTGCTGTCCGATCTCGGATGCACGTTGAATATTTTCTGTCATTTTTGAAAACTTTTCAGCAAACTATACCGAATGATCCATCTTTGAGTCCATCCTTGCATACTAGATCATATTGTGTCAAACCTAAGGCCCGGGGGCCAGACACGGCCCGCCACATAAATTTTGCATGTACTCCATGTACTCAAATGACACATTTGAAAAATAGAGATTTTTTTTTACATAGAAACGTAACAAAGGTTACTTCTGACCAACTTTTGCATCTTTTACGGCACTGATATTTAAAGCACAGGTGTCAAACTCAAGGCCCGAGGGCCAGATACGGCCCGCCACATCATTTTATGTGGCCCGCGATGACAAATTGTGCATCAAATTCGTGTGTCATGACTAGAATTGCAAATTGTCGTCACTTTTAATATGTTTTTTTGAAATATTTGACCAGTTTTTACTCGTCTGATTTGAAAACGAGTTGTTAGTTTGTTTTGTAGCTTTTACTGTATATAATATATTATTTATATATTTATTTGGGTTGACAGTCATAATGGCCGTCCGAAAGAAGCTATGACTATGATGCGGCCCACAAAAAAAATCAGTTTGACACCCCTGCAATAGGCCATCGACAAAGATTACGCAAGAAGATCCCATGCTCGAGATTTAATGTGGAAAAAACAAAAAATTGCAAGGTTACCCAAACATAATCGTTTGACATTATTGCCTTCGCCTGTGGGTGTGTTGGGATTGACCAAAACGAAGAGAAGGCCTACAATATTAAGAGCGTTGATGTCTGTTTTTAAGAGTGGCCGAGAAGACGCAGCAAAAGTGGGCGGAGGAGAACGCTGAGATTGATGGCAAGAATTTAGCCTCCGCTGAAGGCTTGGCGTGTACCAAGTGTCATCTCCTGCCTCCTACACCGACTACTCGCTGCACAAAGCATTTTTCATAAGGATTCATGGCAAAAACAATATCATTGGAGACTGTGAAATTTAATCAGGGGGTTTAAAACACAATTATCAAGGAGGTAGTGGATGCGCAGTGAATTGGTGGATAAGGTGGGATGGGCGAGGATGGGGGGGGTGGACCACCCCCGCGTTGTCTGTGCCTCGCAGCTCTGCTCCCATTTGTCACTGAGCACAATATCTCTTTGGCTGGCAGAGCTAATAATGGAGAAGTGAGGAAATGGGACTCCAGAGACTCACCTTCTCTGTGTGTGGATCAGATAAGTTTTTCCTCCACTCTTCGCTCGCAAAGATGGTGACGTTTATAAAAACGCATCGTCGAGAACGTACGTGCGGTTGGCTGACAGTTCATTTGCTCTTGCTCTGCTCTTGGGCTGTTTTAGCTGATTCGTCACTTTTATCGGATTTTTTTTTTGCATTGCCCAGCGGCGGCTTATGTGTGGTCTCCTGTCAAAAGTGTGATTCATAAGATCAGAGAAGTCATTTTCACATCATGTGCTTTCTTTCGCAACTGTTTTTTTTTTCTTCTTCTCCCTCCGTGCTCGTCTGAGCAAAGATGCTCCGAGGCATCACACAGTGGAGTGCTTCACAGTTCCACACTTGGGTTCCTCAGAGACGCAGCACTTGTTAAGCACTCGAATACCTTGAGCTGTAATCGTTGTCTATCATTATATACAAGTTAGTAAATCGATATTTTTCCAAAGCTCTACAAATATAACTTTTATAGTTACGCCTACACAGGCGAGTAAGCTCTAGTGGCCTTGAAAGAGGAAAATTTGAAATCAGAAATGTCTCCTGCAGTGTAAATGATACATCACTGGCAAATTCAATCATAAATATATTGTAAAAATAATAACGTTCCGTGTCAGAAGTGAATAATATCTTTGTCGAGGCAGAATTTGTACTTTGGAGTTTGTATTGCTCACAGTTACATTTAAGTTATGTATTTTTATTATTTTTAATACATTGCATGTGCATGGTCTAATCATGCAGATATTTACCCAAAATGGCACATCCCATTTATTTAGAAATCCAAATGCCTGCAGGGAATGTCTTTGTTTTCCTTCCATTTGGAGTCAAAACCTACAAAGAGACCATTCCAACAGTGGAGGATGAAAAAGATTTTTAAAACAGAGACGGCATCCAACGCTGTATTATTCCTCTTGTTCTCCTCTTGCGTCACGTGTGCAAGGTTCAAAGGGAAAACCTGAAAGATGGAGGACGGACGGACGGACGGACCAGCTGCTGAAAGGCGGTCACTCCGAAGGATGGATGGATGGATGGATGGATGGATGGATGGATGGATGGATGGATGGATGGATAGATGGATGGATGGATGGATGGATGGATGGATGGATGGATGGATGGATGGATGGATGGATGGATGGATGGATGGATTGGTAGATGGATTGGTGGACGGAAGATGGATGAATGGATGGATTGGCGGATGGATGGATGGATGGATGGATGGATGGATGGATGGATGGATGGATGGATGGATGGATGGATGGATGGATGGATGGATGGATCGATGGATCGATGGATGGATTGGTAGATGGATTGGTAGATGGATTGGTGGACGGAAGATGGATGGATGGATGGATGGATGGATGGATGGATGGATGGATGGATGGATGGATGGATGGATGGACGCGCAGACGGACGGATGGATGGATTGGTAGATGGATCCTTGCTAATGATGGCTTGGCGTAAAATGTAAAAGTGAGTATAAGTGGATTTTTTTTTTTTAGCCGTCCTAATAGGCTTGAAGGGTCTACTGTACCTGCTTTTGCGAAAAAGAAAGAAGAAGAAAAGACCAACTCCACTTCTCTGTTCTCCTTCTGATCCTTGTCGACGTTCAGGCAACTCAGCTGTGTGTCACTTCCTACCAGACAATGGCGGCAAAGCGTAGAGACGCGGACTCATCAGCCGAGGACGGATCGCTATCACGGCTTTATTCATCAGCGTAATTAGGCCGAGGAAGAGATGTGGGACAAGTGGCGAGCAGCATTGATGAAAGCTCATCAGCGAGCTCCCCGCAGAGCATCACGGTTAGCGGCGGCTGGCGGCTCAATCATCGTCCACAAACGACTTTGCAATAGCGGCTCTTTGCGCCGCTGAATGAGCGGAAAATGAGCATAATTGGCTACGGAGCAAAGTTTGGTGAAAGACGTTCCTTGATATTCGGTTCTAAAACTATCCTAAAATGCTGTTGGCTAGCTTTTAGACTTTTTGCTGAATTTATTTTATTTTTTTAACATATTGTTTTTATTTTTGAATAACAGTAAAACTTGTTGCAGTTTGCTATTTCCCAAATTTACTGATTCCCTTTTTTTTTTGGGTGGAACTTTGCTATTATTGTTGCAAAAGTCACCTGTTGTTGTTGCTTTTGGAGCTGAATAGATTGTCCATATAGTTTTATTTAAAATATATTTATGAAATGCCATTTGTGGTGTGAAATAACAATTTTCATCATGAGCCCTAAAAAATGCCATTTTCAATTTTCAGGATTGACATTATTGGGGCCTGAGATCTATTATTTTTTATTTTATCTTTTTACAAGTGATGCCCCAGCTTGAAACCAATAAGCGACGAGTAAAAAAAAAAAAAAGCAGCAGATGAGTTTAACATGCAGAGCTGCAATTCGCAGACCGTCTTTGAACTAACCATCTGACCTCGCAACCATCGCAAAAGAGTACTAGTAAAATTCTGCACGGTGAAGGTTTATTACGTTACACACAATTTCTTATCAGAATCGATTTTCAGAGCTTGAGCAATAACCCCTTCCCGCGTTCCTCATATCAGTGTTCCCTTTCTGTGCTCACCCCTCCCCTTTCTGCCACCCCCCCTTATTTCTCCTACACTTTTACAGCCGCCTTGTGAATCACACGAGTGTGGATGACCACCGGGGCGGGGCGGGGGGGGTGAGATGGCGGCAAGCGGGTGTCTGGGTGTTGATCACCAGCCTGATAGCAAGATCGAAGCTCAGCGGGCGGGCATCGGAAGTCGTGGGAGGGTGCGATGATTCCCAGCCACTGTGGCGTGAGACCTCATTAGATGGCCGGGGAAAAATCAAATTTCACTGAATTAGTCTAAAAATATGCCGCCTTACCTGCTAATCTTCTGTTTACCTTAGTCAGGCTTACATTTTATGACGGATGTACCCGCCATTACTGCACGTCTTGATTAGAATAAAGCTGAACCACTGCACGTTTTTTTTCCCTCCCCCCCTCCCCAGCCAGAAATGTAAAACACCCCCGATAAATTGTCCATTTTGACGGGAACATGATTACACGAGGCCGCGGCTGCGGGCAGACAGAGCGACATGTCACCTCTAAGAGGGCTTTGAATAGATGTCCGTGCCTTCACCGAGTCCCCGCTTCTTTAATCATCATGTCGGATGTTGATGATTAGCTTCCTGTGTGTGTGTGTGAGTCGTGCACCCAACTCTCTTGGTGGTAATAATCAGCCCGGGGAGATAATCATACCCGTCAGCTAATCCAGCTCTAATCTTAAGAACATTGTTACGTTTTATATGAACTACGTTAAGTGTGTGTGTGTGCAGGTATAGAATCTGGCGGTATTTCAGATCCTAGCTGAAGAGGATGAGAGGTGATTGCATCTAAATCCCTAAACTAGGTTAAATAACAGTCTGGGAAGGACGCTGGTGTTATATCCTTCTCGTAGGGGTCACAGCTCGTGACGGAATGAAGGGGGAGGGGGGGGATTACTAAAGCATCATCTCATCACTCTCCAAAATCTGTAATAGCAAGAAGAAAGAGGGATTAGGATTCATTACGGCGCTCCATGTGTAGGCATCTATTAAGGAAGAATCACTTTTGCTATCAAGCAGACGGCGCGTGATGAGGCGACTTTGGTCTCAGTGCAATCGAGCTTCATCGTACTCGGTGAGGTGAAGCGGGTCAAGAGCCAAGTGAGCACTTATTGAATGTTAACACTTTGGGCCGAGTTTTTGCCCTTTTTGAAAGACAACTTTTTATGTGTCAAATCAAATAGAATTGAAATCCTTTTTTTTTTTTTAATCCTGTTAATGAGGCCGCAGTCAACAGTCAATCATAATGTTAATTCGTTTCAGAATTAAATTAATCTCAACTAAATATTTATCACTATTTTCTGTGCCGCTAAATATAAAACTAGTTATTTATTTATTTATTTATTTATTTATTTATTTATTTATTTATTTATTGAATACTGAATATTTATCACAATTCTCTGTGCCGCTAAAACAAAAACAATGTATTTATTTATTTATTTATTTATCCGTTTATTATATCAGATTTTACGTGGTATATCACTATTTTCTGTGCCGCGAAAAATAAAACTATTTATGTATTTATTTACTGAATACAGAATATTTATCAATTCTCTGTGCCGCTAAAACAAAAAAATGTATTTATTTATTTATCCGTTTATTAGATCAGATTTTAAGTAGTATGTCACTATTTTCTGTGCCGCTAAAAATGAAACTATTTATTTGTTTGTTTATTTATTTGTTTGTTTGTTTATTTATGTATTTATTTATTGAATACGGAATATTTACCACAATTCTCCGTGCCGCTAAAACAAAAACAATTTATTTATTTATCTGTTTATTATATCAGATTTTATGTAGTATGTGTTTTTTTTTTTGTTTTTTAAGGTTGAGTGCTCGCCCTGTCTAACTTCACAAACACCAGCCCCGAAATTCTTGCAAGACGTTTCTATTTTCTTATCTCCCCGGAAAAGAAAGAAATGAATAAAAGACTACTTTCCTGTGTGTGTTTTCACAGTCAAATTTTATATTTTGGAGGACTTATGATATTACTGTTGTATTGAATTGCTCTGTCAATAGCGTTTATCTTCACGCTCAGATGCACTTTGATGCTCGCTACTCTGAGATTATTGTGGTTAACCTTGATCTATCGATTTCCTGCCATTGTATACTACTCTTATATATTTATGGGGGGGTGTGCTCACTTTTCTTCTCCTTGCAGAGATCCTGAACGGAGGCGTTTACGTGGACCAGAACAAATTCCTGTGCCATGCGGACACCATCCATTGGCGTGACATCATCAAGAACCCCCAAGCGGAGCTCCTGGTGGTTCCATCCAACAATAGCAATCTGGGATGTGAGTGTGGTACAAATGACAATGACACTATTTGGAGGTGATCCACATTCCGAGCAAGTCACTGTCGGCCAACAAATGTTTAGTCATCGTGTTAGCCTAGCGGTCAACGGTTAGGGCAAAATCACATGGTGTTAAATCAGCGTGTGAACGTTTGTCGGTGGCGCGGCGGCGAGGCCGGCGGAGACGCTGCCTGGCTTTGCTCTTTTTAAGTCTCAGCTAATCTGACAGCTGCTCGTGAAGGTTCTGATGGTGATGCCGAGTCATGTCTCTGAGCCCGCCGGTCCGCCGGGTTGCTGTTCTTTATACACAGTGGGCATTTCTGTCTGGCGGACATTCAATGTCACAAGAAGTGGCTCCTCTTGGCTTTTTTTTTTTTTTTTGGGAGCGAGTGGCTCGGCTCGTTTCAAGGGAAGAAGTTGATAGCGGTAGATCAAACCCATTGGGAAGAACAAACATTGAGCGTGCCATAACGGTTAGCGGGTTGACTTGAACTTGAGTTCATTTGACAAAAATAAGCCTGATGACCTTTTGTTTTGAGGATACCGTATTTTCCGGACTATAAGGCGCATCGGACTATAAGGCGCACCTTCGATGAATGGCCCATTTTAAAACTTTGTCCTTATATAAGGCGCACTGGACTATAAGGCGCATCATTAATGCATCATGTCAGATTTTGAATCCAAATCATTCTCCATTTTATCTTTTTTTATTTCAACTTCAGACGCAACAAATCACTTTATAATCACAAAATAATGATCCATAGTCTTTTTGATTCTTGATTCATAGTCTTCAGCGGGCCACTTATGATTGATTTTATGACACTTCCGGCCAGTTTAAATTTAGGAATTTGGTCCATATACAAAGCGCACCAGACTATAAGGCGCACTGTCGAAAATTTTAGGTTTTTAGGTGCGCCTTATAGTCCGGAAAATACGGTACTCTTGTTGAGTCTTGAAATTTGTTCTGCCGACATAGCGCCGGTTTGGGGAGACATTTAAAAAAAAAAAACCATTGGTTGATGAGATAGTCACTAATGAAGGAGGAGGATGAAAAGCAACAAAGACTAGAGGGGGTGTGTCCGAAAATGACAATGGAACGTGGGAGTCGAGGTTGCCAAATGGGGGACCCTTGGCAGGCAGTGTTTAGAATGTACGTTGGCAGCCACGCAATGGGAGTGGGCCTTGTGACAGTTAGCTCGCAATGTTCTCCTTAGTCTGTTATTAACGCCAGTCAATTAAGCTTTGGTGACAGCAGATGCCAAGTCCAACTTGTCTGCAGGAACGCTCGGAAGAGCTGGTCATCACGTAAATACTTGATCGTGCGGTGAAGTGTTATTGTTGTGCGTTTTTGTTTGTCATGCAGGCAGACGCTGTCATCGCTCTTGTAACGGACGATGTTGGGGTCACCAGGAAGAGCAGTGCCAAACTTGTAAGTGCAAATGTATTTTTAGACGGTATAAACTTTTATGATTAAGAGAAAATGAGATGGCTGGAGGCAGACAAACTAAATCCTTCAAGTGAATAAGGACCCATTTTAGATTATGACCACTTGAATGTAAAAGTTGCAATCATCTATTTTGATATTTTGCTTTTGCCACAGCGCCCGCCTTGAATTTCCCCTGTCGACATATTAGTTGCACGCCGATCAATAATAGATGAGTGTGCACATTGAAGGGTGGAATAGAGGGGACAAAAATTGCCAGAATATGAAAATGTTTAACAGATGCCAATCATGCCAGCGTCGATTGGGGTTAGAAGGAAAGGAGGCTCCAACTTTTAGCTCTGCGCTTTCAAATAGGGTGATGACCTGAATATTATTATTATTATTATTATTATTGTTGTTGAAAAGCTGGTATTCCGAGCATTTAGATATTTTTTAAATAAAATACCGCATCCAAATAATTCTCAAATAACTAATTGATTAATAATTGATTATTTTATCTCCAGGTCGCTGTATTTTTACGCTCTATCTTCACATATAATGTGTTTGAAACACATCTATGAGTATTTCATATCAATAAATACCAAGCAGTCCAGTTTAAAATGCAGAGCATATTTTAAAGCGGTTGAAATTAGCTATTAGTTCTATCATTGCAAGAACACGTCATAGCCACAGGAGTCGGGCGCCATGGCAACAATTAGCACATAATAGCGCCGCTATTTAGGAATGAACGGCACAGTCGGGGCATTAATCTTCTGATAAAAACACTTTTTATTTTGTTTTGTTTTACGCACACCTCTGCGTTGGATCAGCAGGGTTCCATCACACGAGAATTTGAATTTCCAGACAGAATCAGCGAAGCTCTATGTTGCAGCAGAATTTCCAGCAGTTTGTTCAAGGACACCAAAAAAAAAAGTTCAATTTTTTGGTCGTCGTGACCTTCTGCTTGTGAAGGCCCTAATTTGTATCTGCCTGAATTTCATATCATTTTAGCAAGAACGTATCGAGGGTGGTGATATTGTCTCCTTTTGTTGGGAGTGTGTACGTGTGCGGAAGACCTTTAAATCTTTTCTTCTTTTGCGGGGCAGTGACGAAGACGGTGTGCGCAGAGCAGTGTGACGGTCGCTGCTTCGGGCCGTACGTCAGCGACTGCTGCCACCGCGAGTGCGCCGGCGGCTGTTCGGGACCCAAGGACACAGACTGCTTCGTACGTGCACGAGCCCCCCGCTGAAATCTCCCGTCCTTCCTCGTGTCCTCATCGCTGTCATTCTCCCCGGAAATGATTTACTTTGTTTACCTGGTGATGCATTGTTTGTCATTTCACAAGGCGGTACCAGTCGGAGGCACCGGCGCTCTTCAAAGAGCAAATTGGTGATTCATTGTTCCAATTAATATCCCTCTTATCACCCAAAGTCCGTCCTGCGTGGACCGCCGTTTCTCGGAGGTGCCATATTGTTGCTGTAATTCACAGAAAAGGCTCAACCAATTCAATTACCGGCGTTTCGGACGACGACGGCAAAACACTTGCGAGTTTTACGGCAAAACATTTCGAGCATTTACATGGTGCCAGTGGATGGATGGCGCCAATTTGTCTCCCGTGGAAATGAAACGTAGCCGTAATCGTTTTTCATCCACAATATCTTCTGTGAGAGAATTATACCCTTCTGATGGCTTCCATAACTCGCCTGCCCCGCTTGGGAAGGCTCGTTTGTATCCTCAAGTTTAGCCCCTAGTTTACGCGGTTTTTGTCTTTTTTTTTTTTTTTTTTGCAGGCTTGCACCAATTTCAACGACAGCGGCGCATGTGTGACCCAGTGCCCTCAGCCTTTCGTGTATAATCCCACGTCTTTCCAACTGGAACACAATCCGAGAGCCAAGTATACCTACGGAGCCTTTTGTGTCAAGAAATGCCCGCGTAAGTTCACTTTTAAAGCCTTTATGTGTGAATTTGACTCGTTGAATGCTAGCTGAGTTTGCAAATTAAGTCGAGCAAACAGTCTGGGCGGAGGAAAAGTTTAATCAGAACTTTTCTGGAGCAAGATAAAGAAATCAGACATTATCAAACATTAGCAACAATCTGATGGGATCATCATTAGGTAAATTATTTTATAAAAAATTTCCGGGCTGGCAAATCTCTTTATCTTTTGTCAATCCCAAACTAATCTTTGTCGTTTCTGTCACTTATATTCGCGACCTTGTCCTTTTGCTCTCTGCCCAGAGCTTGTGACAAAAGATGAGCGTAAGCTCATCTGGTAAATTGAGAACATTGCCCTGAGGCTCATCTCACCCCCACCTAACCCAACGTCTGTCAGTCTCACAACTCCACTTGAGGAAAAAAAAATAAATAAATAAAAATACACCAAGCTTAATATTTGGGTGAGCTGCCACACTCGTTGAAGGCCTCTGGATCATCGGCATATAATAAAAAATGACAATATGGACGTGCTTATCCTGTTCAGGGTCTCAGTTCTGAGAAATAGAATGATAACACCTGGAAAAATTCTAAGCATGAACTAGACAAAAAAAAAAAAAAATCCAGGTTGCTCTCTAATAAAGTGATATAAAGACAGGATATTGCACATGCCCCTGAAAATATATGCCAAAGAAAAATCAATGCCGTTGCATTCCTATTTCGATAAATGCGTTTCTCAATCACACAACACCGATTAAAACAAATCCTCAAGCATGGAATATGCGCAACGTCGGTCCGACTTCAAATGATTACCAAATGAGCGTTTTGCTTTTCTCGTCTTTGCTGACCTTATCAGCAGCAGTTTTGGATCTTATTGCAAATATGATTCAAATCTCCACCATAAAGGCAACCTTCCTCGTGTAGGATAATGAATGCAAACATCTTGCGTGTGTTCACGTCAGATAACTTTGTGGTGGACCATAACTCCTGTGTCCGAGCGTGTCCTAGCAACAAGATGGAAGTGGAGGAGAACCGCATCAAAAAGTGCATTCCCTGCACAGACATCTGCCCCAAAGGTAATGGAGAGGAGGATCAGGTCAGAGTTGGATTCGACATTGATTTCCTGCATAGTCAGCCAGCAAAACAATTATTATAAATTGTTGTCTTTTTGACACGAAGCAATGTGTGTAGAACTTTTTTTTGGGGGGGGGGTGTACAGTATTGCAGGTATTTAACAAAAAGCAACACACTACAAATTTTATTTGATACTTTAATTGGCCTACGTTCAATTTAATCAAACATCAATGTAATTTGCAAATTAAAATAAAATTAGTCAAAATAAAATAAATGCAGTATGAAATGTTTTTTCATGTCGACCGGTTAACTCACTTTCGACTTGGTCATAAATTATAGACAAGGCTGCCAAGATTAGTGGACTAATCACGACGATGTTGACGATCAAAATCATTGATAATTAATTTTTTTTTTAATTCATTTTTGTCGCAGGCCACATCGTGGTTTCCTTCGGACGGCCATTTTGAATTCTGAGACGAGTAAAAACTGCTCAAATATTTTAAAAAGCTGAATGGTAATAAAAATTACGAGCAGTATCTCTATTTTCTTTTTTTTTAAAGTGAGGACAGTTTGTAATTTTAGTTTTGACACAATTTGTCTTCGCAGGCCAAATAAAATGACGTGGCGGGCCTTATGTTTGACACCTATGCTCGAAAAACACATTTGATTTCATTTCTGACTCCGCGAAAGTCGTAGCGAGTGACATCAGAAGCAATCAGTGCTTTTTATGACCGCACGAACGTTGACGGTCGTAAAATGAAAAGTGCCGCTGAATACAAGCGGTGATGAAATGCCACATGATTTGGAAATAATGACTTGACACATTGGGTAGTTAAAAAAAAAAACGAACAAAAGAAAAGAGGCGCCTGACATTAAAGATCTGCCAAAACAAAAAACATTTAAAGACAGCTCAGCTCGAAATGTTATAATATAGGAAATAAACATTTGCAACTTCCAGTTTGATGAAAGATGGCCCGAGAGGTGTTTGCATCAACCCCGTCCGTCCGACTCGGGACAAATCTCTTTTAAAGACATTCTTCTGCAGCCTCCGCCACTCTTCTGCATTTGTCTGCTTGTAAACAGCTTAAGCAGCTGCGCCGTTTTAATCTAATAGCTTTTGCGATATCGGATCATCCCGAGCTTGAGAGAATTACATTGAAAGCTTTACATAAAAATATGATTTGGCGTTATGCGCCTTACCTGCGCCCCAAAATATGACTTATTTCAGCTTTTTTTGACAGCAGCCCTTGCCTAAATTGTTCCTAAAGAAAAATATTCTGACATTTTCCTCCCCGGCTGCAAAATTAGGCTTCGGTAGCGCTCAAGGGTTAATCTCTCGGGTTCCGTCGTCACGCAGCAGCGAGAGGTTAATGAGGGATAGCCAAAGGAACTGTGGGAAATGATAACAAATTAACATTTCAGATATGAAATTGGCTGGTATAAATCATTATCAAAAAGGGGTTACGCCGCTTAATGCCAGCCTTATTCATCATCGCCATTCCTCGCCTCGGTCAGACGCACGCCAAGGCAATTGTAATTAATGCAAATGTAATGCATTTATTATTGGCTGCCGTCAGAAGAATTTCAAGCGGTGGCCTTATGAGTTATTTGAAACGAGGCCACGCCCACCTCCCATAAGGACAAATACATTGTGTTCTTTTTCTTGCCAGTGTGCGACGGAATCGGGACGGGCGTCCTGCAGAGCCATCAAACAGTGGATGCCAGTAATATTGATAAATTTGTCAACTGCACTAAAATCAATGGCAACCTCATCTTCCTAATCACCGGTATTAAAGGGTGAGTTACAAACCACTCGTGACAGACACAAAGTATGATTTATAAAAACTTCATATGGACGTATTGATTTGGAGGAGTGGGAGAACATTTGGACTCGAGCAGGATGGAATGAGCTAGCAAACAGGAGCGTATTTCTTTTGTGGAAATGCAATTGTGTTCGGTGAGGAATATTCCCAGTGCTATCTATCAGCGCTGTCACGGTGACCTGAAGCTCTTCAAGTGGACCAATAGCTACTCATGCAAGTCACACCCAATGTTACATCGCAGGAGAACCTTTCCCCCCCGAGTGTTGCCGTCGCAAATGAGATGACCTTGCACGATATGTTGCGGATTAGCATTGGATTCTCCGTGTGTCTTTAGGGACAAGTATCACGGTATTGGACCGCTGGATCCGGAACGCCTCAACATCTTCCGCACTGTCAAAGAGATCACAGGTGATTTAAGTGACTTTGGAAATAATGGCCCGTGTTTGTGTGTGTGTGTGTTTGTGTGTCTATGTGTGTGTGTCTATATGTGTCTGTGTGTGCACGTGTGTGTGTGTGCGTGTGTGTGCGCGTAAGTGTGTGTGTCTGTGTCTCTCTGTGTGTCTATATGTGTCTGTGTGCTTGTGCGCATGTCTGTGTGTGTGTGTCTGTGCGTGTCTGTGTGTGTCTATGTGTGTGTCTGTGCGTGTGTCTGTGTGTGTCTGTGCGTGTGTATGTGTCTGTGCGTGTGTCTGTGTGTGTTTGTGTGTGTCTGTGCGTGTCTGTGTGTGTCTATGTGTGTTTGTGTGTGTCTGTGCGTGTCTGTGTGTGTCTATGTGTGTGTCTGTGCGTGTGTCTGTGTGTGTCTGTGCGTGTGTATGTGTCTGTGCGTGTGTCTGTGTGTGTTTGTGTGTGTCTCTGTGTGTCTGTGTGTGTCTGTGCGTGTCTATGTGTGCGTAGTTGTGTGTCTGTGTGTGTCTTTGTGTGTCTGTGCCTGTGTCCATGTGTGCGTGTGTGTGTGTGTCTGTGTGTGTCTGTCTCTGTGTGTGTCTGTCTGTCTATCCTTGTGTGTGTTTGTGTGTGTCTCTGTGTGTGTTTGTGTGTGTCTCTGTGTGTGTTTGTGCATGTCTATGTGTATGTGTGTGTGTGTGTCTCTCTCTGTGTGTCTCTGTGTGTCTGTGCGTGTGTCCATGTGTGCGTGTGTGTGTCTCTGTGTGTGTCTGTCTGTCTATCCTTGTGTGTGTCTCTGTGTGTGTGTGTGTGTGTGCGCGTTTGTGTGTGTGTGTGCGCGTGTCCATTAGCAAGCAAAGGCCCTAAAGGGATGAGCGATGGCTGGTATACAAAGCCTTTGTCATATTAAAGTGTGTCTTGCAGTTGAGCCAAACAGCTAATGGAGCGAAACTGCATTTTCATAATGAAAAGGCGAGCAATAAGAAAGAGCAATAGCCTGGCTCGTCCTCCTCCTCTTCGGCGCCTTCCTCCCTTTAATGTCATTTCCACACATGCTGATGCCTTATTATCTGTCATTAAAAGCCAATGCTATTCGACAAATCGCGCCGTATATTCCACCGAGTCTTTTAATTAGCGCGTATTGTCCGTTTCCTTCATGAATGAGAGCTCGCTTGAACTTCAAATGCCAACCAAAGCTGGTTTTGATGTCAAAAAAGAAAGAATCATTTCTTTATCATCAAGAGTGACCTTTGTAGAATTTCCGAGGAGGTTAAAGAGGAGTTTTGTTCATCATGTCTTCAGGTTTCCTCAACATTCAATCGTGGCCGGAGAACATGACCGATCTGAGTGTTTTTTCCAACCTGGTGACCATCGGCGGGAGATCCCTTTACAGGTAGAAAAGTATTTTCATTCATTTTTTATTTTCATTTCCTGCGATGTCACACGGCCGCCATTTTTTCCAGCGGAACCGGCATCTCCCTGCTGATTTTGAAACAACGTTGGATCTCCTCACTGCAATTCCAGTCGCTGGATGAGATCAGCGCCGGCATCGTGTACATTTCCAACAACAGCCGTCTGTGCTTCTACGATACGGTCAACTGGACTTCGCTTTTCCGGACGCCGACCCAGAAAGCGGTCATCCACAATAACCGTGACCCCAGACAATGCAGTGAGTGGCGGCATCTTTTTTTTGTGTGGTCATTTCGCTTTTCGCTTTCGATATTGATTAGGTGACAGTCGTGGAAATAACATGACATTATCTATCGCAGTTTGAAAGTTTCTCACCCATGACTGGAGTTTATTGAGCAGCGTAATGATGAAGAACAAGATGCGCGATGACATGATGAATACATACCCAAAGTGAAATGAATGGTATTCATTTCTCTGCTGTGATGATTTTTTAAATGGCACCGTTCCATTATAACATTTTATGAAACATCGGTGTCAAACCCAAGGCCCGGGGGCCGAATTACGGCCCATCACATTATTTTATGTGGCCCGCAAAGACAAATTGTGCATCGGCTAAAATTACAAATTGTCTTCCATTTTAAAAATGTAGATATTGCGAGCAATTTTTATTAAAATATTGGACCAGTTTTTACTAGTCACAGAATTCAAAACTAGTTAATCATCAGTTTGTTGTGTAGCTGTTGATATTCGTAATGTCCGAAGAAAACTACGAGTCGATGCGGCCGGCGACAAAAATGAGTTTAACACCGTAGATCAGAGGTGTCAAACAAATTTTTTTGGCGGGCCGCATTGTAGTCATAGCTTCTTTCAGAGGGCCATTATATTATTATTAGTCAACCCAAATAAAATGTATGAGCACCTCATATTACATACAGTAAAAGCTACAAAACAAACTGACAAATAACTCAAATCAGACGAATAAAAACTGGTCAAATATTAAAAAAAAAAAAGATATTATTAAAAGTGAAGACAATTTGCAATTCTAGTAATGACACACGAATTTGATGCATAATTTGTCTTTACGGGTCACATAAAATGATGTGGTGGGCCGACTTTGACACCCCTGCCATAGATATTCCAAATTTCAGCAGTCAAATTGTATTTTGTATATTTTCCTGACAGCCCAGCAGCGCATGGTGTGCGACGGGATGTGCTCCGACGAAGGCTGCTGGGGCCCGGGGCCGGACCAGTGTCTCTCCTGCCGCTACTTCCGACGTGGCCGCACCTGCGTCCAGTCCTGCAATCTTTTTTTTGGGTGCGTAGTCGACGCAAAAATTCATGATGTTCACAAGTGAGCTGCTAAAGCATTATCCGCAACAACGGCTCTTTACGGTTCCCAAAGACGCATTAATTCCCTCGCAAACAGGCACACGCAACAAGCCGAGGAAATAAAATCAATTTAAGCAGCTTTTGATGTATGAGAATGAACTCAAAGTGTCCTCAAGGGCTCGGAAGGAGAGTCTAATTGCCATTTGCTGTGAATGTAATGAGATGAACCAATAAGAAATTCCGAGTAGGTTATGTGCACAGTGGACTTGACCATTGTGGCAAATTAACTCCAATCTATTGCGGGATTCGAATATTTCATTCAAATGTTCCCAAACGAAATTGAAAATGACTGACAACGGCCACATTTGATGGTTTATTGCGGGATGAATAATTCCACTCAGGTCACCGCTCGAGGTACATCAAACAGATGAGGGGCGATTCACCTGAGAATAAGAACTTTGTAGTCGTGCCTTCCGGATTCTTCCGTATGAATGAAACGGGAGATGTTGTGAATGGCGACACTTGAAAGAAGCTGTCAGAATCTGGGAGATAACTTTTGTCAAAGCGGGGAGAGTCGTCACGTTTGCACAAAAGGTCCGCCGCAAACCTTCGGTCATGTCGACTTGCTGACGGTCTTTCTCGATTTGTGGGAGGGAAGCTTTGAAGTTGTCGGTAAAAACAGGGAGAGAGTGACGGACGTGGCAGGGAGTCGCCGCAGCTCCTCAGAAAGAAAGACTCAACGGCTGGGTCAAAAATTAGACCGACCCAGGAAGATCTGGGTCAATTTGACCCAACGTTGGGTTGGATTGAAAAAAAAAAAAAAGTCTGGTTGTTTTGTTTGAAAAATGTTTTTTTTGAGGAAAAAAAAAAGCTCTAGGTCACACTTCACCCTATAAGAATATTTATTTTACTATTATTATTATCATTATTATTATTATTATTATTATTATTATTATCCATCCATTTTTTTTCAAAAAATGTTTTTTTTTTTTTTTTAAAAAAAAAGCTCTAGCTCACACTTCACCCTATGAGAATCTTTATTATTATTATTATTATCATTATTGTTATTATCCATCCATTTTCTTGCTTCATCTTTGGTTGCAGAAGTGATAACCAACTTTTGCAGGGCAGTTTGAATCAGTTTACTTTTTTTTTTCTTCAGCACTGCATATAACTCAACTAGCAGGTCAATCACAACCATGTTTTCTAATTTCATCCCAGTAAATGTTGAGCTCACCTGCTGTCTTTTGCTTTTCTCGAGTTCTTCATAAACTCCCCTATCACTATCAAATCTATTTCTAGTGTTTAGGTTTCGACCCTTGACCTCTCTGCTAGCTCTCATTGCGCCTTTCCATTGTTAATGAGAAAAGACACTTATTCCCATTACTTTCTTCCTCTGTTGAATAAAACAAAGGAAGAACAAAAGAGAGAGAAGGCACGCAAGGAGGGAAATGTCTGATGGTGTCCATTGAGGGTTGCGGGGTGGATTAGAGAGCCGTTGAATGTGTTTAATTAAAAAAGTTGCTCGGGTGGGTTGGCCGAGGGGTGGGGGGGGTGCTAGCCACAGTCTAATGCAGGGCTAATCCCTCATCAGGCTAACCCCCCAGTGAGGCCATGAAGGGGCCAATCAGGAGGACGAGTTGGACTGAATAGAAATAAGTGGAGAGAAGATCGCTGCAGACGTCTATGTCGTTCTTCTCTGTGTCATTTCCTCCGCTAACAAAAGAGCTGGCTAAAAAAAGTGCCTGGGATGCAACTCTCAAAAAAGAGAAATATGATTACTCCGGGAAAGAAAGAAATATGTAAAGCTAGCAATGGGAGGTTTTTTTGGGACCTTGAAAAAGATGTATTTAGTTGGAAAGCAAAAAAAAAAAGGCCACTACAAGCTGCTGCAATGGTAACAAATCACCCAAATTATCTCATAAAAGATACTCTGACTATAGCCAAAGGGAAAACACGGATTTCATTTCCACTTTTATGACTCTTTAATAGGATCCAGTTGAAGTTGTGAATGTCGAGTTCCTTACTCTGAGATCCATCGAGTCACCAAATCACATAAAAGTATGTTGTCGAGCTACTCCCGAGACGGTTTGTTTGGTGCTGCGTGAGTCTCCATCAGCTCATCGATTGCTCTGATGGGAAAAGTGTTTTTGATCAGCAGCGCTCGTTATTTACCTCACCTCGCCACTGAACAAAAAAATATTATTAAAATGTATTATTTCATGTTTTTATTTTATTTTTATCATTATTATTATTATTGTTGTATATTATAAATATTATAAATTATAATAATAATAATTATATATCATATATATATAATTAATTCTAATGTATATTATATATTTTTTATTTTATTTTTATTATTATTATTATTATTATTTATTCTTATCATTATTGTATATTTTGATGATTAATTTATCATATAAAATTATTAATAATAATTTGCTACTTTGGACAAAAACGAAGGAGAGGTAGATCCTTCAGCAGCATGTCCCCGATAGTCCCGCAGGCCCTGCTGATATAATTATAGTCTATAAAGCCAATATTTGCCTTGAGAGATGGAAAAACAAAAGCATTTGTATGAAACGCATCTCTATAAAGTGCCTGGACTCCTCCAGCTTCAGAAAAGCTTGGCGGCGCGCACCATTTCCTTCGCCTTCACCCTCTCCTAATCAAACACTGGCCGTTCCCCGGTGCCTTCGCCCCTGTGCGCTCACATCCTCCCACCAGCTCTCCCGCCTCCTTTGGTCCACGGCTTTGTGTTTGCCGCGATTTAAAAAGCCCTTCATTATTCATAGGCCTTTCTCTGTCTGCCTATTGACCATCTTGAGCCTTTAACTTGATCAAATAGTCAGTGGCGGATTGCTGCCCTCAACGGCGGGGCAATTAAAAGTCTGGGAAAGAGAGAGAGGTGGCACGGGTGAAAGAAAGTTGATCGGGATGCGTCACGCCATCTTGGTTGAAATCAAAAGGCTCCTATGTAGCACTTGTGGAAATCTTCGCTCAGTATGCTCAGATCAATATTTCAACACGCTTTCAAATCCATTATACATACGTCGCAATCTCTTCCATTTCTCTCCATCAGGGAACAGCGAGAATTTGCCAATGGATCCGTGTGTTTGGAGTGTGATAGCCAGTGCGAGAAGATGGACGGGAACACCATGACGTGTCTGGGACAGGTAAGAAACTTTTACCTGTTGCACCATTAAAGGCAGCTTCATGATGTTTAGTCACGCTTGTCCCTCTGACGCATTGGATTTCCCTCCAAAAATCAGTTTTTATGATTTAAAAAATGAAATAAAAAATACACATACTACATGACAAATTTATTTGGATATTTGTGTAAGACAAGCTGGGCTGAATGTCTCAGTTGATTAATAAAGCAATCACCCACAGCAGTAATGTGAATTTTTCAGCATATTGAGACTCCACACGAGGCCCCCATTATTTGGATATGACAAGAAAGCTGTAAATATATTCATAAATGTAACACGCCGCCAAGACAAAGTCAAAGTTCCAAATCAAAGTTTCATCAAGTACATTGACGCCTTTGTAAGCTTTGATGTTGAAGTTTTGATGTCATGACGGCTACTTTGACCGTCAGGAGTTTTCATCTTAAATTACTGTATTTTCTGGACTATAAGGCGCACCTAAAAACCTGAAATTTTCTCAAAAGCCGACAGTGCCCCTTCAAGTCCGGTGCGCCTTATATATGGACCAAATTCCTAAATTTAAACTGGCCCGAAGCATTGTGTCATGAAATCAATCATAAGTGGCCTGCTGAAGACTATGAATCATGAATCAAAAAGACTATTTTGTGATTATAAAGTAATTTGTTGCGTCTGAAGTTGAAATAAAAAAGATGAAATGGAGAATGATTTGATTTGGATTCAAAATCTGACATGATGCATTCATGGTGCGTCTTATATAAGGACAAAGTTTTAAAATGGGCCATTCATTGAAGGTGCTCCTTATAGTCCGGAAAATACGGTAATGCCATTTATTTTTTACCATCACAGTTGGGCCCTACATAAACACAATGCCATCCTGAAATCATGTTTACTCTCTAAATAAGCGTGCTAAGAAACTGCTAGTTAATTCCTCCACCACTTGTATGATACGGCACGTTAGCAGCTGGCTAGCAACTAACTGCTAACAGTTAGCGTCCAAATGGCAACAACATCTGACAGCTGTTGTGTTGCTTTGCCTTCAGTCTTTTTGTCTTTTTTTTATGATGTGGACATGGGCTAATTTTATGTAATTTACTCTCCAATTATTATCATTATTATTATTTTCATCTGTAGACACACTGGAACGCATTTAAATGTCCAAATATTTCCGTTATGGTTGCACACGCAAACAGCAAATTTATATATATTATTTGGATGAATGTGCCAAAGATGACACTGTCCATCAGGACGTTCCAACACTACGAATGAACAGCACCGCTGTTATTTTGTCCGCTCAGTCACCCAGCGATCTTATTTATTCATGAGCCGCTGCAACTGAACATTTACGCTGTAGCCACCTGTCATCTCCACCACTGCCATCCCCCCGTGCGCTACCTTGACATGACCTGATTTTGTTGATTGCCGCCTTCAACATGGAGGTGCGCTGGAATACACTCCAGGCAATTTGCGCTCGACATGTTATAAATCACCAGACCCGCCAGCCACGTTAGCCACGGCAGCAAGTGAGCACGTTAACGGGATTTGCCAGGTTTCAATTTGATTCCGTCATATGCGACTTTTAGTGGTTATTTTCGCCGTTGACAATTTGATATCCTTTTTCGCTCACTATGGTTTTTGTTTTGGCTCTCTTTATCGCCACCCCAATTGATGGTCCTGATCCAGGGTCCCGACCAGTGCGTGAAGTGCCTCCACTTCAAAGACGGGCCCAACTGTGTGGAGAAATGCCCTGACGGCCTGCAGGGGGCCAACAGTTTCATCTTTAAGTACGCCAAGGCCAACAACGAGTGTCATCCCTGCCACGCCAACTGCACCCAGGGGTAAGAAAGATCATCTCGCTCGGGTGCCCAACGATTGTCCTGTTTTCATGTCTCTCACGCAAGGGCATGGAAAATACTCCAGACACCTGGTACAACTGTTGTCGGCATGACAACAGGTGCGTCATGTCTTCATTTTTCTTCCCGTGGCTCTGAGATCATCTGGATTTACGTCAACACGCATAGCAGAGGTCATAAGTCAACATGGTGGAACTAGTCGGCCACTAAGCATCGGAGATTAGCTTCAGGACATTTTCACAGGACCGATTTTTTGCCTGCTTTATTGGCTGGATTACAGATGAAAATCGTTTTACATTCCCCAGCAGTGTTTGCTTGGTGTGAAACAAGCCACAACATACTTTCACCTCCTGTCATATCGTGATGAGTGGTCAGCCACGCTCGGGATTTCATTTCGTGCTCGGTGACAGCTGAGTGACGCAAGAGAAAGACAAGCAGAGGTTTACTCATAACCTGTCCGTGCTTTAATGGACGACATCTCTGCCCCGCAGGTGCGTCGGGCCCAGACTGCCAGATTGTGTCGGGATGATGGACAGGTAAGGGATCTCGGAAATCATTCTTCATATTGGTCGGGGAAACCCGATTTGCTGTCCAAATGCACAATTGGACGACACGATATCGACAAAATTATCGAGACGGACTGTATCTCAATCATAAATCGAGGGTTGACGAGACCTCGTGAATGCCGCTTTAGATCAATGGAAAAAATAAAAATAAAAATCGGCCCCTGCTGACCTCACCGAGAATCCCGCGAAGGGTAAACAAGACTACAGTGGACAATGTGGCACAACTCTACTAACGTACGCATTAAAAAAAAGTTTTTTTTTAACAATTAGAGCAAATGTGACTCATTAGAATTGAGCCAAAACAGCGCAGGAGTAAGAGGGTATCCATTAAAGTACAAACGAGCGCCTCTGGGGTCTTCTCCGCTCACATAATAGAGCTGATGTTCCCGCCTTTTATCCGGCGGTGACCTGGCGTCGCCCGTAAATCCTCTCTTCCTAATTAGAGAAGTCCTTCCCATTGTCTCACCTTGTGCCAGACGACTGTCTGCTTCTCACCCTTCTGCTGTCTGCTTTCTCGATGCGTGACCCCGCCTTTTCTGCTATTTTGCATATATAATTTTTTTTTTTTTTTGCATGTTCCTTCTCCCATTTTTTCCATTCTCTTTCAAATTTATTTATTTATTTAAAATATATATACATTTGTTTTGTTTTTTTGCATTTTCCTTCTCCCATTTTTTCCATTCTTTTTTATTTATTTATTATTATTATTTTTTTATTCATTCATTTTTTCTTCCATGTCCTTTTCAGCCGCTCTCAATTCTTTTCTCGTCTCCTAGCTCGGCTACCCTCGTCCACCTAATCGTCCCAAACTGCCGCATTACTATTCACAACGTGGCCGTATATCTCATTATGTTGAAACCCAAAGCCTCTTTGTAAATTTCAAACCACCACGCTCGCCTATTTAGGTCCGCCACGATCGATACAGCACCTCACGACGCCGCCGCCGCCGCCGTAGCGGTGTGCTACACGAATCTTCCATTAGTCACTAATGGCCTCTGTAACAAATAGTTTTCAACGTCAAGTATGAGTTAGCAGCAGGTGTCCTTATTTTTTTTTAGATTTCCATTCATCGTATCCATAAAGCTAGCACACCTCATGATATCGAGAAAATGAAAACAAAGAACAGGGGAAAGGACATTGCCAAATACATTAATACCATTTTGTATAAGCCAAGCGTGGTCGCTATCCCCTCGTGGTCCATCTCAGCAATTTAAATCTTTTTTATTATATCAAGTTGTTGCCTTATGATGGTGATTCTGATGAAGTAAATAGATTATAATTTAGGGGCGCTAACAAGAGGGCTAGCATAGCGCGACACATGAACGCAAAAGGTACAATACCAGTCAAAAGTCTAGAAAGGCCCTCAAATTCGATGTTCTAGAATGAGTTGAAAATTAAATAGTCAGAAACAAGAAAATATGGCCCATTTTTTTCCCCAAACATTTGGGTCTGCTGGATAGAAGAGTAGGAGCGGATTTTGGAATTAACTGCTTGTGCGTGATTGCTAATATCAGACATTTTGGATGTAGACCAATATCATATTTTATTTCCTCTAATAACAGACCGATATCCCTTACTTGTGAACACAATTCTCCAATAAGATTCCCATTTATCATCCCTCACGGTCGAGTGTTGAAGAAAAACGTCTTTAGCCTTCCTCAGATCGGGATAAAATGCAGACAAAAGCCGTTTTATCTCCTTCACAGCCGCTTCGGCTAACTTTAACAAAGGAAGCAGCGTTTCGATTCTGTTTGTGCTGCGGTTTTGTGTGTCCCACCGAGTTTTCAGCAACACCCCCGCTGCCCACTTCTCCTATCCACAGGACGCCCCTCATCGCCGCCGGAATCATCGGCGGCCTCTTCGTCATCGTCATTGTGGCGCTCAGTGTTGCCGTCTATGTTCGGCGAAAAAGCATCAAGAAGAAGAGGGCCTTGCGTCGCTTCTTGGAGACGGAGGTCAGGACATTCTTCTTCTGTTTTTTTTTGTGTGCCGGGCGTACTCATTTTTGGAATGTGTTATTCCGTTCTTCAGCTAATAAGTATCATCAACCCGCGCGAGATATTTTCAAATTGATGCTTTCCATTGTTGACAGATCGCCCCCATACAATCGGTTTCGAAATCAGGTCAAAATACAAACAAAATGGCCGTATTGTGCTTGAGTCACTTTAGCTCAGGGGTGTTAAACTCATTCTTAATGTGGGCCACTTTGTAGTTGCCATTTCCCTCGGAGGGTCGTTATGACATCAAATAAATGTTTAATGAATACATATATATATATATATATATATATATATATATATATATATATATATATATATATATATGCACAACAAATGGAGGGATTACTAGTTTTGAAATCAGAAATAATATTTTTTATAGTAAGAAATAATTATTTTTTATTTTATTATTATTATTGTTCAAATTACTGTAAAATAATAATATTACATTTATCAAGGATCATCTGAGTTGACATGATTTGCTTTCACGGGCCATATAAATGACACGGCGGGCCGGATCTGGCCCCCGGGCCTTGAGTTTGACACCGATGAATGTTACTGTTAATTACACCTAACCACACGAGGAGGCATCCATGTGAATTGTCCTTGAGGAGCATCCTTGCTGTATCTCCGCACGTCTGCACACTTCAGGGTCAGGTTCAGTCGTGTCATCGCCGCAGGCCCCACCACTGCCCCATAGGAGTCCGCTTGTCATTCCACGTTTGGATCATTTTCAGGTGAAGGCAGCAGCTTGTCGGCAGCTGTCAGGCTGGAGGCAGAGGAGGTCGGTTAGCTGCAGGAACTTTCGGCCTTTTCTCCTCCCCAAACGCTCCTCTTCATCCACTGGTCCTCCGGTCAGGAAACTCATGACGGACTTTGATTTATGAACAGAAAAGGATCTTTTTGAAAACTCTTGTTTTAAAGCATTGTGCATAAAAAGATGTTTGGTTTCCGGGGGGGCTTCTTCAAAAATTCCAAAGAGACATGTTTGAACTTCACATCATCAATGGAGGCTCCTCTCAAGGTGACGATAGGGGAAAGTCGGAGTTAAAAGAAGAATGAGTCACGGGGGAGACATAAAAATGGGTTCACAGATCAAAAGTGAGGGAGGAAAAAAAAGGGATGAGATGGAGCAACGAAAGACAGCGAATGGCAAAACAAAGGAATGAACTAAGTGTGCTTTGCAAGTCAACAGTCTTCACAGCGCGCTTGATATTGAAATGGCCGCCGTGTCCTCAGATCCCAGTTTGACAGCTTGTACTGGAGGCATCTTTTTCTCAACTGACACAAGAGGTGAGCTCTCTGTTTTACCCTCGACGCCCAAAAAAAAAAAGCCAACAGGCCCCGGACAGTGAGCCTTCATCCAGACACTCTTGATCTCAGTCATCAGGGTGTGTTATTTGTTTGAATTGAGGATCGAAATTTCACCAGCCTTGCAAAAAAGTCTCCGACTGACAGTGAGGCCTAAGAACGCCTCCCGTGTGTTAAGAAGCGCTTGAGTAAGCAGAGGAAAGAGTTTGAGGGAGTCGATCCTTTTTGCTCAAACTATTTGTTCTCTCTGAATTACGACATTTCCTGCAATTATATGCATCCGACTTTGGTGAAAAGTTATTCAGAGTGCACCAAAAATTGAGTCTCCGAGAGAGTTACAAGATATTTTCTCAATCTATTTCCAATATTGTGGCAGATTTGAGTCACTGGGATTCAGCACCTTCATTAATTATGTAGCGAATCATTTTTGAAAATAAATGTGATCCCAGCCAGATGCCTTATTATTTTTAATCAATTCAAAGGGGAGCAACTAGTAATTAATCTTCACTGTCTGTTTTGATTTTGGACACGTTTGCATTTTTTAATTCAAGTTTTGCATTATGATAATGTCTTGAACGCAGCTGGCATAGAAAACAAAAAAAAAACCAAAAGGGTAAGATGATTGCAACTTTGTTCTGATTCTTTTGGGCTAAGTGTGTTTTTCTTGAACTTGCGCCTTTCCATCCCGACAAATCACCGAGTGGAGCAGTGAAAATGTACACCTGTGTGTTCATTAATGCATGAAGGTTATTAATTTTTCAAGCCTTGTCTTGTTTGACGGTGGAGCACGTAGCTTATTTGTCGGACGAAACTCACCTCGCATCGCCACTGCGGCACCGGCGGAGCTCATTTGGCCGAGGCACGCCGCGTTATTAGCCAGTAAATAAAGTGGCGCCGCGAGCCGAGAAGAGCCGGAGAGAATCTCATCTATGGCCACGGGCGTGCTTTCTATTTACCGGCTCGGTCGTGTCACTCTCTTGACGGCTCTCGTCGTGGCTTCCGTCCAGCTGCCTCCTAATGAAACAATAACAGCGACAGCCTGTCGCCATTTGTTCTGATTACAGCTTCACCACGGTGTCGACTCGGTTTCGCCTCCCCTCTCGCATCACTCTTGCTTTCTTGTCACACGTGGTCGGTGGGATCAAACACGTGGATGCTAATCATGCCCAAAATGTCGTGCGGATTTGATGGATGATAACCAGCGCGGACAAACCTCTTCCCATTTATATTTCACATTGCGGAGATCCCAATTGTTCAATAATAGATGCGCTTCCATGAAAAATTTGTTTTGTGAAATTTACATTTTTCAGCATCAATACTGGATTATTCGCTGAAGAAAAAAATAGCCTGCGTTGTTAGCATCTACTCTTTAAAATGTCTGATGAGTAAGCCAACGCTGTTAGCCTGCTGAAGAAAAATTAGCCTGCTTTGTTAGCACCGACAATCTAAAATGTCTTTAAAGTCCCTCTAAAGCTGATGAGTAAGGCAACGCTGTTAGCTTGCTGAAGAAAGATTAGCCTGCTTTGTTAGCACCGACAATCTAAAATATCTTTAAAGTCCCTCTAAAGCTGATGAGTAAGGCAACGCTGTTAGCTTCCTGAAGAAAAATTAGTCGCACTGACACTTTAAAATGTCTTTAAAGTCCCTCTCATGCTAATGAGTAAAGCAACACTGTTAGCTTGTCCGTCTTATTGGGGTTAGCGCTAATGTTTCTACGATAAAAGACGAGAGGGCAGCCATCTTGTCCTTGTTCAACATGCAGTTTCCAGTTGTTGTGTTAGCACAGAGCGCTAACAGCCGAACACGGGATTTATGAGGTCCAGAACACCGACAAAGCATAAAACAAAGTCAAAAGAAAGTGAGCTGGAGCCAAAACAGGCACGGCCATATTGGAAAAAGAAAACGGTGAGCTGATCTTAAAAGTTTGAAGAATCGGATAGTTGGAATTCCATTAGGAAGAGAATGAATTACCATTCCAGGTGAGCTAAGAAGTCTAATGGATTAATGAATTGATTAAGTTGTTTTTTTCCTAGCTCGGCCTGCTAACCTACTTCCTGCCGTGACATCACAGCGGGTCTCCGCCTCAGGGCTTGAATCCATCAAGCAACAAATCACCAACAGGCCCAAGTCGTCCATTGTGTGCGGGGCGGCGATTTCGCAGCTCTTCTCGCCGTGATGGTTTTATGTCACGTCCAGCGAGCGCTTGAATGGCTGACCTCCTGATGTATGCTCTCATTATATTGTTTGATGGCAGTGGTTGAGCGGCGTGATTATGCCGCTGATAAACCGCAGCGCGATGGGCTCATTAAGACGCGTATCGATCGGACGCATTGACTTGTTGTGTGCAGGGATGTGTGTAGTGTGCCTCCATATGAGCTTTGGGTGGCCGGCGGTTGTCGATACGACTTTGCCAATATTTGCGAGTACGGGCTGTTCAATTTGCCGTTTGGTTGGATTTCTGTCCGACTCTTACTTCCCCTCGGTTAGCTCGATTACAGGTGAGGCCTTGCTTGTTTCCATGAAGAGGTTTTGCGGAGTGGCGAGGAGAGCGGCTGGCCGGCGAACGGCTCGGTGTCAGCTTTCACCGGATGCCAGGTGGAGCCGGTCGTAAACATTGGCACGGAACGGGCTTGCTATGTGCACAGCCGGTGAGATACGATTCTCGCTCTGCCGCGCTAGCAGCTGATAGAGGACAGATTTGTTCAGCGCCGGCACGCTCCAGCTAATGTCGGGAATGTTAGCACCTTGGAAATATTTGTGTTCCAGAATGTGTGTGAAATTTGGATACGAGTTCCAAAATCCTCGGTATCGGGATGGGACAGTCACCGATTGTTTTGATTTGACACAAATCATTGCTGCCGACTTCGGAAGTCAAATGTAACAAATCGAGCGGCTCTGAATGTGTGTGGTTTTTCTTTTTGTATTCAAAGAGGAACATTTCTGACTGGAAGCGAAAAATGTCAGTCTGCAAGATAAATTGTCGCGTCAGTAAATTTAAGTCGGTTTTAGGCCCAGCAGATCTTCTTCTTCTACTACTTATTAGTTGACACGTATTGGTGAAGCCCCCCCACGCCATGTTCAGTGAAAAACTAAAACAATGAAACGCCCATTGTATTTGAAATCAATATTTACAATCATCCCGTCATCATCAATCATCTCTCTAACGTAAACAGTCAATAAATATAAATGTACATACAAATGTTTATTGAAATAAACATTCATTAAACGTCCATTACAAGACAACGCTTCCGTCTCTCTCTGTCTCTCTGTCTCTCTCTCTCTCTTTCTCTCTCTTTCGCTCTTTCTCTCTCTCTTGCTCTCTTTCTCTCTCTTTTTCCCTCTTTCTCTCTCTCTCTCTCCCTCCCTCTCCATCCTCTCCTTCTCTCTTTCGCTCTTTCTCCATCCATGTTCCAAACCTCCAAATATATAAATAGAATACTGGCCTCCAACAAAGATTGCAAATTCTGTTGTTATGACAACCAATCAAAAGTAAGTTGTGAAGCATCACTGATATTTGACTTTGATTTAAACGCACTTGAAACTTAAAGTGACCATTAGTGGCGATCGTAATAATTCCGACACGCATCAATCACGTGACGTCATTTTTAGCAGCCCAGAAATCGGGGCGTTTTTCCACCACGTCCGCCGATTTTTTTAATTTTTCATCATTTATCAGGAAAATGTGCATCTGTCCGTCAGTGACGGATTGACGTTCTGACACGATTTGTGGGTTTTTTTTCGGTCAGCTGGTGGAGCCCCTGACCCCCAGCGGAACAGCCCCCAACCAAGCTCAGCTGCGCATCCTGAAGGAGACGGAGTTGAAGAGAGTCAAAATTTTGGGCTCGGGGGCTTTTGGGACGGTCTACAAGGTGAGTGAGCCAACCGCATTGAAATCTCAATTTGCGTATTGTGTTTTCCGACTTTTTGGATATGACACTAATTGCTTGATTTCCTAGGGCATCTGGGTACCAGAAGGTGAGACGGTGAAGATCCCAGTGGCTATTAAAATCCTAAACGAGACCACCGGCCCCAAAGCCAACGTGGAGTTCATGGACGTGCGTATTCCCGTCGCCTGCCACTTTGTTGGATTGCGCACTTGGTTGTAAATTTTTATGAAAGTAGCATCTCAGGGATAAAAAATGAACTGCCAAGACTGGATGAGACTATTAAAAACACCACTTGTTTATGATACGCCGCTTCGCCGGAGTCCCGCCAGGCTGGAGAACTTTTTGTTTTTATCACCCCTTCCCACCTTGCTTTTCCCCTCTCTCTTTTTTTTTTTTTTACCAATTTTTCCTCTTCACACTCTCTTGATTTCACTGGTCCCATTTTGGAGTTCTCTTCACCTCTCGCCCATCTCTCCTTTTCTCCTGTTTCTCCCAGCGGGACTCTACGTCCATCCAGAGCCAATATGCTCGCTCCGTCAGCTTGTTAAACAGCAATCTAAAGGCAGGCTCACGCCTCGCTACTAAGAAGCCCCGCCACTGGAGTGCCAGCTCCGAGCACACACGCTCACTCATGCACGGGCGCACACACACACCACAACACAACAACAACAAAATGTTCCCCAGGTGATGGCGGCGGCGGCGGCGGCGCTAGCTTGATTTGCCAGCGTTGGCAGATATTCGAATATGAGTGGCCGGATTTGTTATTTGAGTGTATGCAATTTGCCAAAAAAGCATATAGTGATGGGAGAGGTCCACTTCTTCAATGTCGTCGGTCGGATGTGTGTATTAAAATGACTTTGATGGGAAAATAGGGTCATCTGGCTGTAATGGAGGTCAATGTTCAGGAGAGAGGAGAGGAAGAAAGTAAAACAGCTGCACTACACACACACACACACACACACACACACACACGAGTTTAGTCCCGCCTATGAAGCTTTAATAGCAGGACCCATTTTTTGTCTTCTTAGACTTAACTTTATTCATCCCAATAAATAAAGTGCGTAGCAATAAATAAAAGGGTTGAGTGAGAAATCAATAACAATAATAAAGTAATAAATAAAATAATTGAATATTTTTTTTCTCCATTTCCTCCCTCTATCTTTATTTGTTAAAAAATGTGAAGTTGGAGCACTTTTAACTTTTTTATAGAATAGAATAGAATAGATCTTTATTGTCATTGTCTCACTTGTACAACGAAATTTAAAAGTGCCAGCTGATCACTGCATAAAATAAATTAAATAAATAGAATAAATAGAATAAAAAGATTAAAAAGATTAAAAAAGTACAATCTAAAAGACCTACAGGAGAACATACACAGACATACACCGACAATTTTTTTTTTTTTTTTTTTTAGCGGCAAATCATAAATAAGAAAATAGATAAGAAAATAAGAAATAAATAAAAAAACAGCAACATCTCTACTTTTTTGTAAGTGAATACAATTTGCAATGGTAGTATCGACTCAAAGTCGATGCACAATTTGTCTTTGCGGGTCAAATATAATTACACTGTGGGCCAGATTTAGCCCGCGGGCCACATTTTGACACCGCTCCTCTACTGCCTCCCCCGAAGGCACCAAGTCGCCCTCCGAGCGTTTTAAAGAGGCGTGCAAGGTCGCGAGTCTCGTTCACATCTGCCGTGGCCTACATTTAATGACGCCGGTGCAACATTTATGAAACTCTGCGTGAAAATGTGGATGGAAAAAGGTTGTGTTTGCGCTGCTTTGAAGACTTTCCGCAGTGTTTTCTCGAACTGGGAGAATACTCCACGGGCAAGACGCGGCATGCAAATTTGGTCGGCAACCCATCTTCATTTATGCATCCGTCTCCACCTCCGCTCGGAATATAGTGCACAAGTAGTCATGCATAATAGATACACGGACGGGCGCCGAGTTTCTACTATGAAAGCAGAAGTTGATATTTGTTGACAAATAGACGTGATGACTCGGAAAGTTCAACTTGTGAGCGGAATGGAGAGTAGAGAGTGCTCTTAGTTGCTTTTTGTGTTTGACCCAGGAGGCGCTGATCATGGCCAGCATGGAGCACCCCCACCTGGTGCGTCTACTGGGAGTGTGCCTGAGCCCGACCATCCAGCTGGTCACCCAACTCATGCCGCACGGCTGCCTCCTCGACTACGTGCACGAGCACAAGGACAACATCGGCTCGCAGCTGCTGCTCAACTGGTGCGTCCAAATCGCCAAGGTAGGTGACGGTGATCCGGAGGAAAGCCAGATTTATTTATTTTTTTCCCTCGTGCATGCTTTGGTCATATAAAATTATTATTTTATATTATTTTATTACAATTATATTCTAAAATGATTAGATGATTAGTTTATATTATTTTATTAAAATTATATATTTAAAATGATTATTTTGTATTATTTTATTAAAATTATATATTTATTATAATTATTGATAAAAAATAATATTTTTAATAGTAAAATAATTTTAAATATTTTCAATAATCAACTTTTTTTATTTATTTCAAGTGGTGGGACTAAATAAAATAAACTGCATCTTAGATCATTTTTGTAAGAAGACTTTACATGTTCTTTCAAAATCTTGGTTGTCAAAGTTTTAAGGTCACGTGAAAATGGGTGGATTTACCTGGTGATGTTTTCTAAGTTGAGATGGACATCCTGATGTAAAGACCTTGGAAGAACGGCTGAGATGTTGATCCCTTGTCCCCAGTGAATCTTTTAATGTCAATCCAAAATTGGCCTGACTGTTATAATAATTGGATGATACATAAAAATGCTTGATCAGCAATGATTATTCCATGGCCAGGTCAGGGTCATTTTCTGCCACCAGATAAGACTGCTGGGATTGATTTTGCCATTTCTGTTTGGTCGGTCCTGCTGGTTCTCCCGAATGAGTGATCAGAGGATAGGTTTGATGAGGTGTGTGTGGAAGGGCTTAACCCTTGACCCCCCCCGACACACACACACACAAATGAATCAAAGTGCCTGAAGAGCAGGTTACTTAAGCCGCTACTTAGCGCTGTAATTGGATTCGATTGTGGCTGTTGCTCGTAAGATAGTGAGGGAGAGTGGAGCGCTTGATGGCAAGTCATCTTTTGTGACTTGTTGCGCATGAAGTGATCCCGCACTGCCTGACTGATTTCATTTGAATGAGTTTTTATTGGACAAATGACATCATCGAGCTAGCATGAGTAAGGCTCATTTTCATTTTCACCTTGGAAAGACGGCGCGGTAACAAAAGTAAAGTGAGCCACCTGGCAAATATAAAACTGTCTATCCATTCACCCATCCAGTTATCCTTCCATCCATCCAGTTATCCTTCCATCCATCCATCCTTCCATCCATCATCCATCCATCTATCATTCATCAAGCCATCCATCTATCCTTCCATCCATCAATTAAATAAATTAATTAATTAATTAATTATTATCATCATCATCATCCAGCCATCCATCCATCCATCCATCCATCCATCCATCCATCCATCCATCCATCCATCCATTCATCCATCATTCATCCATCATTCATCCATCCATCCATCCATCCATCCATCCACCATCCATCCATCCATTCATCCACCCATCCATCCATCCATCCATCTTTCCATCATCCATCCATCCATCCATCCGTCCGTCCATCCATCCATCCATCCATCCATCCATCCATCCATCCTTCCATCCATCATCCATCCAGCCAGCCATCCATCCATCATCCAGCTATCCTTGCTTCCATCCATCATCCATCCATCCATCCATCCATCCATCCATCCATCCATCCATCCATCCATCCATCCATCCATCCATCCATCATCCATTTGTCCATCCATCCGTCCATCCATCCATCCATCCACCCATCCATCCTTCCATCCATCCATCCATCCATCCATCCATCCATCCATCCATCCATCCATCATCCATTTGTCCATCCATCCGTCCATCCATCCATCCACCCATCCATCCTTCCATCCATCCATCCATCCATCCATCCATCCATCCATCCATCCATCCATCCATCTATCCATCCATCATCCAGCCATCCTTCCTTCCATCCATCATCCATCCATCCATCCATCCATCCATCATCCATCATTCATCCATCCAATCAGAGCTAAAATTGTATTCAACAAATTTAAAGAAACATGAAAGACCCTGTTTTGGCGGGAGAAAAGATCATTTCCTTCCAAGGGCCCACGCAGCCCCGCCCGCAGCCCCATCACCAGCGCCACGACAAGTACACAAACAGCCGTATGTGGGCTCTGACCCGGGCAGGTGACCGCTGCGCCGCAAATAGATTGGCTACGGCCTGTCGCCAGGCACTGACTCTCTATCACTGAGTGTTTTGGGCATTGAGATAATGGCTGTCATTAATCTACAGCCACACACAAAGCTGCCGCGCTTGCACAATGACTGACACTTGCATCAACACACACACACGAACACACACAATGTAGCACAGCTCAGTCGCTTTCAATCTTTTAATTGATTAGTTTGTTCTTTTCTTTCCTCACCTGTAAACACCATTTTTTTTTCCCACTGAGGCCAAGTGCTCTATTTAAAAGAAGTCAAAGTTTGCCCTTTAAACATTACCCAAGATACACTTGCACCATCGAGTGTGTGTGTGCGTGAACGTGCACGTGTGTGTGTTCTCAACTTCTAAAATTGAACCAACCATCAGTCATTTGCCGATTCTCTTGTCTGCTGAGTCATTTTTCTCTCGGTTTTAGATTATGAATGAAATAATTAGGTCGGCCATGTTTTTTAAATCAGTGGCTGAATGAGCCACAGGGCCCGATTTCATTTAGCTTGTCCTTCCGCCGCGGCTCCTCTCTGTGTTCCTCTCGTCGAGCTTTCCATCATCGGAGGTGCTGACGGGCTCGGCTAGCCAAAATGTTGCGCGTCTTGACCATCGTCATTGAGGTCGTGCAAGATCGCTAAGAACCCTCCTAGTGGTGAGATGACGTGCACAACATGCCCTGCGGGGGGAAACCCCACCTCCCCTCCCCCCCTCCCCCATCTCGTCAAGCAGAGCTGTCATGTGCCGGGTGGCGTTTTGTTGATTGACAGGGCTAATGATGGCGCCAAATATTGACCTTCTCCGAGGCGAGCCTGATGTAGTCCACTACTCCATTGTGGTCAAATATTAATGAGAGGCTGCATCGGCGACGGTGTGACAATTTAGATTTACGATTTACGAGGAAACAACACACACAACGACATCGTTTAGCAAAATCAGCAGTCACCTTCTCTGACAGGGTCAAGTCTAATCTTGATCTGCGTGTGTGTGCTCAGATTTTAGAACCTCGATATCGGCTGATATTTTCCGGGCTAGATTTTGGACATTTTTGAAGTTTGATGTCCATTTGAACTTTTTTCCATGCATCCCTCTTCAATCTGTATAAACAGCTTGTTAGAAGCCCGCAGGTAAGCATTGATTCTAAATGATTCTTTTTTTTTTTTTTACTCAGCATATACATGCAAATGATCATAAATATTGAAGCGTGTGAGTGTTAGTCGACGATAGCGACCTCGTTACATTCTGGCACGTCTAAATAATGCATGCTGTCGTCAAAGCTATTGACTCTGAGTGATGAAGATGTTCGTTCGGGTGCCGAGAGGTAATTATGATTAGTTAAGTGGGGAGCAACATGACTTGTGTCTGCGCCATCCGTTAATGTTGTTGAGCTATGAGGGATTGCGCAACGGGTCTGAGATGTAAGATGGGAGAAAAAAATAAAATAAAAATCCCCCTCTTGTACCGCTTATTCTTCCCAGCCAAAAAATAACGAGGCGTTGCACTGAATAAATAAAACCTAAATGAAATGTTATTTTAATGGAGCAACTTCTTTGTTGATTGGCTGAAACAAATGTTTTTTTTTTTAACCTCGGTTTTTTTTTTTCCTCTACAACTTGTTATTTATAGAGAAGGAATTTAAAGCCGCCAAGGGGCCGGAGAGTATCGATGTCCGGCGATTAATTTCTCCCGGACTTCATCATAATGCACTCCCATAATTCTTTGTGAGTTTGTCCTGCTTAGTAAACAGCGCGAGACACGCACGTGGGTGGGCGGACGTGGAAAGCGTTCCCCGAGAGAACGTGTCCCTGCTGATGCAACAAAATGAGGGAAGTGGGCTCAGGGAGAGGTGATGGGGAGAACAGGCAGAGGAGGGATAAGCCCCCTGGGTCTTTCTAATTATCTGTAAGGATCAGCAGTGCTCAAGGATGCGTAAGGGGAGGGATTTGACTGCCAGATCCACTGGGGAAGAATGCCTGATTGGATCGGTCACCTCTCTCCCCGCACAGCCATTACCGACGCTGCCTCCAGCTCAGGCTCATTAGACACAGGCCTGTACGCGCATGCAGATGAATGGCCGCCGCGGAATTTTTAAACATTCGATTTTTTTTTGTGTGTTTCGAAAATTTTTAGTTTTGCATCTTTCCGGTTGAAGCGGTCGCTGAACTGGAAGCTAATGAGGCCGGAACTTGCTGGAAATGCATATTGACAAGTCACAAAGGCTCAAGGAGCAATTTGTGAAAGATTGAAATATAAGTTTGAAATGCCTGAAATAGTCTTGATATGAAACCGTTTTGGAAATCTTTGATTGCAGCCTCAAATAGAGACCCAGTGACCTTTGCACTCTGATAGTTAAGGAGTACTCGTGCCTGCCTAAAAAGATTATTCATTTTCTCTGAATTATAAATCTGATTAATATCTTTAAAAATATATATATATTTTTTTTTACATCCAGATTGATGTGTTTGGTTTCTATTCTAGCTACTGTAATTAAATATTGGCTGTACGGTCATTATTTCTTTTTGTTCGATTCCCTCCCCACTGTCAGGCATGGAGCGTTCGAATCATCATCATGTCGCTTTCCCCTCCCGCCAGTCGCGCGGATGTAATCGACAAAACGGCAAACTTCTCCCTCATCTTGTCTGCCGGTGAAAATTAGCCGAGGTAATTAAGAATTATAACCGCTCGGTGTCACAGTAAGCGGCAGACAAATTACAGGCATTACTGAGAAGTTTGTGCTGAGCTGCTTTCAATGAACAGAGTCTTCTCCTCTCCCTTCGGAATGGAGAGGTGAAAGGCGTCATTTCCGTCGTCCTCACCACCGGTGGCGACCCGCAGCCTCACGGGATCAGACGGGAGCTCTGTTAATTATTGCTCGGATACAATGCCTCTGATCGACCGGCGAGGGTGATTACCGATAAGTATTTGGAGGATGACCAACCTTATTAGATTTTGGTTTTTATGCACTGCCACAGTTTATTCGAAAAATTATGAATTTATATGTTTTATTAAATTATTAAATTATGAATTTATATTTTTTATTAAATATTATATATTATTTTTATTTATTTATTTTTTGTATTAGTTTTTTTTTTTATTTAAATCACAATCCATTTTAAAAAGGTCAATGAAATGGTACATGGTACATTTTTATGAAACCTGAGTTTCTAGACAGACAGACAGACAGACAGACAGACAGACAGACAGATAGACAGACAGATAGACAGACAGATAGATCGACAGATAGATAGATCGACAGATAGATAGATAGATAGATAGATAGATAGATAGATAGATAGATAGATAGATAGATAGATAGATAGATAGATAGATAGATAGATAGATAGATAGATAGATAGATAGATAGATAGATAGATAGATAGATGGATAAATGGATAAATGGATAAATGGATAAATGGATAAATGGATAAATGGATAGATGGATAGATGGATAGATGGATAGATGGATAGATGGATAGATGGATAGATGGATAGATGGATAGATGGATAGATGGATAGATGGATAGATGGATAGATGGATAGATGGATAGATGGATAGATAGATGGATGGACGGATGGACGGATGGATGGATGGATATTTTCCACGAACCCCGCACAGCCCGTACTGTTTGCCTCACATCCGTATCTTTGCTTGATAGATGCGTTTTTCGCCAGCGGTTTGACTCAAGGTCGAGTGAGTGCAGCGCAAATGGGCGGAAACGTTCGGTGCAGCAGAAGCATAGCTCACATTCACCAAGCGTTCATTAACCATCCGGCATTTTGGAGCTCAGGGAAATAATAGCAGACAGGACAGCACATTTTCCCAACTTATTTCCCCCCTCTACTATCTTGTGAAAATTGCCCTCATGTGCTTTTCCAATCTCATATTTGTACATTTTTCATGGCGGTATTTTTGCAATACAATTAGCGTGACTCTGTTCGCTTGCTTTCCGTTCTAGGGCTCGGGATATGATAGACGACCACCTGGACCACCTGGGCGGTCCTTTTGTGCTCGTTGCTTATCGCGCTGGTCCCAGTCCTCGACGAGCAGACAGGCTCATATTGCTCGCATTGTTTGAGTTTGCAGAAGGGGAGGGGCTTGAAAGAGAGATGGATGGGGAAACCAGAGCTTCAGAAACTAAGCACCCTGCCATTCATGGATGTTTTATGTTGGCATAGCCATGCATCAAAAAAAGTGCTTGCATTATTATCCTCAGCAGCAAAATAACATGTCCTCCTCCTAAAGTTCAAAAACATCTCCTTTTTTGTTCCAAAAATGAAATCACATCAAAATCCAATTCAAGTCTCTCACCTGACAACCCTGTTTCTTAGTATTTCTCCACGTTGTTTCCAGCCAAGCTTTTATCCCGTCACCCCCGACCTCTACGCCAATAACCTGACTCAACTTTCCAATTTTTTTTCTCCTCACTGGAGAGAAGGTGCTGCTGGGTTGCCCGCTACCATAACCTTGCGTGGTACAAGTTTTAGAAAAAGAAATCAACAAAGCTAATTTTCTACCTGTGCACCGGTCACCGGCGGGTCAGTGGAGCAAACTGCATCTTTTCTCCAGCCATTAAACAAGCTTTTAAAAAGAGCGCAGAAGTGGAATGGCAGCTTTGAAATTCATTTTATCTACATTTTCATTATTACCGTATTTTCCGGACTATAAGGCGCACTGTCGGCTTTTGAGAAAATTTTAGGTTTTTAGGTGCGTCTTATAGTCCGGAAAATACGGTAATACAATTCTTTTTTTTTTTTGCTCGTGAAAGAAATTTTAAAAAAGAACCAATGTTTCTGTGTCACGTACACAATCAGGAACGATCAATTATGCCAGTGTCGCCGGGCTCTTTAATCGGGTCGTGCCTCCTCATCCTCTATGGGGGACGTCGTAGTTTACCGCCCGGGCGGCCGGCCGGCCGGCCGGCGTGGCTGAAAGTTAATTGGCTGGCTCCTTGAGCTGTTGTACATTGTGCTGTCAGCGAGCCGGGCTCCCCTCATTGCCCCGTCGCGTTTAGTCGAAGTGTATTAATGCACTGTGTGGCCCATTGATTCCTAATTCCTCACAATGTCCGCATCGGGGATAAATATCGCTCGACGCGGTCGTCTTCCGGCTTATTGTAATCAACATGGCTATTGATCGGGCTGTCTGAGCTCGGTTTGCGTAATTTATTTGAAATCCACTTTCAGTAATAGGGCCGAAGAAAGAGGCTACATAATTGTGAGGCTCCCAATAGGAAAGGCCGGACAAGCAAGTGGTGAAATATATCTTTGGTTGGAGGAGAGGTGGTCCCCGTCTGTCTGTCTGGGCGAGGCCCGGCCGGGCGGATGATGGATGAGGGTTCATCTAGCGGCGGGGCGGCCGTCGATCGATTTTTATCCTCGCATTTGTCTGGGGAGGAGTCGGCGCGAGCCGGCTCGCCACGTCGGCCATCTCAACACAATCCGGTTTGACACTCGTCTTGTCCTCTTCAGCGACGAGTCCGGTGTGCCAATAGAGGCGTCGTTGATTGTGTGTATTGTGTGAAGAGCGCCACGACCGTTTCCCGCCTCCCTCCTTGACAGGGTGTTTTTATTGATCCACCTGCAAAGTGGCGTCAACTTGTTGAACATCTGGGCTCAAACACTTCAATCGGCCTCGCCTGGCTGATCTCAGATTTCTTCAGCCATGAATGCATGCGGCGGGCATGTGTGTGTGTGTTTACCCGTCTGTAATGATCCGTACGTGTGTGTGTGTGTGTGTGTGTCCCTCCTCCGTACAGCCCATTGAGCCACAAATGAAGGCTGCTAAAAAAAAGGTTTCTTCTGTCCGCCTGGCGATTTTTGTTTCTCTCATACGCAAACTTCCTTTATCCATTTTCTTTCCACGACACAATAATGGCGGTTTGTATTTCTTTTTTTTAATGTTCTTCTTCCACTACGGCGATTCCCCTTCTATCGCGTCTTCTTCACGTTGCCGCAAACAAGGTTCAAATTAAAATGTCCAGAACACACGTGGAAAAAATTCACGTCAATGACAGTCACAAAACACAAAAATGTGGCATCCGACATCAATTCTATCAAATAATATAATGAGCGCACAAAAACTTGACACTTTACCTGCTATGATTGATTCGATTCAATCGAAATATGCACATTCGGTTATGCTGAGGAAAAAATGCAAAGACTTTCAGTTTAAGTGCATTGTAACGTGATTATTATTTCCATGAGATCATGGTTTGGCTTCTTGGATTCCCTCAGGGAATGATGTACCTGGAAGAAAGGAGACTGGTCCACAGGGACTTGGCTGCCCGCAACGTCCTTGTGAAGTCCCCCAATCACATCAAGATCACCGATTTTGGCCTAGCGCGGCTGCTGGATGCGGACGAGAAGGAGTACAACGCCGACGGGGGCAAGGTCAGCGTAAGTCTGTTGTGCTTACTTTTATCAACACGCACAAAAGTGTTTGGTGAAGGAGAAAAATATATCGTTGGTGATTGTGAAAGTACAAAAAGTATTTATTTTGAAGCTTGAGATTTATTACCGCTGCCATGTAGTTTACACAGTTAAAGAAGACACAAAACTTTCTTTTTTTGTTTCAGAGGTAAAGCAGTTATTTAAGTTGGAACAATTTTATTTTTGTTTTTATTATTGACATTCATTCAATGTTAGCAAGCAATTATTTTGCTCCAAAATCATTTGCTGATTTATTTGTTTTTTGCTTACCGTATTTTCTGCGCTATAAGGCGCACCGGACTATAAGGCGGACCTTCAATGAATGGCCCATTTCAAAACTTTGTCCATATATAAGATATATACATTTGGCCCATGGGCCGGACTTTGGACACGCCTGCTGTAGTGGCTCAATATTGGTCCATATATAAGGCGCACCTGATTATAAGGCGCACTGTCCGCTTTTGAAAAAAATTGGAGGTTTTTAGGAGCGCCTTATAGTGCGGAAAATACGGTATTAAAGTTAAAGTAAACATATGATAAATATAATAAGTTAAATATTTAAGTTGGGGGACAATACAAGGGACAATTATTTCTTTATTGAAAATGTGGGAAAGCGATTTTCAGATTAGCAAAACATTGAAATATTTTCTTGAACTGAAAATTCTATGATTAAAATTTCATCTGTTCATTTCATCGCCTGCCCCAGGCCTGAAATTTTGACTTCACTCAACTTGTATATAGTTTCGCCTCTAATTTTGCAGGGTTTAATCCATTTATCGAGACGTGCTGGTTGATTCCGGCCTGGCCCACACTTACCATCTGTTGCGCTCATGTGCACCAAATGACCGATACCGTCTCATTTCGCACCTTCAAAGCGCACACGATTTTCAATAGTTTCAGGCCGAAGCTAATCGCTCACCGCACTTGAGTCATATTGAGCAAAACGCCGCTGCCTGAAAGCGCCGTCAATACTACAATCGCTCACAATCGGCCGCTCGATAGCTCAGGCAACCGACGCTAAACCGGACGAGACCACCTGTATAATCATGCAAATATATGAGCCTACTGTTTTTTTATATTTATATCTCACCTTTCAATTTGTGTTTCCCTTTTCAGATGCCTGTTAAATGGATGGCTCTTGAGTGCATCCACTACAGGAAGTTCACTCATCAGAGCGATGTGTGGAGTTACGGTGAGTGCAAGGAAGCTTTCTTCATTTATATTCATCTCAATCTTTCATAACCCCGTGGAGGAAATAACCCGGAAATCCTGTTTATTCCCTTTTTGCTGTTCACACTTGCATGGTCATATTCGCGAGCTTTTTTTTAAATATTTTTTTGGGCCCTTGCATCTATCAGGAGTGACCATCTGGGAGCTAATGACATTTGGAGGCAAACCGTACGACGGCATATCAACGAGGGAGATCCCGGACATCCTGGAGAAAGGAGAGCGCCTGCCCCAGCCGCCTATTTGCACCATAGATGTCTACATGGTTATGGTGAAATGTAAGAAGACTTCATTGGTAGCTTTTGTGTATGAATCGAATGGAGGTCAAGTTGATGTATAAGGAGGAATGATTTTTTATTTCCATTTGGACTATTCCATGGCCCACTTCTCCCATGGCTTCCTTCAGAACATGCTAGATGGTGTCCATGGTGAAATTTGCAGGCAGCGGTCAGACATTTGCAAAAATCCAGTCCAAGATTTAGACCCTAGTTGGCAGTTATTAACAGCTTGGCCGTTCCTCACTCAACAATGATGGTGTGACTTTTCTCTTTGGCAGCAATTACCTGACATGAACTCTCTCTTTTTCTCATCGCAACAGAAAAAGTGATAGGACTCTCAGAGCATGACATCAAAACATATTCCCAAGATGAAAATGTTAATTCAATTGAAATGTCACCCTATCTAATATTTATTCAGTAAATGTAAAAGCGGCAGAAATAGCTTATGACAGTTGGGAAGAAACATTGCCCCGCAGCTTTTTAGCCTTCCAGCAATGCCAGTGAACTCCGCCGGCTACCTGTGGTGAATAAAAAGTCCTAATCTTACTTATGCACGTCCGGGCCCATTTGCTTGTAAGGTCAAAGAGATTCACTTTACTTCAAATGGAACCGCCTTTGTCAGGATTTCCTTCGGGGACGATCCGTTACATCTGACCTCATTCTGATTAAAAAAAAAAAAGTCAAATAATAGGCTTCATCTACCATCCTGAACCTCACTTCGAAGGTACCACCAAGAACGTCAGTAACCGCGAGTTCTTCTCGTCTAATGAGAACCAACACGCCACCTGGCCTTTCGCTTCCCCTTCAGGGCTTCGCCAGCTGCGGCCGCGTGGATTCAAAAGTTGGCCGAACACCCGGCCCCGCCAAACCTGCTTCTCTTTTACCTAATTTACCACTTTGAGTCGCCCTTGAGCGAGGCCCCTCGATCGGGCAAGCTGGCGTTTCCGGCAAAGACCAGATGGGTTGCCAGCAGCCAGAACGCGCAGCACATTTGGCGTTGGAAGATAATATCAGCTTTCTCGTCTTCATTCTTAGTCCGTGTTTGTCCTTTCCAGGCTGGATGATCGATGCCGACAGTCGGCCCAAATTCAAGGAGCTCGCCGCGGAGTTCTGCAGGATGGCGCGGGACCCGCAACGATACCTGGTCATTCAAGTAGGTTGACAGACGTGAATCAAATTCAAAAAGCATTAATAATTAAATCTGTTTTGGAAAATGGCCGACTTTCAGGGAGACGATCGGATGAAACTACCCAGCCCCAACGATAGCAAGTTCTTCCAGAGCCTCCTGGATGAGGAGGATCTGGATGACCTGATGGATGCTGAGGAATATCTGGTGCCTCGTGGTTTTGACGCAGCTCATCCGTCATACCCGACGAGACCTCGGGTTGACTCCAACAGAGTAAGTAATATCAAGCCTCCTTTAGCATTCATGGCTGACGTGTCAAATAAAATCAAAATGGAATTTTTTTGTCATTTTTTAAACAAGTTTGGCTTTCAGTTTAACTCCCTCAATACACATATTGAAAATGCAACTCAAATATAAATGGTCGAATAGACAAATGTTCTGCCTGTAATTTGTGTCTTTGTAAGCGTTAAGTAGTTCTTTTTTTCCCTTCTATATTTTTTCCTATAAATCAGCCAAGTGATTGGTTATCGGAATTGTTTACATCTAATAATCGGAAGCGACCTCAAAAATATCCCCTTTGGACGGGCTTCAATGAAACCATTTTAGTCCTGTTCAAGGACAAAAATGTGGAAACATCAAGAAATGTATTCCCAGAAACACAGAAGAGCAGCACGTTTCAAAAAAACCTTCAATTACGTTGAGTCGTATGTGCACTTTGTCACTTTGCGTATCTTGTGTGCTCTGGATACGTTTGGTCAAAAGATTTGGTGTCTGCTTTAAAAATGCCGCTAACGTAGCGTTAGCAAACGTTGCAATTCAAAATCTTTGCTGCTGAACAGGCCAATTATTTATTCATTATTCATTAAATGTTCAATTGCATCTGTGTACTTTGTCACTTTGCTTCTTATCTTGTGTGTTCTGGTTACGTTTGGTCAAAAGATTTGGTGTTTGCTTTAAAAGTGCCGCTAACATTTGCTAACGCTACATTAGCGGATCCAATTCAAAATCTTTGCTGCTGAACAGGCCAATTATTCATTCATTATTCAGTAAACGTTCAATTACGTATGTGTGCTTTGTCACTTTGCTTCTCTTGTGTGTTCTAGCCTTTAAATGAATACGTTTGGGTCAAAAGATTTGGTGTTTGCTTTAAAAGTGCCGCTAACGCTACGTTAGCGGATGCAATTCAAAATCAAAGGCGAGTCTGAAACAATGCTTGAAAGAGCCAAAGCGGAGACGGCTTGAGGAGGAGGAGGAGGATATGTAACCCCGGAATGTTTCTTCCTTTGTTTTGTTTGTAGCGGAACTTGCCGTAATTACCGCCGTAGCACGTGAAGTTGGCTTGAGCGCAGAAGAGTGGGCCAAGGTTAACTAGCCTGCAGCAAGCTAACGCAGCTCCACAAAAAGCCGAGGCTCTCTCTGCATGTCATGTTTTGTTTTGTGGTGGGTTTCTTCTTTTTGCAGGCTCAGGTGTGCGAATTGTTGCACTGCCTGGCTGCCCCTCTCGTGCTTCCCTAAGGTGGACGACTACACCCACGGAATTTTTCACGGAATTCTTTCATCTGCCAGCTGCGCAGATTAAAAGTCCCGCATAGTTCGAGCTGGATTCTTTTGGTTGCTTTAATATTTATGTCATGAATATATTTTCTGTCTTCATCAGAACAAGTTCGGCTATAGGGAAGGAGTGCCAAAACTCTCCGACGGACCCCAGACGGGGGCCCAGGCACCCGGTGTCAAACAAGAAGCCACCGGAAGCCAAGGGTCCACCATGGAGGACCAGCGTTGTAACGGGAACTTGCATAAGAAGAATCTGAAGCAAGCTGGAGCTGAAGATAGCGGCGGGCAGAGGTACAGCGCTGACCCCACCATCTTCCTCGGGGATAGGGTTCCCAGGGACGAGGATGAGGACGGATACATGACCCCCATGAAAGACAAGAACTCTTCAGGTAGGATGTCATTTCGGTTTCGGAGTCAAATCGGATTTCCGAAACAAAGGACGAACCGGCTAAAAGCGGCTCTCCGCTAGAAGAATCAAAGGTGCTCACCTGCTGAGGGCTTTTAAAAAATATTTTGAGGAATATTTCAAATGAATCAGGGAATCTTACGACGTCCCGTTGTTTGCGGAAATAGTCCCACTTTGATTCCTTTCTTTTATGTCTGAACGTCCATTAACACCGTTTGACGGCGGCGCTCGTCAGCCTCTGATGGTAATTCGACCCGGCGACCTTATTCTCCTGCTGACGCTTTTGATTTTTGAGCTTCTCAAAATATAACAAGGCCCCAAGCATAATGCATCTGATGCGATGTCAAGGAGCGCAAGAGTGGGCAAAATCAATAGGTTTCACACCCCGCCATAATCGTGCTTGCAAGCAGCCAAGAGAGTTCGTTTGTTGGCATTTCAGCCCCCGGCAGATGGAGATTCCGGTGCCAAAGAACTTCTGGCAAGATGCCTGTCTGGTCCTGAGTGGCTCCCATTATCACCATTATCATGTCCCCTTTCCATCTTCTTTGCTCATTAGCAAGTGACCTAACTCTCCATCTTCTCTATCTCACCTCTCGCTATCTAGTTCTCATTCCTTCCTTCGTTTTCATATCCGACCACTTTATCTTCTACTTTCACAAACTCCTCCTTGATTTCTTTCCTCCCTCCCTTCTTCTTCCCTGATATGTGCTACAGAATACCTGAATCCCATCGAGGAAAACCCCTTTGTGTCGCGGCATAAAAACGGGGAGATCCACGCCTTGGACAACCCGGGCTACCACAGCACGCCAAGCAGTCAGCCCAAAGGAGAGGACGAGTACATCAACGAGCCCCTCTACTTCAATACCTTTCATAGCGCGGCCGAGACCCTGCGAAGAAACGGCCTGCCTCTTCCTTCCCAGACTCCCTCCTCCACCTCAGGGTCCCACCTCCCGCTTAGCATCCAGACCAGCCTGCCCCACTACCCTCTCCCCGCAGCTCAGCCATCTCCATCTGCTATGTCCTGCCACCACGGTACACTGACCCACATCCTCCACGCCCACCACGCCGTCAAACCCGCTGGCCTTCCCGTTTCCACCGGGCAGAGCCAAACAGGAACTACTGCCCTGGCTTCGGTGTGCCAGTCAGGTGTCCCGGCCCCCGACGGGCACGGCGGTCTGCCAGCCTACCAGGGCCACGCCGCCTCGCAGCCTGCCAGCCTGCTGAAGCACGGCGGACAGACAGCAGGTAAAGCCGCTGGGAAGAAGCTGAAGGTAACCTTTGACAATCCGGAATACTGGCAGCACAGCCTGCCGCCCAAACCGTCCGACGGCGCCAAGAGCGCCGCCGCTAACGCTAAGCTATACTACAAGCAGAACGGACACATACGACCAGCGGTAGCCGAAAACCCCGAATACCTGTCTGAGTTTTCCCTGAAATCTGGCCCGGTTCTGCCGCCGCCTCCTTACCGGCAAAGGAACACCGTGGTTTGAAAACTCCACAAACTCCGCCTCCTCCCCAATCCATTCAAGACTGTAGCAACAAGCGGTCCACACCGAGCAGACCCAGATAAGGACGTTTCGGGCCTGGAGATACGGACTGCCATCTTTGACATGGGGGTTGTGGAGGAAGTGAGTTCTGGTCAACTGCTGTCTCAAGCCACTGCCAGCAATTCTGCTGTGACCGTTCCAAAAGTGGAACTACACTTTGATTTTGTTCCCCCCCCCCCATGCATATCGATATTTATGCACACAAACGTGTTTCACACTCACTACGAATTACTCGAAACAAGCGTTTACTTGGCTAGAAGTACGAAAGAGGACAAACACGTGGAGGAAATAAGTCTGAAAGCCGATTCGTCATATTTGTAGGTGTCCAATCGAACGAGACATGCAAAGAAGTCAGATGATCTTAAATCTGTGCCGGCCAAAGCTGTGTCATGGAAATTCAAGGACCAGTCTTCTCATGTGAATTTAGACAAAAGGTGTACATAACAAAATAAAGTAATGGATTATATTTTAGAATCTGTAAAGACAAGACAGTCGACAACGCTGGAATACTGCAGTATATTTTTACACAGATACATTCTAGGGTGCCGTTATTTGTGAGAATATATTTCCATAAATCGTTAAGCCCCTTTTTTTGGCCATGAAATAATATTATTAATAATATAGACGTCAAAGCTTTATTTCAACTGAGTTAGCGGTGAATGAGTTCATTTGGTATTCAAAAAGGGGCGTGGCCTTGCTTAAAGGTAATTGAACAGCTTTTTTTTTTTCTTAGCCAGACAGAAATATTTGAAAAATAAATACAGATATACATCAATGTTGTCAAATATAACACGGGTCACAAAAAGCTAAAAAAAGTATTTCAAGTTCGGGGGGGTCGAGGTGTCATTGTCAAAACGACAAAACACACGTTTGTCACTTTGATGGTTTGAATTGTTGAATTTCCAAAACGTTCTTGTCGTGACGATAAACAGCCAAAACATTTCCGTTTTTATCCATTTACAGTTAAAAAAAAATCATTCTGTCGACGCCATTAATGATTCTTTCTTCTGCCAAGTCGTCAAGCTTGCCAAGTTCCTTTCCCTTTTTGAGGATCCCCCTTTGTCACCGAGTCAGCTCATCAACTGGAGCTCCCGACTGTATCTTCTGTTTTTCCTAAGGTTGTTTATTTAGTGTGTGTTTTGAAAGTACATCCTCAAATCCAAAACCTCCCCATGAAACTCTTTAATCAAAGGATCCTTCTTCCAGAAATATCCAACTTGTTTATATGCTCGTTCACCACTTCAGAGCGTTAGCAAAGATCAGTGGCACTGCGTCGGCCAAGAGTTCATGAAGGAAACTGATCGGTTTCAAGAATCTTCTACTTCGTGCGTGCGTGCGTGCACGTGTGTTTGTTCGCAACAGTCGTCATAATCTTTCTTTGATGGCACCATGATTATTTAATGAAGGAGTATTTTGTAATCCCGTTTGGAGCTGCAACTCAACTGAACCGGAGACACGATTTAATGTCGAGTGTGAAATATTTATAGCACGTTTGAGCTTGTTTATGATACGGAAGGCACTGCCAAGTGTGGGTTTCAAGGAAAAGTGAAAAAAAGGGACGACGGTGATTTGAAGCGGGCATGTTTGTACTCCAAATGATTGCGCAATCTCGGTGCGGACATTGCTGGTGTCACGTGCAGTCTGGAAAACTTTTTTTAAAATTAGACTAACTCCTCGTGGAAGCAATAATTTCCTCTTGGCTGAGCCACATTGTGCTGCCGTCCTTCTCTGTTTTGTTTCCATCGTCTAATCCCCTTTTGGCGTTTCCTATATGTTATGTGATCTCCTTCCATGTTTCCTTTCTCGCCGTGTGATCGTCATCCATGTTTTCTTAAACCCAAATTTTAAGTGGCATGTGTCTCCTTCACGTCATGTGACCTCCTTTCATCGAAGCAAATGCGTCCTTTACATCACATTTTTGCGAATTATTATTTTTTTGTTTCATTTATAATCTTTGCTATTTCCTTCCCAGTATTGCTTCTCTCCTTCTTTAGATGCCAAGGTGTTCCGCCATGTGCCAACATAAAGTATCTTTAATGACGTTATTGACCCACGACATGTTTTTTTTTTATGACGTTATTGACCCATGACTTGTTTTTTGTTGAAATCACGAGCACAAAGTGAAAATCCCAATTTCGTACACTGTATTGTATCATTTTGATTCCTCTGTTGTTTGGGGTGTTTTTTTTTTTCCGAAGATATTCTTTCCCGATTGCTAAGTATTTAATGTTGAAAAAAATTTTTGTTGTTTGAACAGTAATTGCACAAATCACTGCTGTCAAGTTAATTTCCCGGGTTAAAAAATATAACTGTACAGAATCCAACGCACTTCAAATGTGAATAATATTTTTATAAAAGCACTGAAATAATAATGGACAATGGGAAAATTGTAAATAGACAGGTGTTGCTTTGGAGTTCCTGCGTTTTTCAAAAAAAAGCCGAACATTTGCTTTGTGTGATTTTACCTTTTGACAAATCGGGGGGGCGCGCGGGGTTATATTTAACGTGCTTGTTGACCCTTTCCCGCGAGCGGAAATTCTCCCGCTTGCCGTCAAGTGGCCCTCTCAATGGTTTCTGAGCCAAGTCGCACATGGTCGCCCTCTTTTGGCCGGCGCGGCCCGTGTTTTCGTCTTCTGCATGCTTCGAGTGGGGCCCGCCTTGGCCAATAACTTTTGCTTTGTCCCTTTATCCGCTCTGTGTTCTTTGCAGATCATACCCAAAGCTTTGTATCATAAATGTACTGTTCCTCATGTTTGCTACATGAATCTGTCCAAAGTATATTTTTAATTTAATATAAATAAAGATGGATTCCGTAAGCAGCGTTTCCTGTGCAACCCCCGCTGACTGCAACTAGAGCAGAAAAAGTATGCAATTACGCCAAGCGCTTTAATAATCAAATTGAACAGATGGTGTCTTTAATTAAGAGCATCGAAAATGACGTGGCATGTATCTTGACCCGACTTGCAGGGCTGGGGGTGCAGAAGTTTTTGCCCCGGGGCGGGATGTTAGCTCAAAAGGACTCGCAGATGAAGACCGAGCGCTTCAAACGGTCTGCGGCTTTCTTGCATCTCCAAAAAGGCTCGGATACAACACGTTACGCACGTTTTTTTTTTTTTTTTTTTTCTTCTTCCCGCCCTCTCGTGCTGAATCCACTGTTTACCCCGAGTGCTGCTTATGTAAACGGGCAGCGGGCAACATTGTTTTTGCAATGCGCTACTACTCAGGCTTTCATTCCACTCATAAATTATCCAGTACTGTCCAATGGCTGAATATCAGCCTTCTGAAGTCACTGCTATTAATACTAATAAGGCAGCCGAGTTCTTTAAGTAAACACTGTTTATGAACAGAAATCCTTCTCTTCTCCATTGGTTTCCCTCGCGAGCGTGCCGTGATTCAATTAGCAAGCCGCATTGAATTTCTCCATCCTCGTTTAAAGAGAAGCTCCTCACAATTTTGCTACTTATTCCAAATCCATATTAGGCTTGCCAGTTTTAATCACCATCACAAAGTTTCCCATTTGCCGTAGGATAGAGCTTTTACTTCATGATTGCTTTTCTGCGGTCACGGGAAAATGCCGAAGGAGTCTTCCCGAGAGGACACCAAAAGTGAGATCTGACCTCTGTGCCGGTGTTGGGATCGATGACATCGCTTTGCTCGACGGAAAGGTACGCAAGGACAACAGCGCAAGTGTGTGCATATTTTGTACTGGATGCTAAGCTAGCAAACAATATTAGCCTGGTGCCTTTACCTTACCGTTAAGATTTTTACAGTGAATGCTAAAAAAGCTAAAATCACTACCACTTCGGAACAAGCCATGGTCAGGTTCTCCACTCTCCGCCATCTTGGCCACGTCATGGTCCTTCATATGTACTGGATGCTAAGCTAGCAAACAATATTAGCCTGGTGCCTTTACCTTACCTTTAAGATTTTTACAGTGAATGCTAAAAAAGCTAAAATCACTACCACTTCTAAACAAGCCATGGTCAGGATCTCCACTCATGGTCCATCATTTGATGTGTCTTGGCGTGTTGAGACACCACAATTATTATTTATTCCGTTTTCTCAATGAAGTTAATTGAAAAAACGTCGCCAACATCATGCTCAAAAGCACCACCGCACCAGTGCCAAATATGGCTAAGCTAGCTCGCGCTAGCCCGCCATCATCCTTACCTTGACCTGTATTATGAAAACTAAGTGCAGTGTGAAAATGGATTCAGTTTTTGGCAGAGGAGAAATGATGTGTGCTATGACCTTTGTATTTGTGAAATTTAAGGGGAAATCTTTACCTTTCAGAAAGTTCATCAAGCGCTTTCGGCCCTGCTGCTCAGAATCACTTGCTTCATATTGACGTGATAAGGAACAGCACCCACTAAATCCTTAACGATGCCCGAAGATAAGCAGATGGTTTGAAGAAATTAGGTAATTTGCCAACGATGTTGATGATGTTGGTCAGGCTGACAGACAGGATTGGAGAAGTTGCAATGATTTCTAATTCATGACCAAAATGTCATTTTTGCAATATTCCATTAAAGTTCAGACACCCAAACTGCTACAGTATCTTCATAAATTGACGAAAATGATATATCTGAAAAACAGTTGGGTCAAAAAAGGACCAATCCAACTTTTTAGGTTTTTTTAATTCATCCCAAAATCTAGGTCAAATGAATAGATTGGGTCAAACATTTATAGCGTTCTCCAAAGATTTCTAAAACCGTATTTAATGAGATATTTTACAGAAAGTTTCAATGTAGTGATGATATATGACTCGAAACAACCTGGCAAAGAAAACGAATTAAAACATGTGCATTATAACAGCAGTAGAGAATAAATGCATTTATCTTTTAATTAAATCTTGGCCTCCAAACTCATCAATACTCCCTTAGCAAATAAACTTTTTATTCGTGTACCAAATCTCGGATTGTTCAAGTTCGTGTAAACATTTCATCCTCTTTTTGGGCTAACAATGACGTGGCCGTGTGTTCCGTACAATAAGAAATAAATGACAAAATCGCTTTTATAAAGAGCAAAAAAATCTGCTTTTGATGTTGCCAGCAGGGTAACAAAAAGGAAAAAGATCGCAATTTGATTCGTCTGACTGGAGCAACCACTTTTATGATTCGTGACGTTTTTGCCTGTAGAGAAAGTGCCGGAAAAGGCTCAGTAAGCAATAGTTCCTTTTCTCTCCTGGCTTTTAATTATCACAAGCACCCAGGGCAACGCTGAGGTTACCACTGAGATGAATCAAGATGAACGCATGGATCGTCTTTTACCCAAGCGTGTCTCTTTTCCCTTTCGTGTCTTTGATAACGTGTCAGCGTTTGTCACAGCGGCTCCCACGATGTTGGAGGACGCTTTTCATTCAGTCAATGTTGACATTCAAGCAGTGGAGTGGCGCCAGTGGTGGTGACAACCAATCACATTTTCAGCCACCTAATTACACGGCGATGGAGTGATTCAATTGTTCCGGTTGCTTCTAATCAGGCGTCAAATCACGCTGTTTGGTAAATTCATCCAACTGTCTTTTGGTTATTGTTTTTTAAGGGTAGACATGTCTTTGGGCTTCTACCAAAGCTTCTCTCGGCAAACAAAAAGAGAACGAGCCTTGAAATTATTTGTCTTTTTTTTTTTATTTAAGAGTTGGTTCTTTTGGTGTATTCACGTGTCTATTTTCGATTTTTATTTCTATACCAACAGTTCCCATTTGAGTTCCAAAACAGATGTATTTTTCTGCTGTGCTATATTTTTACATTTATTTTATTAATATTGATAATTGTGATCATTTTTGGTCACAGTGATTGTGGTGTGAAAAAAAATTTCATAGAAACATCCAATTAATTTTTCACCTTTAACAGATTCAGTGATTTATTGACTCAGTCAGGTCAGTAAAGTTGTTTCTCTTGGTATATTTTCGTGTATATTTTCAATTTTTATTTGTATACCAACAGTTCCCATATGAGTTCCAAAACTGATGCCAACTATTATTTTTCTATTGTGCTATATTTTTACATTTATTTTATAAATATTGTGACAATGCTGATAATTGTGATCATTTTTGGTCACAGTGTGGTGTAAAAAAAAAATTTCATAGCAACATCCAAGTAATTTTTCACCTTTAACAGAAAAAAAAAGACAACGATTTATTGACTCGGTCAGGCAACTAATGCTGAGCCAGGCCAAACGATAAAACTCATTTCTGAGGGAAAATCAAGACTTTTGACTTTTTCCACCTTAAGAAAATGAACATGACACCAAAGTGTCTCATCCAATTTCCAAATATTTGTGGCGTCATGGAGTTCACCAAGCTCAGTTCACCTGTTGCACCTCCCTGCAAATCCAATCCAAAGAGTGTTCCACCTACAAGAACATAAAAAAGATTAACGGGCTTTTAATGAGAGGCTCGTGTGACCCGCTCCTTATTACCGCACATCACACGAGAAACATCTGACAAGGGAGGTGGCAAGTCTCTCATCACGCATCACAATCGGAGAACCATGTGTGAGTTCCTTTGGATGGACGTTTAGCTCTTTGTGCACGCCGGTTGTCAAGTGCCGGCGCAGTCCAATCGCTCATGTGCCGTCGGCCCGCGTGAACTGACATGTAGCCAAAAGCAAAGAGACATGGAGACAGAGCGGAAAGCATCACTATGCAACGCGTGTGGCGCAGTTTGTCCTGACCCTGTCTGGGGGTCTCTCCTCCCGGTTGATTCTAATGAGCTCCCCCGGGAGCACGCTTGGCGTCCCAAAGAACCAGGAGGGGGCGGGCGAGGGAAGAGTTTTAAATCAATATACACCCACGACCATTTGCATAAGGTGTCGGAAAATAATGGTAATACCAGAAAATATGTGCAGGGAGAAAACATGTCATTAGCCCGATGGAGTCGATGCAAGTAAATCAATTTAGTACTGCAAATGTAGTCTAATAAGCAGATAGGAATGACACAAAGCCGACAGCACACGGCGTCCTTGGAGATGACAGCAAAACAAAAAGAGTGTGTTCGCAAAGTGAGTTTGATAGACGTATATTAGTTTGAAAAACTTGACATGCATAATATGGACAAAATGTTCCGCTTTTAAAAAAAGTCTTGGCCAACAAATGCAGATTTTTTTTTTTGCTGTTTTACGTAATCGCTGTCATTTGTCTCCTCAGGAAGTAAAATGTATAATATATTTGTTTTTATTCAGCCCAGTGTCCTGCACATTTTAAAAGGTTACGATATAGAGATAGATTTGAACCTGTTTTAAAAGCATTTACACTTGATGCACAGTTCTGTTGCAGCATAACAGTTAAATGCCGCTTCACCATGTTTACTTCCAGACCTTGGCTCCATCAATTAACCCGAGGCTACAAACCTCAGAGCCCGACTGGGTTAATATTAGAATTCCACCCTAGGATTGATTGATAGACGAGTAGCAGAATTTTGAAAACTCTGTGCCTTATATCCTCAAACTTTCATGCAACTATTTATGTTTGCAAGTGACACCTTTGTTGACATTACAATTTCCGTCATTGCGACCAAAGGTGAAGTAGCAAGCCAGCCGCTGCAGTATTTTGATCGCCGGACGATCTCATTAATGTGTCACATTTTATTATCATACGCTTGTCGTTTCCTCGTCGAAACGCTAATGGAAATATCAATCATAGGCTTCCCTTTCCACAGGCCCCTCCTAAAATGTTTGTGGCTAACAAACTGATTGCTAAATTGTAACATATTCTGAATATAAAGTGTTTCACAATTTGTTGCATCACATCTCTTAAAACAATATCATCATAGAAATGGTTTGAAAATAGAAGATCATATGGACTACTGGATTGGAATCTGCAAATAAAAAATTCTGCCCAATCAATGAACAGCTTTATAGAATTTATTTATTTATTTATTTATTTATTTATGTATTTATTTATTTATTAAAGATTTTTTTGTGTCGCATCTCCCTCTCCTTTTTTTTCCCCGACTCGATAAAGAGCCCAAGTCGAGCAAGCTTCATCGAATCGGACAGCTCGATTGCAGTGGCGGCGCCCCGGACCTCTTGCACTCACAATGCCTATAATTTCATTTTTGTGCATAAATATGTGTTTCTTGTCAGGTGTGTGACGGCAAGAAGAGGAGCAGGCACACCGACAGCTCTGACAAGCAATTACACGGCAGCGGGTCGAAGGGAGGGACGGACGGACTCGGGATGGAAGATTGAAAGACTCCAGAGGGTAAACGGGCCAAAGGGACGACCAACTGGTGAGACAACTGCAGACTTCACTTTCGCGATTGTGTTCAAGGAGCTTTATGCTCGCCTTTCACTTCTTCAAGGCAGAAGTGGAAATATTTGAGAATTGATAGCTACCAACACAACTATATGATTTTGGATCGTGATGGAGTAAAATTCACTCAGGAGCCAAAGTTAAGAGTTACCGTATTTTCCGGACTATAAGGCGCACCTAAAAACCTAAAATTTTCTCAAAAGCCGACAGTGCGCCTTATAGTCCGGTGCGCCTTATATGTGGAGCAAATTCCTAAATTTAAACTGCCCCGAAGCATTGTGTCATGAAATCAATCATAAGTGGTCCACTGAACACTATGAATCATGAATCAAAAAGACTATGGATCATTATTTTGTGATTATAAAGTAATTTTTTTGCGTCTGAAGTTGAAATAAAAAAGATAAAATGGAGAATGATTTGATTTGGATTAAAAATCTGACATGATGCATTAATGGTGCGCCTTATAGTCCGGTGCGCCTTATATAAGGACAAAGTTTTAAAATGGGCCATTCATTGAAGGTGCGCCTTATAGTCCGGAAAACACGGTAATTTACGTTAGGGTAAACAGTGAAATTAATATTAAACGGAAAAAAATAAGTGTGTCAGTATTTGACCGTGCAATGATACCATACTTTTGGAGAACTACCCATACAGACTAAAGATGGGGAAAAAAAAAAAAAAGATACATTGTCATGAATTTGAATTAATTTTTGGACAGATTAAGTGACTCGCCTGATAATATCTCAGCAACTGACCAAGGTTGAGAAGCACTATTCTAAAGTGTCCCATTTGATATGACATCCAGCGAGATGTTTTCATCTTATAGCGCTTGCTAATTCTGCCCATCTGCTTTTGAAGCAGATGGAGCATCATATTGTGAAGTCTTGGACACAGTTGTTGATTTTGTATCAATTATGAGTCGTTTGGCATTGATTTGGGCTTTGGCTAGCTTTCAGTGCGAGTAGAAGTGTCTGGCAGAAACACCACTATGAAGAACACCATGTAAATGCCTTTAGGCAGTGTTTTTCTCAAGCACACAAAAAAAAATGGAAAAAAAATAAACTCCTTAGTAGTATTACTCAATTGGGACTTTCTCAAATGATTATTTATAAATGGAAGCCTTATTCCCTCGTAAACAATCAAGATGTCTGCACGTGCTTCGCCCTCCATCTTTGATAGCCATGTGGGCGGCCGGCTTCCTCCCTCCGGATGTGCGCCGAGCGAGCGCCTCGCAGGTCCTTCACTCGACCCCTTCTGAGAAAGGTCAGGGTGCGAGCCTTCATCCTCCTCTGCGCTTAGCTGAAACTCAGCCAAGTTCAGGAAGGCGTTTGAACATCAGTTCAAAGACTGGTTCATGCTACGCTAACTCAAATTTGATTGTTTAGTTCAGTTGATTTGTGGAGAAGTGGCTGCAAAATTGGAAATAGGATGTGAATTTAGAAGTGCGATAAAAGGTATTTGTTTGCTCAGTTTTTGTTGCTGGATTGCACAGAGGCATAGCCTAGCATGTTGCTAATCGCTAACTTTATTTGGCTTTCTGAAGATTTTTCTGAAGTTTGAAATGGTGTAAACAAAAGCAATATGGAAAAAGGGAATTTTTGGAATGAGAAAGAATATTATCCTAGAATGAATTTCTCAAATAGTGTAGAAATTTGAAAAAAAAATCTTAAGTCTGGGTGTGTGGTTTGAAATAATAAAAAATTGAAAGACAGCCGCACAATACAGAAATCCCCCATCAGTCGGGATTTGGAAGAAAAAAAAAAATCCTGCAGTTTCTATCTACATCTAAAATGTGTGCGTATTATTGGACAGGTAGGATGAACATGTTTTCTAACTTTGACACACTGCAAAAAAGTGTTGTTAACCACTCGGGCAAATTTGAACGATAAAAAAAAAAAAAGCGTATAGTATATAAAAAGGCTTGAAAAGTCAAGTTGTTCTCTTCTCCCAGACACTCGGAATGCTTTTAAGTAGTCTAGTGCAAGTTCTGAATACAAAAAGGATGCTTCAAAAGTTCCCCAAAAAAAAAAATGACGATAAAGGGAAAGCAAAGGATCTCCTTTTGTTTGTTTCCCAACCGTGCATCAACAATCGTACATCTAAAGGTTCACATTACAATTAACCAGTGTAGCACGAAATTGGACTTTTGTCAAAGCAGCTCATTAAATGCATTTGCAAAGCTACGCTGCCTGTTTACAACGAGGAGTGCAACAGATGGCGTGTCACATCGACCTCCCCCGTGCCCACTCGGTGACCGGTGTCATGCAGGCGGGCGGGCGGGCGGCTTCTCCCGGCCCACAAAATGTGAGGCAGAACTGATGAGCGGGGATCTTGTTGCCAGCAAGGATCTCCAAACCACAAAGACTTGCTGCACCATTTCTCTTCCCACTAAGTTGGGTTCAAGCCGTAACCTGCCAAGAGTCGCATCCCCCGGTGATGAAAATCTCCAAAAACAAGTCACTGGCTCGAGAAATTGAACCTGGATTTGTGGCGGCGAAACAAATCCACTAAAAGGATACATGACATGGTCCTTGCTGCGAGGGTTTCCAAACACCATTTTGTACCCATTACACAGCGCAAATGAGCTTTGCTGCCTGTCTGGCACTTTATTCCGGAATGTCCTTGACAAATAGCTTTTAAAGTCCAGTCTGAGTTTCGGGAGGTCTTTCAAATAAATCTGCTAAAATGCTAATATTCTAACTACGACATACGCTAATAATTGTCCGTAATTTGGCAGCTCATTCTACTTTTCTGTGGTTAAGAGCGACATGAATCAATGTCACTCAATATTTGGGGTAAACATAAATTTTAGGGGTGTCAAAGTCATTTTTTTGGCGGGCCGCATTGTAGTCATAGCTTCTTTCGGAGCGCCATTATGACTGTCAACCTAAATAAATATATAAATAATATATTATATACAGTAAAAGCTACAAAACAAACGGACAAATAACTCGTTTTCTGATCAGACGAGTAAAAACTGGTCAAATATTTTTAAAAAAAAGATATTAAAAGTGAAGACCATTTGCAATTCTAGTAATGACACCCAATTTGTCTTCGCGGGCCACATAAAATGATGTGGCGGGCCGTATCTGGCCCCCGGGCCTTGACTTTGACACCTTCTTGTGATCCGATTCTGCACCAATCATGAATCGTTTCCACGTGATCTTGCTCTGTGCACTGTATAAATCAGCGTGCCGATCGCCCCTGAGGATTTTTGCAACGGATTTTGACAGAACTTTGACTCTGAAGCTGGATTGTTTGAGAGAGCGACTAGCTTCTGGTCAGTTCTCTACCTTCCTTGTCGCCCGTTGTAGTCCAAATAAAGCAGAAGAATCTGCAGCAGCAGTATGTCTGATCCTGATTTCATATTCCCCCTGAAGAACTCCTCGCTGCGTTCACTCAAACTCTGTCTCTCGAGACGCAACTGGCGCTCGCTCTCTCACAAACAGCGTGACTCCTGGATTTGCAAAACCTGAGCGGAATGCTAAGCTAGTTGATAATATCCAGGGCATTATTTGAACACATTTACCTTTTGAGTGATTTTTTTCCCCCTTTCCTCTATTAATGTGCGTAAGTAACACCTCCAGAATTTATTGCACACCTTACGAAATTTCCGACTCACTGAACAAACGCAGTGTTTGCACAGCAGCTCGAACAAATGAAACCGAAGCGACGTAATTGCCTTAAATGAAATGAGTCATATGTGTTGTTTTACAATATTTTCTTAAATGATTTAATTCCTTGTAAGGCTTGAGAGTGAATAATGATTTCCCCGCTCCTGCTTGAAAATGCATCGTCAATTGAAATCTGAGCGTTGCAGTGATTCATAAGCTCAGGTGCAACAGCGCCTCCCGCAGATATTTGCAAGTCACTGCACGTCCCTCCATCACTCAAGACACATATCATGCGTCAAATGAGATGTTTTGGGGGGGTTGGTGATGTGAGATTGTTTAAGTCGACATCTATTTGTGTGTTTGAATCTTGAATCTTGAATCTTGTAGGACCAAACGTCAAGATTCACTTTGCAAATATTTTCGGTTGTCTGGGTTGGAAAACTGCAAATGCGTCTTGGCTTCGTTTCCCTCCCTCCAAGTTGCTAAAGAAATCTGACACTTGTCACTCTCTGACAGCTCCAACAAACTCTTCAAACTCGTCCCTGGAGAATCCGCGGGGGTCCAGGCACTTGCTTGAAAACCCCCATGTGTCGTCGTGTCAACGGCTTGCACATGCACGCGTACGCGCGCACACAATTTCGCTGTCTGTCTCCGCTCATTGGAAGTTGCCGCCGCAGACATGCGCTGACGTTACAATTAGAGCGAATACGCCCTGGCGCTGCACGGTCATCCATCACATGTTGCAAAAAATAATAAACACAGAAGATGGCTTGCAAAGATGCTGCCAGAGCTCCACAGCATATTTTCAGCGTTGCGAGGCCAGCAGGTTGCTCATCTTCTGTCTCCTTCCATCGGGATAGAAGTGTATTAGCATTCTCGCTGTCACTTGATTTATTTATTTTTTCACCCCCACCTTGCCTGATTAAGAAAAGATGACGAGCTGGAGATGTTCGTAATATTAACATAAAGGTGCCGATAATTTACCGAGTATCAAGGAAGGTGGCCTCTTGGGGGGGGTCCCTGGTACTTAGCAGACAGGCAGCCCTGTGATCCTGATCTCATCAAGCGAGCACGTCCATCTCTATTAATCTCCAGCATTGTGTTGGAAATTGCTCTGACTTGTCGGGTGATTACCTCAAATGAGCAATTAGGCGGCTGGCTGTCACAATAACTTCCTGTCTTTAAATTTTCTTTTAAAGGGTCGCTGCCATCAGAGAGATCCAAATAAACGATCCATTCTGGAGGTGGAAATGTCAGCTCAAGTAACATGGGAATGGGATGATGGTCGAGATAATAGTGTTATTAGACAGCGAATGCTTTCAGACGACTGTACTTTATGTCGTAGAAATTTTCGTGAAGTGTTCGATAGGTGATGCCGTGTAAAATTCATCCATGTTTAAATCAGAACACGGAAGTCTAAATACAGTACAGTAATCCCTCGTTTATCGCGGATAATTGGTTCCAAAAACCACCCGCGATAAGTGAAATCCGCGGTCACCAACAAGAAGTACTGGGCAGGCTAACGAGTTAGCGGAAAGATGCTAATTTGCGATCGTGCTAACACGCGACTTCTAAAGGAATGTAAATGAACATTTGGAGGAATACTACATTGTCCTAAAGGTTAGACACGTTTCCTCAATTTATAAGTTTTATTTTGACTTTTAAATGTATTTTTTAATTTGGAAAAAAAATCCGCGATGTAGGGAAGCCGCGATAAACGAAACGCGAAGTAGCAAGGGATCACTGTACTCTTAATTTAATCTCATTGTTGCCACCTTGTTGTGACAGTTAATTATCTGGCAGCGGAACAAACTTAAAATGAACAGCTTGTGTTTTTTCATCAGGCATACGTTGAGGATCACTTGCGCTTGTTTCTTCTCATCATCGTGTACAATTTTACACAGTCGTCATCTTCAGGCACGATCACGTTGGCCGGTGAATGCGGGAACGGGAGCTTTTGTAATCTTTCCAATTGGTCTCAGACATGGTGGGTGTTCGAGGAAGTCATCAGAACATGGGAAATTTGTTCTGGATGTACCTGAAGCTTTCGAGTTTGTCAGCTTGACAGCATATCAGAGGGTCGTAATGAGGAGACGATGCCTCTGCCGTGTGAAAGAGGAAGAAGAAAAAAATCGAGCAAGATCTGGCTTCTTCACAGACATGTGACATCTTTGTACGTTCATTCATTCTTAAATTCAAAGGTGCCAAAGAGGAACTTGTCAGAAGCAAGCAGCGTGGATTTAGTTCCCACTCAGTGAATGTTTTTCTGCACACAGTATGTGCCTTGTGTTGGACTAGTGGGCAGTCCAAGATGGAATCTTGGCACAGGCTCCTCACGATATCAAAGCCAATGAGCAGTATGGGAAAATGGATGAATGAGCATCAATAGATTTTTTTTTCCATTGAATTGATTCTGGACACATAAAAGAATCATCTCATTTGGATTCTTTTAAATGTACCTTTTATTTTCTATTCTTTTTTTTAACTTCTTAAATCTGTTTGGTGACTCCTGCGTAAATCAAGGAGGAGGTGTGGATTTAGAGTAAGTGCTCATTTCCAAAATAACCGGCAGCGTTTCTGTAATGGATTACAACGGATTAAGAAGCACCCCCCGCGGCTTCCGCCTTCTCTGTTTTGCCGAATGCCTCCTTAGCTCCCCGAGGACAAGAAGGGGATAGAAGACCTTGAGGCTAACAAAGAACATCAAGTATGAGGCAGTTGTTGCTATGCAGCCTTTACCTGACCTCTTCAGATATTTAATAATCGCCATAAATTGTAATGTATGCATTTGGAATGATTTAAGATAAACCAGTTGGCTGTCAGAAAGCGTGTCGATGTTCTGGAATTATGAGAAGTGCAACCTCAGCAAGGAAACGACTGGCCCTGAGCTAGGAAGTGACTGCGCGACAAGCTAATTAAAAAAAGCACGTCTCATTTATATACATGGCTTCTGTACTTCCAGAAGGCCCTTTGGACCCTTGAGTCGAGAAAGTGACGCTTCCGCAGGTTTTGAAGTCGGCGTGTACCTGCGGGCCTCAATGGAGCTGCATAAGTAAGTATTAGTGTGACTTGTGTGTGTGTTTGTGTGTGTGTGTGTAACACAGCACGAGGCGAGCAACCAATCAGCAAGTAGCGAAGGCGTTTTCCCACAGCGCCCTGCCATCCATCAAACTTGAAACGAATGGCGACGGATGATTTTACGTCTTTAAATATGGCGGCGGGAAAAATGAGAGGATAATTAATTTTCCAAAAAGGCCACACGGGAAACTGGAAAATAATTGTCGAGCGCTACGGCAACATGCTAACCTCAGCTGTGTTTTGTATTATTTGAATGTTTTCATATAAAGCATTCAATTGTTGCAGCTCTTTTCTGGGTAGAAAATTGAGGTTTTATTTTCATGTTTCTTCATTGCTTTAATAATTAATACAGTTTATATTTTGAATATTTTTGGCCTTATATTGAAAAACGCTTATTCCGCCTTTTTTGTTGCTGCTGTTAGCAAAAATTGAGATGAGATTTTTGCCTTCCCAAGATGTAATTGGGGCATTTAATTTAAGTTTAATCAAATATAGAAAAGGTTAATGACATTCTCAATACTTTTTGGGGGGTTTTAATCAGAATTTTTATGCTAAATATCTCATCCACCTTTTTCCACAACTTGTGTCTTCAAAGTCGATATATTATATCACAAAATTGGACACAGATGATTGTGGCAATTATTAGCTCGAGCCATAAACTACTTTCCAAAAATCCACTTTTCATGTGTTAATATTTTATAAGTCAAGTCAAGCTTATTTATATATATATTAGTAAGTAGGAAAACCTTGAAATGGCATCGAGAGTATCGTCTGGCTACTATTGGGATATAATTTCATCCAACTTTCTCGTCCTTGTCAAGAGTTTCGGCATTTCCTGCAAACTGCAGACTTTTGAGAAAACACACTGATGTTCTTTTTTAAAAAGAGAGTAAACATTTTCAAAAAATTGAAAGCACTTTTCCTGGCTACAGTAAAGAAGTAAACTTCACTGCTGGAGACAACTTTCTTGTTGGCTGACATTCCACCCCGTCGTTTCATCAAATTAAATCCCGCCAATCATCCGTCACCCACCCAACTCCACGGCCAAGTTGCCAAAATTCAAGTGCAGTATTTCAAATAACGTCCGCTTACTGTACAAGGAAAGGTCAGTCTCTCGTCAGTTCCATCTATGATCCATTAGCTTTTATAGCTCTTGTAATACCGCCTGCCAAAAATAATTCTCCAGCAATTACACACAGAAGTTTGGATGGGACGGGAGAAGAAAAAAAAAAAGATGACGTTATTAAGAGCTGCATATAAATGTTAAGTCTGCGACAAGTTGGAAGCTTTAATGCCGACTGATGTGTAAAGTCACCGTTCACACAGCAGGTCAAATCTTTCTCGCCCTTAAATCAGGAACTGTGTTGCAGAAGCCACACTCAATATTTAGTGGGAAGCGCAAGAAAAAAAAAAAACACCTTAAGAGATTCCCGGCAGCATCCTGACGCCGACTGCGACTCGGTGTTGGGATGATCAGCGCGGAGCGGAGCCCGGGTAGCATTGGGCGATCGACGAGCAAGGTCGGGAAGGCGATTCTTGCCATCAGCGGGGCCCAGCGTGGGGTCGGATAATCACCGACCCGCTGCGGGCGCCCAACCTCCCACTCGGCAGAAGCGCCGAGCGCAATCAGGAGGAGAGCGGTCCAGCGGCGAGAAAGAAAAAAAAAAAGATGTGCAGCTGCGGAAGTGAGAATCTGCTTTTGTTAGCGTATGTCGCGACGTGCGATTTCTAATGATAGCGCAGATCTTTAAAAAAATAAATAAAATATGCGCTAAAGAATTAATAAATACAGCCAGCCGGTCGGCAATACAATGACATCTTTAGTGGGAACAAAGAGGGGCGCTTCCAACCTTGAGGCAACTTCAAATTAATTTTGCATTCATTGTCAAGATTGTCTCATCGCTGAAGGGAAATAATTGGATTCCTCACAAGATGATTTTCTTCGGCGTGGCTCGGGTAACTTGAATGCCAAATGTGTGAGTATTTCTCTCTCGGTGCATGTGTGTGTGTGCGTTCACCAATTGGCATGAGAAATGTGCTAAACTAAACTTGCATCTTTCCCTCGTTATGATTCCCTCCACGTTTGGGTAATTCGCAGCGGCTTCTCGCAGATCAATAGGCGCCTTTGAGCAAAGCTGAGGCCTTCTTTTGGCTCGGCCAACCCACGGACCATCACTGGTGCGGCTAAACCATGACGGATTTTTCCTATTCTGCTTCTCCCATTAGTGGAACGCGGCAGGGGTGAAAATACAATCCCAGGGGTCCCCTGATGGGAGTTTAATGTGTTTCGGCGGACCGGTGGCAGGGACGAAAGAGAGCGCCCGTCGCTTTGGAATTCACTGATGATGACTCATGCACATTCAATTTTGGAATGTTACTTTATGTGTCAGGGGGAGATCTGCGAGACTTGAACTGAAGCCAGATTTGATGCAATTGGTGCATATATATATATATTATTTGACTTTGTGAATCCAAATTTCCCCTGATGAAAATGCTTTGGGAACAAGAAATTGAGATGCAGCATATTTATATGTCAGTTTTCTTTTTTCTGCAGAAATGATACACTATTTTGAATCTTCATAATGAATCCCGTGTCACAAGTCCAACTAACTAACCAACCGAGAGCACTCAGATGATTTTCTTCAGCGACTTGCCAAAAACGCCGCCGACTCGGATGATTTGGTTGGCTGACTTCCCATTCCAGGTAAAAAGTGACATTTTACAACTTTACATTCAGATTCATGAATAATCACGCACGGCTCGCTGTCGTCATTGTTACTAAAAGTGAAAGTTCTGCCAGCCGTGTCTTCTTTGCCTATCTTTTACTGCGATGTTCTTCTTCTGTGATGTCGGGCTTAACTGTGGGGACGGGCGCCCCTGTTGTGAGGCTACATCTCCGACTCCGCGGGGGAAGGGCTCAAGGCGGTGCGGCCTGAATTAGAATCGTGCGCCGCCTTCCAATCATGTCATCAGACTCTCCAGATGGGAAGTTTGTTAGCGTGTGACTCGGCGTACCAATAGCGTGTTTGAGTGAGCGTGCAAGCCGCTTTTGAGCAATGGGGGATGTTTTGACTCCCTGCGTGGTCACGTGAACGTTATTATTCCCTTCTGTAAAAGATTGAAAAAATATTTTCTTCATGTTTATTCTCTCTCTCGGTTAACACGGTCAGCACGTCTGCCTCGCAGTACAAATTGAGTTTTCATGCTCATTGTGTGCGAGCATGAATTTTCTCTGGGTACTACAACGTGCGTGTTGAGTAAATTTAAGACTGTTAAGAAACAAATAACAACAAAAAATCGGATATGCAGCAAAAAATAGCGGTTAGCCGCTCTCGCATAATCCAGAGATCCATGTTCGAATTTCTGTTGGGTTATTGCACTTTTATGTATTTTCCTCAAGTACTCCAGCTTTGTTTAACATCTCAAAAATATATTTGGCCATGTAACACAATTTCACAATACAGTAATCCCTCGTTTATCGCGGATAATTGGTCCCAAAAACCACCCGCGATAAGTGAAATCCGCGAAGTGAGGTCACCAACAAGAAGTACTGGGCTGGCTAACGAGTTAGCTGAAAGATGCTAATTCGCGATCGTGCTAACATGCGACTTCTAAAGGAACTTAAACGAACATTTGGAGCAATATTACATTTTCCTGAAGTTTAGAGACATGTTTCCTCAATTTAGAAGTTTTATTTTGACTTTTAAATGTTTTTTTAATTTGGAAAAAAAATCCGCGATGTAGTGAAGCCGCGATAAACGAAACGCGAAGTAGCGAGGGATCACCGTATGTCTTAAACGTTGTCTATCTTTTCAAAATGGCGTCGTTCGCCCTTGACGTGATGTAGCGGATGCGTGACGTCATCATCGACAGAACGTGTGAAAATGAAGCTTGTTTTTCCAGCATGTGCCCTGCAAAAAGTTGGCAACTAGCCCAGGGTGTACCCCGCCTCTCATGAGCTGGGATCGACGCCAGCTCACCCGCAACACTAATGAGGACGTCGTATATAAAAAAAAAAAAAAAAAAAAAAGATGGATTCTCTCTTTTTCTCACCATCTTGCGTGTACTGTTTGAAAGTGTTTGTGGACCAGAACAGAATCCTAATTTCCCCCAACACACACACAAACACTGCCCCTACTGTGTTTTCGAAGACCTTCCTGCATTCTGTGAGGTCTCATCAAAATTCTGCCTACCTTTAATGAGGTACCTGTGTATAAAGTCCACTCAGGGATGTTGTGTGAACGTCTTAGCATTTGCTCTCCAATTAGGCAACCTAAACAGTCCCTGTGGCTCACAAAATAAGACTTGCGCTAACTATTGGGAGAATTTGGCCACGGTGCAGAAAAGTAGAAGCTTTTGGAAAGGAGGAATGTGCCAAAGTGGCTGCAATTTATTCTGTAGAATCCAAATTAATGTCCGCTCAGATTTGCGGGCGAGGAAAAAAAATAAAGCTAATGTCGCCCTCTAGCGGACAGAGTTGTTTTAGTTTGTAAACGCAGCCGAGTGATCCGGTGGTGGGTGACACGGAGGGAAGGAAGATGATCGGAATGTTTTGGCATCGAAGGAATGGATGCCAGCCAATCACAGGGCACATATAATTCCGATTTCTAATTTTGTGATTATCTAAAGACTACCTGTTACTGGAGTTTAAGCGGTGGAAGATGGCTGGATTGATGTACGGAGTGGGAACACTAAAAAAAAAAATTGGCCGCTAGGAGGAGGGTGGGGTGTTATACCCTCTTTTATCCACATGACCGAAAATACACACAGAGGGAGGCTGTGCTTTGGATGCCTCCCCTGGTGGCCATTTGCCCCACCCTTTGAAAACGCACAGGAAAAACATGCAAAGCCCACAAGGGACAGTTAAACACAATCATACTAAAAAGGAAAGTAATATCATTGTATGCATTATTCATAATATTATCTCGCCCCTGTGCTGTAGCCCCAAACCCCAAATTGAGCAGTATGGGGGCTGTATGTATTTTTAGCACGGCCACAGATGGGGCCATGGCAGCTTGTCAAGGTCCAGAATGTTCTTTATCTCAGCTGTCAGGCCTTTTCCCCGAGACTAAGATGGATATGGTCCACTTGGAAGGGGGGTGGGGGAGTTGATGAGCTTTTAATTCTGTCTTTTGCTACAGCTCAATAACTTGGCAATGCAGATGGGGGGGGGGCAAGGAAGACACAATACCCACAGCTGCTGAGTCACTTCCTCTATGGTAGCAAGCGGAGGTCAAATTAGGGGCAAAACGATTTGTCAGTGTCCCGGGAAGACAGTTTTTTTGGTCATGAGGTTCATCTGGACTATTAGATTCACGACCTAACTTCCACACTATACAATATTGTTGTCCAAACTATGGCCAAGAAGGAATTTATGGCTCGCAGCATCGTAAAAATATCATCTGACATGGCCCACGAAGCTATTTTATTAAGATGGACGGGTGGCAGCATGAAAAAAGATTAGATGTCCAGATGATCCCCCTCACCCCACCGCGCTGAACGACTATCACTCATGATAAAAAATTGGGTTGAGGATGCAGACACTATTGACAAGTCGTCAATTAGAAAAAAAAATAAAGTCACGCGTGTGGCACAAACTGAGACAATAGGCTATCATTTCTTCACTATATTGGTCGTAGTGAGTTTCAAAAACTAAAGTTGAAGAATTTCAAAGCGACGTGCTCGCGTCCTTTTTTTTTATTTTGTCAGTGGCCCTCTGAGAAATAAGTTTGGATGCCCCTGCAATTGAGCAAATGAAGGATGCAGCGAGTCAGACTCCGGCTTTGAGGTGTTTTTTTTTTTTTTTTTTTTAATTGCAAAGGGAGTCAGTGAATCTGCTGGAGGCTACAGCTTGACAGTTGAGTTGGGTCAGTCTTGTATTTTGAAAGTGTGTGCCGCCCATGCTAATATCGAGGATGTGGGATCCAAGCGAGATTGAGAACGATGTTATTTTGTGGCCTTGAACATTTCATTAGTCGTCATAGAAACACCGCAAGATGTAGCCTGAGAGTCCGCATGTAAGAACCGATGATCAATATCGCCGCCAATTGATTTTTTTTAACCTGATGATAGTTTTCCCACTGGCCTAGTAAGTCTCTCAGCATCATAGTGAAAAGCTTTAATCAAGCCTGAAGGTCCTTTGCTGAATATTGTCACAGTCTTGGCCTCATTTCCATGGCCTGTCTCTCAAGGCAAGGTAAAACCGTCCCAGGGTACACGAAGGGAGCGTCACATGACCACCGCCTTCGTCCACTCGATTGATATGGAAATGACAGGTGGGATGGGAAAAAACTGAGGTAAACAGAAAAGCAAAAGACTGACCATGATGACTCGAGCAAATCTGGTCCTGGTCAAACTGCTGGCTTTGTTTGCATTTTTGAAATACAAGGTTGCATGGTCATCAGGAGAATTTTATGCACACGGCTCCAAAATTAATTTGTGTACCCTTCGACTCAACCACTGATTTAAAAGTTTTTACACTAAATAGCATCCCCCAAAAAATACTAAGCTCAACGGACCACCATTAAAGTAGTGCCTTATACATTTTGAAGTTATTTAATTTGTTCTTTGTTGGTTATTGTTCTTGCTGTTGTAGTTTATTTCAAAACAAAACGAATACACTAGATAACACTTTTATAGTCAATTCAAAGTGTGCTGGTTTATTTTTACCTGTATTCAGTATCACATTTAAGTGCTAAACTGCAGTGTATTTTTTAATGAAATGGGGAAAAAAGTCAAATCATTTATCATCTTCATTCTTATTCCTGAAGGTGGAAATAATAGACACATCAATTAATCAATATCACTGTCAAAAAAGGGGCCACAAAATCCCATTTTGCTTAGAGTGGACGTCTTCTCGTCGATACCGTCACGTGTAGTGCTCCTTCCCTACCACATAGGGGCAGCAGAGTTTCATTGTGCTCCAATCCACTCTGGGTCCCGTCAACGAGTAAGAGTGGACATAAACATAAACATTCGCTGTGGTATCAAATAATTTTTCTGTGCAAGTACAGTATATCGATTACGTTTAAAATATTGAATCGCTTTAATTTCTTCTTAAAACTAAGTTACTGTGCATGTTTTACGTTTCTTAGCGTGGCGCTTTTGCAGCATTAGCGTGTAGGTGGGTGTGTTTTCCCATCGCTATATTTAGCCTCGGTCCCAATTTTTGTTTCTACAGAATCATACGCTATTATATCTTTATTTTTTAAAGCATATCAAAAGAGAAATGGACACGAGAGCCTTGAAGAATCCCTATCCTGACTATACCCCGGAGCACACGCAGTCGCTTTTTGACTCCCATGGCAAGGTAAGCCACTCACTGTGGAAATATTTCCATTTGTGTCTTGTTTTTAATGAAGATACTCAGACGTGTCGTGCATTTTGTAGTTGACGTCTGCGTTTGCTAAGCGCTTAAGCAGCAAGATCGACGAGCTTTTGGCTGTCATGGAGAACGGCCTCAAGGCTGCCGACCCAAAAGATTGCACCACTTACACAGGATGGGCAGGTACAGTGACGTCACAAAGTGGGAATTGATCAGGCCTTAAACAGATTGCAATAATAGTCCTCATATATCCATATATAAAATAATATTACTAATTAATTTGTGCCTCCCTCCCATTTTTTAAACACAAAAATCTAAAGTAATCCAGTCCAACCAATGGTTGAGAACAATAAGTAGATGTCTTAAATAGTTGTACGGAGAAGATGCAAGACTCAGCAGCCAAGCGGGTACTTCACATCAAAATGCACATTCATTAAGGCTGGTTGTCTATTTGGTGGTTATTTCTTTCTTCAGGCATTGCACTGCTCTACCTGCACATCCACCGTATCTTCAAGCAACCAGCGTTCCTCCAGAAGGCGCTGGAACACATCAGCCGCAGTCTGAAGTGCCTGACTCGCCGCCATGATGTCACTTTCCTTTGTGGTGACGCGGGGCCGCTAGCTGTGGCGGCTGTCGTCTACCACCAGCTGCAAATGCCAGGAGAGGCCGACGAATGCATCAGAAGGTCAGCCTTGCTGAAAACCAACTGAAAAGCTCATATAGTAGTGACAAATTCAGAAAAATCAATCATGCTGATTGAATTATGTGTGATATTGATTTTGGAATCGAAACACAAAGCATCATGTTTGTGTCTCGCAGGCTGCTGCAGTATCACGAGAGAGTTATCAAAGGTTCCAACGGGTTGCCTGACGAGCTTCTCTACGGTCGGGTGGGTTACCTCTATTCTCTCGTCTTTGTCAACCAGCAGCTCGGTACGGACAGAATTCCCTTGCAGCACATCCGGCAGGTGACAAATGATCATCATTGATTGGCTCTTTTTCTTCCAGTCGTCACTGATTAGCAATTTCATGTTCTCCGTTAGATCAGTGAGGCCATCCTGGCATCAGGCGAGCGCCTCAGTAAGAAGATTCGTGTCCAGGATCAAAGCCCCCTGATGTACGAGTGGTACAATGAACAATATGTCGGCGCCGCCCACGGATTGGCCGGCATCTATTACTTCCTCATGCAGGTAACAGAAGCCTCAACATCGCCAGAGAGACCCCCGTTTGACATTTACCTTCTCTCACCCGGGGCAGGCTGGGTTTGTTGCGGCTGAGGAGAACGTTGGCAGGATGGTCAAACCCAGCGTGGACTATGTCCGCCATCTCAAGTTCCCCTCTGGGAACTACCCTCCCTGTATCGGAGATGATCGTGACCTGCTGGTGCACTGGTGTCACGGATCCCCGGGCGTCATCTACATGCTCCTGCAGGCGCATAAGGTGAGTTGGAGATTTTTCTGGATGTTTGAGATGAGGTGAACGATTACACAGTTGGTATAAAGAGCAATATAACAGCAAATATGAAAAATAGCATCCGTGTTCTATCGCCATCTAGTGGCCGTTAGCTTAATGAGTCAACGTTCCAGGTGTTTGGTGAGTCTCCGTACCTGGAGGATGCCCTGCAGTGCGGCGAGGTTGTGTGGCGCTGGGGATTGCTGAAGAAAGGCTACGGCTTGTGTCACGGCGCGGCAGGAAACGCGTACACCTTCCTGGCTCTGTACCGTCACACGCAGGACCCCAAGCACCTTTACCGAGCCTGCATGGTTTGTGCACGAAAATGATGGAGCTGCGTACTCTGCTGGGTATTCTACACTGAGATGTTCCTTATTCAGTTTGCAGATTGGTGTATGAACTATGGCTCACATGGCTGCAGGACACCAGATACCCCCTTCTCGCTTTTTGAAGGTATTTCACTCCGCCACAAAAGGTCGTAGAACCAGTTGAACTCAAGGCAAGACTATAAATTCGAGTCGCTGCCTTCGCTTTACCAGCTTGTGTCACTTCCTGCAGGCATGGCAGGCACCATCTACTTTTTGGCCGACCTCCTGCAGCCAACGCAAGCACGGTTCCCAGCCTTCGAGGTTTGATTGATTTGCCCCCCGACCTCAAGCCAACAGGTAGATCTCCAACAAGACCGGATGTGTCTTTGCAGCTTACTTTCCTTCCATTGAAAAATTCACCTCATCATAGTCCAAACAAAAATGAAATATTGTTATTTTGGGGGCTAACAGTTTGGGTGGGCTAACCATTTAGTATTCATGCTGTCATAAATGGATCCTTTGCATTGTCTGAGTAATAAATAAGTGATTTCTCACAGCAACCTTTGTTGTTCTTGTGCAGCGGCACAAACCACCACAAGGGGGCAGCAACGGTCCCCATTGCAAGAACTCATTTGCACTATTCAGGTTATGCTAATTCGATAGTTAAATTTAGTTGACAAATGGGATGGTGAAATTTTAGATAATAACGACCGCGTCAACTCTTAGGTCAGAGAGTGAAAGCACTTTCATCCAAGATACTTCTCAGGGATTGGATCAAGTCTTATATGTGGCTTGTCCAGTGCAACATATACAGTGTGGCTCCACAGCACTCCTTTCCAAATAAGGCTCACACTTTAGACACCCCAAACGCCACAGCGCGACACAATGCCACCGCTCTTTTTTTAATCCTTGGGCCTTCTCCGTGACACACGGGGTTGGAGGGGTTCGTGGGCGAGAGTTCCAAGAGGAGAGTTTGCCCCTCCATCCAAGAAACCAAACACCTCAGGCAGGAAGGGTTAAAAATAGCGCTCATCTGTGCAGGGGCGTGGCCTAACTGGGTTCACCCTTTCATACAAACACGCTGATCTTTAGGTCGCTCATTTATGTTGCACGTCCCATGGCGACGCATCACAGGGTGACTACGTGTTGTTTGTTTTCCCACTCAACCACGCCTTTAATCAGATTTTAAAGAATGGGGAAAAAGATTGGCGACATCACCCACAGCGGCGAATGGGTTGCTTGTCAGCACCATGGAGAGCGCTGACGGCGGCGACCGAAACCGCCGCCAGCCGCTCGACTCAATTATTACCGCTGAACACGTTGGTCGTATCATTCCAACGAAATAATGTAAGCTTAAACCGGAATCATCAGTGTGGTTGTAATTCACTGTAAGAAGAGGAGCCGTTTATCTCCTGGAGGTTAATAAAAGGTGTAAAAGATCTCGCCGGGCCTTGTGAAGAGGCTCACTCGGCTGCACAGGTTTCATAAATTTTCCCCCTCCCGTTCGCCTCTTTGAAAGGAGATAAATGCAAGTCAAGATTTTTGTAGTTTCCAAAGCGCTTTCCAATATTAAGGCTCAATGTCTTGAGCCTAAAAATAGCCCCGCCCCCTTCTGCTACGGCGGCCTGGCGGCGGCGCTCACCTCTCTGTTTGCCCTAAGAAAGTTAAAGATGTCCCAGCGTGTCATCCGAGGCGCCTCATTAGCATGTGTGACATCACGCCCCCGGAATACATAAGAGAGCCCTCCAACCAAGGCTCAGGACCACTCTGTCTCGGGACTTTGGCCTCTTTTTTGCTTTCCTTCTCCTGCATCTCCAGCTCTCCAACATGGTGTGTAACTCACTTGTGTGGTGAATCTTTTCCATGCAGTTAGTGTTGGATGCATTTTTGCAAAAAGAAATTGAAAATTGCGGATATGTAAAATTGTTGTCAGTGATTCATGTAGTTTTTTTTATTAAGTGAACATCAAGTGCTATTTGTGTTCTTATTTTTTCTGTTTCTTTTGTGTGTGAATTTCTATCGCAGACTGAGTTCACAGCGGATCAAATTGAGGGTAAGTGAAAAAGATTGTCCATTAATTAAATGACGTCCTTTGTTGTTCATGACTCGGCGGATGTCACGCTCCCCATTAACTGTCATCTGCTCCAGTTGCCATGGGAATGTTAGTTATGTCTATTTCGGGGGCCGACCCGGCCGCTCCCCTGCGAGCCACTGTTAACACCCCGGGGTCAAGGTTTCGTATCCTGACTTGATGAGCAAGGTCACCTTACAGTCAGGAATCCAAATTGTGATCCTCGCCGCCGGTTTTATTTCATAATGTGATGAGCGGAGATTAGATGGCTGCTTTTTTTGTGGCCTTAGATTTCGCTACTGGCACCTTGACATCTACCGTCAGCATGTCTCTATATGGCGACAGTTGAGGAGGGGGGGGTATCGGTTTGCACCCCCCCTCCCCCCTCGGGTAGCTATGGCTTAGTGCCGTCGTGTGTGCTACAGCTGTCGCGACCCCCTGCTAGTTGCAAAATAACATGAAAGCGTCACCCATCTCCACGGTCAAAAATAGATCACCTCCGTTTCTTCTTAGCCAGCGAGCATAGTGCCACATAGCTGCAAACTTTTTTTTTTAATTGGTGTAAAAACATCCTCATGTTCTCTCCTGCTCAGACTTCAAGGAGGCCTTCGGTCTCTTCGACAGAATTGGTGACAACCAGGTGGCCTACAGCCAGGTGCCCGACATCATGCGCGCTCTGGGCCAGAACCCAACCAACAAGGACGTCGCCAAGATCTTGGGCAACCCCAGCGCAGAAGGTAAAAGCTCGGTGGCGGACGAACGGCCGTGCGTCGTGCTTACCGTTTGTGACGTCACTCTCAGAAATGGCCAACAAGAGGCTCAACTTCGACGCCTTCCTGCCCATGCTGAAACAGGCGGACGCTCTGCCCAAGGGCACCTACGACGACTACGTTGAGGGTCTGCGCGTCTTCGACAAGGAGGGCAACGGCACCGTCATGGGTGCTGAGCTGCGTATCGTCCTGTCCACCCTGGGTGAGTCCCGCCTCGAGCCAACACAAAGACACAATGTGACGAGCGCCGCTGTCGGTCAACAGGAGAGAAGATGAACGAGACCGAGATCGATGCCCTCATGGCCGGCCAGGAGGATGAGAACGGCACTGTGCACTATGAGGGTAGGTTTCTCGCGACGTGGACATCATGGTCGTCTTCCTCGGGCTCATGCCGGTCTCCTTGTTTGATTGACAGCTTTCGTCAAGCACATCATGTCTGTGTAAAGAGCGCGCAGCAGGAGCGTGTTCAGGACATCGCACAAGACCAACAAGAAAAGACAAGGACTTTGTTCAAGGGATGTCAAAGAGAAGCCCACTTGTTTTATTTTGTTTTTCTTTACCGTTTCGATCCTCCTCTCTCGGGACATCCCCTTTCCGTTGTAGACCACATCATTCGCATCCCACCGGGGGCGCGTCTCCACTCGCCGCATGAGGTGAGGAAACGGGGGAGAAGGGGTGACCGCTCATCAAGTGAGGGTCCATCCCTCCCTTCCCACCGCCACCTCATTCAGTCCAACCATCACTGGCCCAGTAGTGCTAAAGGTCCTGGGGAAAAGCAGTGGAGCGAGCGCCAAAGTCTCCCACCTCCCTGAAGGCCGTTATTTATTTTTATTCTGTTCACTGCAGAATAAATTTTTCCAAAGTACATCCCAGCTCAGGCTGTTTTTCTTCTTTCATTCACTCTTCCAGAGCTACAAATAAACTGGTTATCTTAATGCAGTCAATTCATATTTAACAGATTTTCAAAGCCTTTTGGATACATAAAAATTCTCATAATATTTTAAGATTATCACAATTGACAATTAGAATTTTTGGTACATTTTTGGTTTAACAACAATTGTGGTAGTTGACACCCTTGATTTGCTTTTGCGGGCCATGTGAAGCGATGTGGTGGAACGGATCCGGCCCCCGGGCCTCGAGTTTGACAACTCGAGGGCACTGCTGGTGCTCTGGCTCACTCTGGTGGGTTATATATGAGAATCACAGAATTATCCACCCATCTGTCCATTTACAACACAAATACTATAAAATATGATCATGAAAATATCTTTTAAATTCACAGAAACATCCAATTAGGTTTTATATTGAACGGGAAAGTCTGTAGCGTCTCGACTCTTAAGTACACTTTAAAAAAACGTATTTATGAGTAAGTGTTGTAATTTTAATTCAATTATTTGTTAAGTGCAAACAAGGATTTTTTTTTTATGGTAAGTCGAACAACCTTTAACACAAAGAGAAAATGAGAAAAACCGTCAAGAGATGCAATGCCAACTTTAGACCAGTAGAGGGCAGAGTTGAATTTAAAACCCAAGATCTGTACTCGTTTATCCGAAGAAGAAAATGGCCGTCAGCACCGACGCCGGGGCGTGTAACAGTCCCACTAAGTTGTGTTTTACCTCCGAAATGTGTTTAAACTAGTCTACATTTTTCGTTTAGTTTCATTTTTGGTTGCAATAGAGGCGAAAATAGGGAGAAAACATAACATACAATAATTTGTACGACAGCTTTATTGTCATTTATAATTTGATTTGTTTTCAACTTAATCGTCTAACGTTAATTTTTCGACGATGTTTGTCAGAAATACATTCAAACTATTTGGTTGTAACTTTAAACGAATCTCCTTGTCAGGACAGATTCTGCCGTCGGCTGCAGCAAGGTAAATGTTGAATTTTTTTACCCGTTTTTATCGACTTTTCAACTATGTCAATACAAAATTGCGCCTACAGGTGTTCAACCTGTTACAATACATTAGTTTTGTATCTTATCTTCATCTCTGTGTGTTTTTTCTGTAGGTTTTCTTTTACTTTTTTCGCAGCGACCTTTAACACACTTTTACGCAATAGCACTTGAGCTATAATTTATTTGGTCGACCTATTATTAAAAGTGATTTATTTTTTTATTCAAAGTTAAGACCCTTTTTTTTACACACTCACAAATGATGTGGATATAAAAATAAGATAAGATAAGAATTAGGTCAAACTTTAATAAAACCTATATATAATGAATTTAAATAACAAAATTCTATGTAGCACTTAAGATTCAAGAGTTTTTATTCGCCATGTTTGAGCGTGCCAAATAAGGAATTTGACTTCGGTAAAATAACCTATAAATATTGTTGACTAGTATATACTGTAAACCACACTATATACTGTAATGTCCTCCTATATGGAGTATATGGGACATGGAAAAAAAAATGTCTGATAGCTTAGCTTAGTTACCAAACCTGAATGGGTAGAAGATAAGTTACAAAACACTGCAAATAGAACATATACCATAAGGTTTTTCCAGACTATGCTTATATGTCTGAAGAAAGCAAATTCATTTTGTTGAAACATATACAATCGTACAGAATTTGAGGATGTCTTGTGGAGCATTTAAGTTTTTTTTATTTCAATACTGGATTCTTTCATCCAGATTGCAGCACAATGATGCTCGAAAACCGGCCCCTTCCTCTCGCCCGGAGACATCCAAAGCAAAGAACATGATGGACATCGGGACTCGGCGCATTTTCAACGAGGACCATGACCTCTTCAGGCAGAGTGTGCGCCGCTTCTTCCAAGAGGAGGTCGTGCCACATCACAAGGAGTGGGAGAAAGCCGGCCAGGTGAGCAGGGAGGTGTGGGAAAAGGCCGGCGAGCAAGGCCTGCTGGGAGTTATGACACCGGAGGAGTGCGGCGGCATTGGCGGGGACCTGTTGTCAACTGCTGTCACGTGGGAGGAACAGTGAGAGAAACAAAACAAAAACATCTGATCAAAATGAAATTTGCTTTCTCATATGCCCTCTCTGTTTTCATTCTCCAGAATGTACTCAAACTGTTCAGGACCCGGTTTTGCGCTTCACTCCGACATTGTCATGCCCTACATCATCAACTACGGTACCAAGGAGCAAATTGAACGTTTCATTCCCAAGATGACTGCCGGAAAATGCATTTGCGCCATTGCCATGACCGAACCCGGAGCGGGCAGGTTGGGACTTTTTTAGAATTGACTCGTTTGAACATTTGGTTTCGTCATTCTAGAGGGAGCTTGCATATTATTTTTGGTACACGAAAAACACTTTCTCCAGCATAAACAATCCAAAATGGCTTGCTTGGTTTTAACAAGGGTTTCATGACCTTTTCAGCGACCTTCAAGGTGTGCGGACATACGCCAAGCGTGATGGCAGCGATTGGATCTTGAATGGCAACAAAGTAAGAAGAAGTACATTTTAGAAATGAAATTTTCCTCATAAGATAATCATTTCCATAAATATCCCCTTCACCTAATGGTTGACAAACTGCTGTCTGCAGGTGTTCATCACCAACGGCTGGATGGCCGACCTGGTGGTGGTGGTGGCCGTGACGGACCGCGAGGCCAAGACGGCCGCCCATGGCATCAGTCTCTTTCTTGTGGAGGATGGCATGAGTGGTTTCCACAAAGGGCGCAAGTTGGAAAAAATTGGCCTGAAGGCACAGGTACGCTCGTTTTGGTGACGTTTGTTATCCTCGCGTTACCTCTCATCATCTTCCCAAAGGACACGGCTGAACTTTTTTTTGAGGACGTGCGACTCCCGGCGGAAGCGCTGTTGGGCGGCCTCAACAAGGGTTTCTACTACTTGATGAACGAGCTGCCACAGGCAAGTGTGCGCTCTGTCTCCCCCCCATCCCCCATCGGCTTCATCTAACGTGATCTGTGATCAGGAGCGTCTGGTGATCGCCGACATGGCCATCGCGAGCTGCGAGTTCATGTTTGAGGAAACCAGGAGCTACGTCCTGCAGAGGAAAGCATTCGGAAAGACGATCGCTCACCTGCAGGTGGGTGACGTGGCGTTTTGGAATTTTGGGACAGCTCAAGTCACTTTGTTGCACAGACCGTGCAGCACAACCTGGCCGAGCTAAAGACGGAAATCTGCGTGGGCCGCGCGTTCGTTGACAGCTGCCTCCAGCTCCACGTGGAGAAGCGGCTGGACCCCGCAACGGCTTCCATGGCCAAGTACTGGTGAGAGCGCTGGTCTCCTCTCCCGTGTGTGGAGCGCCACTCTTAGCGTTGTCTCCGTCCAGGGCGTCTGAGCTGCAGAACAAGGTGGCCACGCGGTGCCTGCAGCTCCATGGTGGCTGGGGCTACATGTGGGAGTACCCCATTGCTAAGTAAGTGCTCGGTAGACCTCACGACACCTCCATCCGCAATCGACGCTGAGCACGTGCAGGACGCTGGACAACCCAAGAAGCTTCCTGAATTGTGCCTTTCTCATTACAGAGCATTTGTGGATTCTCGCATTCAGCCCATCTACGGAGGAACTAATGAGATCATGAAAGAGCTCATCGCGCGGAGCATCGTCAGCCAGAAATGAGACCTGTGCTCACCCTGTTCAGGACTCAAGGTGTTTTTTGTATTTTTATTGTGGAAACACACAAATGGAATCGAATACTATGACTGATGAATATTCAGAAAGCAGAACTGTGCCAATTCTGTTTTTAAAACAAAATAATTGAAAAAAATATTTTTTCCTCGTCTCACCAATACAGTTGACAGGCAAACTCATTAAATCAACTTGGACTTCTATACATTATTATTGTTTTACTTTATGCAATGAATTTTACTGAAAAGGCAGTTATGATGAATAATATTGAATTAGTGTCTTCCATTTTGTTTGAATAAAATTCAATGGAAGTTCTGTAAAACAATCTGCAATGACTTAATTTGTTTTATTCATGATAGGTTCATTAAAATGCAGTATATTTTTATACAAAGTAACCATTTTGTTCCATTTGTTTAAATAAAATTCAATGAAAGTTCTGTAAGACAAAATATAATTACTAGTTTATTTTAATCAATTCATTAAAATGCAGTCTATTTTTATACAAAGTAACTAGTGACATGTAAGAAATAAAGAAGTCGAACCTCCAACTGCGAAGCGAACATGCCAACCACTAGTCACGGTGACTGTGCTGCCAAAGAAGGCAAACCAACCGATTAATTTTATCAATCAACTCCATATTTTCCAGCAGACTTGCAATTTTTAATTCTACCACTAGGTGGCAGCAGAGTCGCGGACAAACTCAAAAGACCAACCCTTCATTTCAAAATAAATATCGTCGCTCTTTTTGTGCTTTGTGTAGCAATAATGTTTTTGCCAATTGTGTTTTAATTGTAAATCACATTTTTGCAAATGACATTGCCATCCAATCCCTGCTCTTTGCGTCTGCCCTCTTCACTGCTCTCACTCGCCCCCTTTCTCTTTTCTTTTTTTTTTTCTCAACCTTCCCTCAGCAACAGCCACACCCTGATGCTTCAGCACCTGCTCGCTCCAAGAGTGCATTTCGCTTTTGGTCCCTTTGTGGTCATTTGCACATTTCAAATCACCACAAGCAGTCACCAGTTTTGTATCCCCCCCGGAGGCGCCCCCTTTGGTGCGATCGCCTTGCCCCAATCCTGCCGCACTTACGGTAAAGATCGTCTCTGCGGTGGGAGGGGCCACTGGGCCCAACAACAGCGCTCATTGTCGGCTGCAGCACTCACTCCCCCTTTCTGATTCACCCAACTACGCGCCGCTTGTGCCGCACTGCCGAAACCGCAGGTAAGAAACCTCCTAACCTTTGTGCGACAATTAGTCAAATATGTTTTTGGACTAATCTGTTGCAGCAATAGAAGATGATAAAAGTTTCGTCAATTGTCATGAATAAGAGGGAATAGAAATATTGACAGCGTCGCATGTGCAACAATGTGTTAATGAGCAGCCTTGCTTTGGAAGTTGCCACACTATCCGCAAATTAATGAAGGATGGCGTTTAGTCAAGTGTTCATTTGTTGCTGACGTCCTCATGGATGGGTGGATGGATGGGCGTCTTGCTTGCTTTTTGCGCAGTCGCGGCAGCCCGCAGCCGGCTGGCCGGCCGGCGCCTTTTGTTCTGCCCCACGCCTGCAAGGTGCTGAAACCGGCGTGTTTCCCCGCCGTGGGCTGAAAATGGAAATGCGCGCATAAATGAAACGTAGTTTACGTTTTGTCTCTTTTATGCTTCGTAATGTTTGGCCGGATTAGGCTCATTCATCCGAGCAAGCCTGTCGCATCTAATTGTCCTTGCATTTATACCTCCCTCACCTTAATATTAGTCTCGATAAAAAAAAAAAAAAAAATTCCCCTTATATATTTTTAATATTAGATTATTTTAATAATCAAATCATTGAGAAGCTGTCGTGGATTTTTTTTTTAATTTCTTTACAATTTAATGAAGTAAAAATGTCAAGTGGACATGTCTTTCCTCCCTCACTACCGCCCCAGTGGGCAGAGATTTAAATAGAAAAAGAAACATTCTGTTATGAAAATAAATAAATGCCCAACTCAAAATCTGTACGTTCACATTCCTGGACATGCATTCCCATGCACCGGATGTTGAACTTGCATTGCAGCTGGCTTGCAGAGCCTTCTCGCAAGGTTCACGTCAAGGTCAACATATGACACCAAAGGGTTCGGACCATGGGATGTGTTGTGTGGTGGACCTTCTACCAGTGTTGGTCTTTCCTGCATGCGTGCCGTCCTTGAGTTGACAGGTTTCACCTACTTCTTTGTGAGGACACGCCCCTTTTAGAGCAGATTGAGTCTAATCGCTGCCAAGGGAGTGACAATGACCTCAGTCACAAACATTTGATTTTGTCTTTTGAATTCAAATTTTCAAGTGACCCGGTCCAAAGTCAGGCCATTGATTGGACACATCATTCTTGGCAGTTCTTGGCAGTTGAGGGTCATTTGGACCAGAAGGGCGATTGAGGTCTCGGGATGTTTTCCGCTGGTTGTCCGCGCCATGCTTTTCACTCAACAGGTGTCTAACCAGAGCTGGCAAGGTGATTCTTTTCCACGATTAAGGCCCTAATCCACTTGACATACGTCACTTGGATGCAACCTGCTGTCCCTGCTTATGGCACTCTCAAATGCTCAACTTGGAACTCTCAGATTCCAGCTTCAATGTGTTGAAGGTCAATGTTCTCGATCGGACTCTTCATCGGAAGTCCATTCGGGATCTCGGACTCTCCCCTCCCACGCTTGCGGGACCCTGACAGCCACGTCTCGGGTCGGCTCGCGGTCGGCCACTCAAACGAGGCCTGACAGCCAGTGTCACATTGCATTCCTCACGGACGATGCCCTTCAACAGAGAGGACACTCATCCGGGGCATTCTTCTCCACTTATTGGCATCTAATAATCTGATTCTGGCTGACCAATTAGGAGGAGTCTTTTATTTAAACAGAACAAAAAAAAATCACTTCTGAGTTGGTATGTACAATATGTTCTCGCGTGCGCTCACGTCCAAGATGATGACATGTGGTCAGTCGTAAAATGTTCTTCCGAGGTTTGCTCGAGAAGAATGCTGGCAACCGTGCCGTTGACGTCTTTCGGGTAATGTTATGGCTTCCGCCTGATGCTATATACGCCCAGCTGTGTCAACTTGGCTGTCATGTCGATTTTTTTTGTCCATTCTATGCTTTTGGAGAGTCTATTGAATTGTATGAGTTTATCATCGCTAGCAAGACATCTGTCGCTAAGCCGCTCCGGAGACCGCGGCTAGCTCGGCGTTTAGCGTCTCCGCGACGCAACACTGGGCCGTTATGACTTCCAGATGTGGTGGTGGCTAAACTACACGATTGTTTGCTCCTTGTCCTCAAGCGTAGAGCGCTGCTTGGTCTGCCCCGAGGAATGAATGAGCTCAATTGTTGGGAGTACCAACTCGGAATCTGGTTCATCAAAAGCGTTTATGTTTTTTACATCTCAATGAGCGTGTGTTTTCCACTCCATCCATTAGGGAGAGTCGTCGGAAATGTAATAGCAGAGGAGAAAATTGACTCTCGGGGCTTGACACGGTTTAAGCATCCCTTAAATTGACGTTGGGTAGTATCCAAGATAACCCATGGATCCATAGGAACCTTGGAGACAGTAGATGTGTCAAGCCAGCGTGACGGCGAGGAGCAGCTGCTGAGTGTGTGAGAGCCACCCCCGACCACCATCAGGATCCAGCCCCTCCCTGCGACGACAATTTTAATGTGGTTAAAAACTTCCGGTCTGAGGCAAAACTCAGAATCGAACGATCTCCAAGAGCCTGAAATTCGCTGGAAGTTTGCGAATCTGCCTAACAGCGCCTTGCATCTCCAAACCGTGGTGTGTTGTTTACTGCCCTGCGAGTCCGGCGAAGGGCCCCTTTCTCCAAGGCAACCCCTGCCATGGAAACCAGCCCCTGAAAGGAATGACGATCATGTATTCCTTCAGCCTGTGGCGCTCCTCACCTGGTCGCTACTGAGCAGCCCCTTATTTCCACTTGGAACCCCCCAAGTGGGACTCAACCTTTGACCTGAGAACACCACAGTAATTGGCGTTACCATGGTGATAATTGTCTGTTCTGGAGCCAACAAGTGTGGGCTCTGTTCAATTCAATTTTTTTTTTTTTTTTTACTCAGTCGGACTGGTCTCACAGGACAGTGAGGGTGGGGGTTGTGTGGTGGTCCATTGGGATTTGACAGTCTTAGTTTGGCTCATTAAATCTGCTCATAAATCCTGCATTGGCATTGTTTTGCAGCTTGGACAGATGTGAACGACCTCTAAGGAAGGACGCTGACTCTTTCTCTCCCTCTCTCTTTCTCGCTCGCTACTCAGTGAGTTGAAAAATGCTGAGTCCCGAATCCAAACTCTTTCCCTGTATGATTTTTATGACTTGATTTTCTGGGAGATTTTTATCATCCATATCTTTCAGAACATCATTCCAAACAGTGTGTGTAAAACTGAAGTACAATTGGACTTGATTGGCTGCGTTAGGAAATGAGGGCATAACAGACTTCAGAAGTTTTTGCTCCTGCCCGATGTTATCTTTTGTGATGTCTACGGGAACGTTATGGCTCTCTTCTCAGACCTGTTTTGTCAACGCCACAAGCTTTTCACGCTTTTGCCGTCGTCACGCCGCAGGATGCCAATTATTGATTGGTGTCCCTCCAGAGCGCCCTGGGTAAAGCGCCCCCCTGTCGGATCTGCATGCTAATCCACCGCCATCTGCTTTTTCCACCCAAGAAGAAAGCAGCATGACGCCTCAATGTCCTCCCCTGAGAATTACCTTCGCATAAATCCAAAGCGCCTCCCTCACCCTCTGGATTTCTTCCTTGGTTCACTCGGCGAAAGAAGTAAAGTCTCCATCAAAGTGTCATGGAACTTGGCACAATAGAGCAGTTTTTCTGCCTGACCGCTAATCAATAGAAGCCGACGAGATTTATCTGCCCCCACTTTGCGTGAGTGGCCAGGATCCTCAGTGATGTCATCGGGTGAATTTGGAGAGTCTTGAAAGTGCTGTAGTTAACTTAGCTCTGATGTTTGGTGCACCATAACACGGAAGCCATGTTTTTTTTTTTTTTTCTTGTTGCTTTCATCTATCATATATAATTTATGATCACATCTAATCTCTTGAATACATTCACTGCATATCACACATCACCACCATGCATTTAACAAGCTGGTGAAGCGCGAGCCCACTCCAGAACCTCGTCCGAGTACAGGAAGTCATCGTCGCCAGGCTTCAGCTGTCCGCTGCAGCATCACTCAGGCTAATTGTGCACTTACTGTAGTTGCTTCCTGTGCATAATGATAAGATGTAATGCATGTGGTGTTGAGGCCATTAAAATACTGCGTCCTGGGAATATAAACTCTGTATTGAATATAAAAACTACTGCTTTGTAGCACTTCGTAAAAACTGCTCTGATTGAGAAAATTAATGTCCATCCTAAAGTCAAGCGCAACATCATAAAATACAGATGCGTGAAATGTTACTATTGTAGGACCTAAAAAGACGGATTTGATATAAAACAAATTTTCCTGTAAGAAAGAATGGAAAGAGATCACTCATTCCAGAGTCAAACTGCTGCCTTCATAAATCTTTAAAGAGGAAGTCAACGCAAAAATTTTCTTTACAATATGTTGGATGTGTCCCGACAAGTCTAAACGCAAAATTCAGATTATTATTTGTTTGTGGAATATGAATTAAACAGGCAAAATCCACCTGTTTGATCCATCTCAGGGGGCGGCCATTTTGCCACTTGCTGTCGACTGAAAATGACATCACAGTTGCCTCCCAGGTTGCAACCAATCACGGCTCAGCTTCAGAAAACTGGTGAGCTGGTTGGCAAAATGGCCGCCACCTGAGATGGATAAAAACAGTTAGATTTTATAATTCATATTCCCCAAATGAAAAATTAATCATAACACAGTGTTTCAACTAGTTGGGCTGCAGAAAACATTTTCCTACAAAGAACATTTTGGTGCTGACTTCTTTTTAAATACAATGTTAAGTAATACTAACATTACTATGACCTGGATGACAACAGGCAACATAGATCGCAACCGAATAGCTTTTTTTGCAGCATTAGTTGGCAAGAATATGTTTGAATTACTGTATTATTTGTTCACACTGAAGTCCTGAAAGAGAACCCAGAGAGGTGACAGAGAGGCAGTGTTCCCTGAGGGTCATGAAGGTTTCTTTTTTTTCAGTCGCACACAGTAGCCGTGTTTGAGTTTGGCACCGGGCGGGTTTAGAATGCAAGGCTACACCCTGTGGCATTTAGAACATTTAAAAAAAAAAAAAAGGGCCATAAAAGCTCTTCAGAATGACCCTGTGTGATGCCCCTATGTCTGACATCACAGCCTTGAAAAAAAATGAAGAAAAAAAATGGTGCCATACTGTGATCTTCAGGCCATAGATGATCAAGAAGAGTTTTAAGATGTAGCTTTAATGCCTTTGAAAATAAATTCTTTATTTATTTAATTTGCCATTTCTGTGAAAAACACACTTGACTAGCTTGTGTGAACCCAGAGTGTTCCGAGCTTAGCCGCCTCTGTGTTATTGCCAAGACGGCGAGGTCAAGGTCTGGCCGACGGCATTAACATGTGCCGGTATAATCAGGATAAGGGCATACACAACTTTTCAAGTTGAGCAAAAATGCCGTTCAATGATGCTCCAAAATCAAAGACAAAAATATAATCAAGCTTGATGTAGTGACACTTGCAGCCTTCCTGCTTCGAATGTCTGACGCAACTTATCTATAGCGAGCCTGTTCAGGACCTATTCCAGAAAAATGATTTAAAGTGACATTTCATTCTAGTTTTACTCTTCTTTATCATCATCATCTATTGCTTAGCGCTTATCCTCATCCTCTTTCTGTCAAGAAATAGGAGAATATTGTATAACATCCAAAGCTCTCGTGCGGTTCTCCAAGTAAGAGTCAAATTGATGCAAGCTTTTTATTTCCTACTCAATCTGTCACATGAAACAAAAGAGACATAAACAATACATTTAAACACCAAAATATTGAAGCCCAACATAATTCTAACCATATTCACAAGCGTGTGTGTTCTTTCTGCTCATATGTGCGTCTTGTGAATGTGAAGAAATTATAAACAGAAAGTGACTTGCAGGAGAAGTGATGACGTCACATGACGTGTCAGCAGCAGAGGCTCACTGATGCTGACAAAGATGAGAGACTCCTTCCTCTCCTTTTTGCATGTCACCCAAGATTCTTCATCGTTATTTCAGTACGGAAACAGTATCGGTACTTTCTGTGTCGTTTGGCAGGGGTGTCAAACGCATTTTTGTACTTATAGTTTCCGTCGGAGGGACATTATGACTGACATCTAGTACCCCGTGAAGAGAAGGTCTGCTTTTTTTTTTGTCTCAGTCCATTAGGATTGTGCTTCACAGAAAACTAAAGATTTCATTTCCTGTGCTAGTAATAAGCATTGAAGCAGGCCTGTTTTCACGCCCCCCCCCACCCCCCCTTGCCTCAGCCATCTTCTTCCCTCGCCGCTTTTGTCTCGCCGCCACATTCGGCCGTGACTGCAAATGAGCTTTGGGACAGAGCAATTGTTCGGCTGACAAGATGCACTCGCTGCTAAACGTTACAAGAAGACGGAATCTCACGCAGAAGATCAAATTGACTCAGTTCTTGGCTAGCTTTTATCTTGGAGCTGGATTCATGTGTCCCACAAACACACTTGCTTTTGACCTAGTGAAGCTCCCATCCCATCCCATCCCCCGATACCGGTTGTGCAGCCATTTGTGTTTTGCTTTGCACGTTTCATCTCATCCCATCTTTTCTTTTCATCTCTCCCTCCCCCTGGCCACCCTCAAATATAAACATAAGGAATCACTCCCAGCTTATGTTAAGAGGACCACATTTACTGCACGGATTATTTTATTTTCTATTGTATCAGGTCTTCTCGGAATTGATTGGAAGGGTTTTTACTGACATATGAATTACAAAGACGTATTTATTTCAAGTTTCAACATCCAGATGATGCCATATCATGATGCCCCTATCAACAGTGTGGTTTACTCTCTAGTCTTTCTTTGCTGCCAGCAACCTTTCGAACGGCGGCCATGACGCAGCGAGCGATGGTGGCATGCGGGCCTTGGGCGAGCGTGGCTGCCACACAACGAAAGCCGCTCAAGGGAGAGATGTTGTTTTGGAGTCAACACGGCTGCTTGTTCCTGTCACTCAGGATCAAATCTGAATTGGAAAGTTGAATGTGGTCGTTGCTAGCATGACACCGTGTAGCATAACCTACCCCGCGGTAGGAGTGAGTCACATGTGCATGTTCCAAGGAAGTCGAGTCCTGGCTCTTAATTGGCTCATTAATTGAATGCGGAACAGATCTTTAGTGACCAACAGGTGAGCTAGGACGTAGCTTAGCATACCTGACTTTGCAGCTTTTAGAGTAATAGATGAAGTTGGTTGTTATTGGTTGGTTTTCAAAAACAAAATAAATTAGCTCATGTTGTTTCAATAAAAGTCAAATGGAATCAAGTCAAAGTCAATTCGTGGCTTTCGTAAGTTGTCCCAAATCCTAAAATGATTGACTTAAGTCCGTTATGTGACTTCAATCCTCCTCTGCCTCTTACCGCTAACCAAACTGAAATGTTTTATATTTAAACAGCGCAGCAGAGTTTAAGCGAGAAAAGCGGAACTGTCTTGCGTGCGGGGAGTATAATTAATGTTTAACACTTTACGATGCCGTGCAAACGTTGCAGCAGGGCAGTGACGGTTTGCAGCATGTTCAAAGTCCTCATGGCTGTCAGGGCACAACCAAAAGTGAGTCGCTTTGCGAGCCATTTTTTTTTTAAGTATCTATTTCTGTGGCAGCGTGTTTCCCACCACTATTGTATTGTTGTCTTCCTCAGGCAAGAAGTACGATATGATTCTTTGTATCATCTCCCATGCAGTATATTTAATTTTAAATCAGGATTTGGAGCACAGCTCCAATCAAAAACACACACACACAGATTGTGCCTATTGGCAGGCGAGGTTTATCAAGCTGCGCAGATTCATTTCCTGTGTCTCCAATGATCAAGTCAAATCTGAGGATTAGGCCAGTTCCCGAAAATCCACCCCCCCCACCCCTCTCATGTTGCCCCCATATATCCTCGTACGCTTTGCTCCATGAGGGTCAAGACTGATGTCTAGATGAGGAGCAAAAATCAGCGTTCTTCCTTCCCAGGGACTCGGGAGGAAGTGTGTGTTTATTTAACCTTGTGCACTTTCGAACTGAGACGCTTGAAAGACGGGCTTTGGAGTTAATGAGGAGCTGATAAGCCGTTATCAGTAGCAGCTAACAAACATGCAGCAGATGATTTTGCTCACAAATGATTGTTCTTTTTTGGTTTTTCAATATTATGTAAGGACGATGAGTGTCGTGTTTCCATTTCTGTCCTACGGTTTGCGTTTGCCACAAAAGTCCAAATATTGGCAAAAGTATTTTTGCTTCACAGTCGCAGTTTGGATTGACTCTGTGAACCGCAGCAGGATACGACATCCTGACTGTCCCCAAAGAGGGGAAACACGCAAATGTGTCTTAAGCTTTAAATCATCACTCTCGCACAGCCACAATGGGCAGTTCCAAGAACTTTACAAATCATCAAAACAACTCGACGGTGGATTCTAAGCAACGGATTCTAATGCTTGTGATTGCTGGGTAAACACTTAAAAAAGAAAAAGAAAAAAAAATTCCCTTTAGGAAAGTCGTGAATGTATTTCTACCATTATTTATATATATATATATATATATATATTTTTTTTTTTTAAATATATATTTGTTTATATATATATATATATATTTTTTTTTTTAATGACAATTTGCATATTTTTCCTAACACATTTTCTTCTTTTTTTTTTTTCCCGTCCTCCTCTCAGAGCACATCCAATCAGACTCGTCAGCATCGTTGGTGCAGGCACCCCTTTGAGTCTGGTAAGCACTCGCGTCACTTCTAAAGTTTTGGATAAAACATGTCTCATTATAATTTCATGTTCACCTATTGGTCGGGTAACCCTCCATTATTGCTTTTGAGCCATGTGATGGGATCTTAAGGCCTAACAATTGTAAGTGACTTGAGCTACAAAAGTAGACCTTTGGCGCCTTGTTGTCACATCTATAGGCAATTACAGAAGCGTATAAAGCTTTTTGAGATTCCCTCCCCGTTGGGATTTGTTGTCAAGGGATTGCATCTGTTAGTCATTAGGATGGCAAACTCCTGGTCGTGCACACGCAGGAGTCCGCAAGTCTCCTACGAGCTCTCCTGGCACTTTCGTTGAAGTTATTTTGGTCCCAACCAAAGTCTGCATAGGGCAGGAAAAAAAAAAAAAAACGTCTGGAACGCTGCCAGACGGTATATGTTGCACGACTTGGACATTTCACACTCGCTTTTCCCATGACTCATTTAAGTGGCTGCCAGATTAGTCCTGCCATTCATGGAGACGGGAAGTTAAGAGGGGGGGGGCTTGGAGAACAAGAAGATATTTATGACCAGCACAAAGTGGTGGCTTCCTGCCGTCTAATAACTTGAAGCTTTTGTTTTGAGCTGCACAGCAGGAAACTACGCACACGTGCGAGTGGCTTAGCCATGCGACTCTCATTTTGTCTGTAATTAAAATGAAAGGCCTGCAAACATAAACAGTAAGGCGATGCAAACAGTCGCCAGACTGGACTTAGATGACATCAGATATTTCAGATGTTTAAAAAAAAAATAGCACTAGCTGGTCAAAATAGAATAAAAGTTACCTGTGCTTCATGTGGAAATATTAATCACAATATTGCTTAAGCACGCCGTGGTATAAAATATAATCAATAACAAGCATCGCCGCCATCTAGAAATTGATGGATTAAAGCAGATCGCCTCCCATTTGTCAGCAAAGAGGCCCACAGCATCCACTGACCTATTTCCGTATCCATAACGTTGGGAAAGATCACTGCGTTGCCAGCAGCATCCTCTGCTGACCACAACAGCCCCTCCCTCCCTCCCTCCCCTCCCTTTTGCCGCCCATCACCATGGAAACGCTGACATCATTGTGGGTGGGGCTAATAAGAGCTCAAAGAAGCTGCAGGCTTAGGCAGAATCCACCAGTCACCTCACAAATCCAATTCATCTCTAATTTGCCTCTTTGGATACAAATAACCCTTTTAAAGCAGAATATAATACCATTTAAATGCCGCCACATCTCCTGTCCAAAATCTATCACAATTAATTTTACTCGAAATGTATTGATTATCATCAATGTGCATTTTTTTATTTTTATTTTAAAAATAGTATTTATTTTTATTTTTTTTATCATATATATATATATATTTTTTTTTTCATGTTTTTGATGATAAACTGCAAATTATAAAATCAATGGCCAAAAGAAGCTGCAGCAAAGGAGTCTAGGCCATAGGTGTCCAACTCAAGGCCCAGGGGCCCAGATACGGCCCGCCACATCATTTTATGTGGCCCACCAAGACAAATTGTGCATCGACCACAAATTGTCTTCACTTCAAAAAATACCGATATTGCTAGCAATCTTTTTTAAATATTTGAACAATTTTTACTAGTCTCTGATTTCAAAACTAGTTCTTCACCAGTTTGTTTAAAATGATGACAAATGGAGATGAAAATATGTGAACACACGCGAGCACAGGAAGGATTAAAGCAAGGTTGGCCTAGTGAGACACCCTGCCAGAGATTCCCCGCTAAATAGATGGTGGTGACATTCCAATGTCGGCAGCACTTTGCGGAGACGTGACGAGTGACCCAGATAAGGGCGGGGTGGGGTTGAGGGGGAGGCAGGGAGGGAGGTGAGGTTGGATTAGGGTCATGGCGGGCGGGGCAGGAAGGTAAGGTTGAGCACAGCAGGGGCTGCCGCGTGCTCAAACCAAAGGAGGACACCTGTCTGTCTGTATGTGTGTCTGCTGGATCAGGTTTAAAGCTTGATTGAGCGTGATGACTCTTTTTTTTTTTAAATGGCACCTGTGATTCAGGTCATATTAGCCGGATGGTGGCCTTTTCTTTCCGGAATGTTCCCCGCTTAAGTTATTATTGATAGTATGGCTTTTATTTGTCAAATTCTTTTTTTCATTTTTTAAATTTCATTTTCCCTGTAATATAGAATGACAATGAAGGCATCATTTCACTGCAGTGGGCACGATCATGTTAAGGATTTTGTTATGAAAGGAAATATTTGAAATATTATGCTGCTTATTGTCCTTGCTTTGCCGATTGGGTCATAATTTTCACCTTTGTTAGAATATCCGAAAATTGCTTCTTGCGCTAATGAGGGCTGCTGTGCCATGTGTTGCACTTTAGATGGCAGGATTGTATCATCAGGCAATTAGCTTTGGCTCCACAATCTCACTGGTCTGCTGCTCCGGTTGCCATAACAACAACCCTCCTTATCAGTATTCACTAATGAGAGGACACGAGAGGTCTGCTTGTTTGTTTTGTCTGCTCCAATGCACCTTGTTGCCTTTATTTGCTAAGTGTTGAAAACAGCTGTGGAGCTTAAGTCAAGTTCATCTGTTCTTTCAAAGTCTTGATGAGAAGAGACAAGAGAGGAAGACTCGATTATTTGAAGTAAGCTCCTTCTTAAACGTCTTTGCAGGTGGCCCATCCCCAGCAGGCAAGCAAGTCAAGGCATGGCAGACAGTCGGCAGCCAGACGAGCATTGGGCCTCCAACGGCCAGAACGGCTACTCGGCCTACCATGAGAACGGATTCCACGGCGGGGCGGCTGCGCATCCTAACGCAACAGGTACGAAGGTGCTGGAACCTTCCGCGAGAAGTCTGTGGCTACGTGTGTGGTGCTATCACCGATGTGTCTCACGTCACCCGAAAAGGAGAGAATGGCTCAGCCTTGTCATGGACTTCCTCCCGCCCATGTCTCGTCAGTGTGTGTGTCTCTTTCTCCCTCCACAGTGGATGACTCAGCCAATTTGCCTCCCTCCCCTCCTCCCTCTCCATCCGCTCAGCAGATTGGGCCGGCGGCACAAGGTATACCCAATGCACACTTTTTAGGCTACGCAAATGGTGGCCAGAGTAAACCCGAGCGTCAGATGATGTCAGACACCACTTTGAGCGTCTGCACCGTGTCAAAGCCGAGATGTTTACACTCACAGGTCATCTCGTTAGTCAGCTTCACAATTGTCTCCGGGACAAAGTAACACATTTTCCCGACCATTTCTGTGTCGCATGCAATCACCCAAATCGGCTAGTCAAACCGCATCGGTAGTTTTTGCCCGTTGCGACCGACAACCCACAACAAATGATGAATCTAAAAGCGTAAAAATAAAATTGAAGTGGAAGGAATAAATCTGAATGCACCGGACATTTATGCAAAATACTACATCAGCATCACAATATTTGTAATCATCGTTTGAGTGCACATAAGAAGAAAAACAAATGAAAACCCCCCCAAAAAAGATTTTTTTCATAATAATAGTAACAAAAATAATAATAATGATGATAATAATAATAATAATAATGATAAATAATAATGATAAATAATAATAAATAATGATATATAATAATAATGAGCTGACTTTGGGCAGGAGGCCCAAAGTGATTGGCAGCCAATCACAGGGCAGATACAATATAAAGAAAGAACCAATCACAGCTAAGGACAATTTAGAAGTATTCACGTGTTTTTTAATGTTGCAGAAAACCAAAGTACAGAGAGATACTAATATGCTAACTCCACAGAAGAGGTGCTCAAACCTCCAACTTTAGAACTGCGAGGCAGAACCACTAGTCCACTGTGCTGGAAAATGACATGTCTCCTTTAATTTGAACATTCGACACAAAGACGCCACTCTCCTTCCTATTCTTGGCAAGATTTTCTCCGTATCCGCTCGTCGTTGGTTTGTTTACATCACATGTGTCTCCATTCTAGATCCAAATGTCTTGTGACCCCCTGTAACCCCAATTCCCTCCATGTCTCACCCACCTCCCTCCCTTGTCTGAGAAGATAAATTAGAACCTGTCAGTGCTTTCTCTGCGGAGGAGCAACAACAGGATGAGGATGAGCAGGAGGAAGTTGCCGTTTGCCAGGAGGAGGAAGTGACATATGGGCAAGCGGGCGCCTTAGAGCAGAAAGATTTGCTAGCCGAAGCGCAGGTTTGGGGCCGCGAGCAAGCTCAGACACCTGAGCTGCAAAATGGAGGAAGTCGTCACAGGGAACACAGTCCTTCAGAACAAGGTTTGTCGGGGGCCACGTGCAAAGGGGTGACTCCTCCTTTCTGAGCGTGGGACTGAGCGCATGTGTGTGATTGGAGACAAAAAAAAAAAAGCACATCCCAAATAATTTCTTGCTTTGTTGCAGCTCGTCCATCCTTATGATTTTGTGCTTTTCCGCAGTTGCCTTTGCTTTTCGCGGAAACTCTTGTCGGACTCGACCACGTGTTGCTTGACCTTTGTGTGTTGCCAGCTACATTGCAATTAGCATTTAGCACTTTTTTAGATTTGGTGTGCAAACCTGAACATGAAACAAAATGTTCCTCTGTAAGAACGTACAATGGGGAGAAAAAAAAAGTTGAATTACTTTTTTTTTTTGGTCAAGCCACTTGCATTGCAATAGGAATTGAATAATTTGACCACGCCTTTCCTTTTTTTGTCATCATGCAAGTCATGGCTTCATTTCATTAGCTGCTGTGACAATGGAGAGCTTCTGTGTGCTCAAGGTCTCGGCTTGGCTGTGGTTGCCCAGCTTTTTGTGGCTGCTGCTGCTGCTTCGAGTTGACATGACTGAACACAAAGTCGTACAGTGTCCTCCCCAACTTACAGCCCGACTCGAAGAAAAGACCGAAAAGGAGGGAACCCGAGAGGAAACCGTCGAAGCAATCCAAGTAATTTCGCAATCTGGTGCAGAGGTAAAAGCTGATACGGGCTCGGACTCAAAAACCTACTTTAAGTTTCTCACCACGTCTGAAGAGAGCGAAGATGAAGCGGAGGGACGGAAATCAAGAATGTCTTCTGAACACTTGTGTCCTGTCCCTGGAAGATTTTTATTCAAACTCACCCTTGGAGAGCAAATGATGGGTGAAGACCAACAAGGGGAGGTCTTTAACGAATATTCTGTCCCCATGCCTTCTCCTGAGGATTCTTCTTACCCTTTGATGGATTTTCAAGTCAACAACCTTGGAGATCAAACAATCGATAATAAAGGATCTAATCTTGGAATATCGCAAAAATCACCTTCACGGGCAAAGATACTGGAAAGAGCTGTGACCAGTGGAATGAAACCAGATCGCCTCAGAATCCCAAAAATTGGTCCAAAAGACATACTGATTGAGTTTCCTTTGGGGAACGCTCTACCTGGTGACATGAAGATACCAACAATTCCTGAAGTCGACATTGAAAAAGACCCTTCAAGAGAAGCCTCTCCTATCCCACCGGACACTTCCTTCATCTTTACATCTCCAGAAACTGAGCATGAGAGACAGAAACAAGACTGCAAGAAGTTGCTCGGTGATCCCAGAACACCTGCAAGGTCAGAAATACGAGGAAAGGATGAGATCCCTGAAGCCCAAAAGCCCTCTGATGGAACGAGTGCACTCTACTTGCAGGAAGGCTCACCAAAGCCACAATTTCCCTCTCCAGTCATAATTATACCTCAAGTGGAAGAAGAGGAGGACCAAGAGGTTGTTGAAGACCTCAGATGTGATGTTGATGAGCCTGAGCTCTCCAAAGTGGATCAGAAGGAGCCACAAGTGGGTCAGGTGATCCAGGAAAATAACCGTGTCGGGCAAGCGAAGAGCCATTTTTGCAGCCCATCCGTATGTTCTGATGATGACCGTCAAGATGATGCAACTGAAATAAAAGAGGAGAAGACTGGTATGCACTCATCCATGGAGATAAGTCAAAAGATAGAAGACCCCAGTCAAGCTTCTATTGATGAAGCTCCAGCAGATGTCTCCATCTGTGACACAGACAGTAGCTGGATTGATTCAAAAGGTACCCAGAATAAATATTTTACGACATACAGTGGAATCTCAAAGGTCAAAAAACGCCCTTTGTACAATTTTTTTTTTTTTTAGATAATAATTGCAATGTAGCATGAAGCCGAAGTACCGATACAAACAAGCTCAAGGAGAATATTTCCCACCATAAAACCAGAGCCCAGATTCAAACCCGGATCTTCAGAACTTCTTGGCTGGCAGATGTCCGAATTACCACCTTCCACCTGAGAACCTCAACTATGAAAATGGGTTGATTTTGAAAATGCAAGACATATTTGATGGCGGTCAAGTTCTTGTGCGACAAAAAGATACCAGTTGAATTCTGAGTTTGGCCTGAGAGGTTCCACTGTATTTGTATATCGGAAAAGTTAGCAGTATGGAGAATTGGTTCCTTTTTTATGCCTCTCCACTGCAGATGATGACATAACTATCACGACAAAGCAAATCAGAACTTTCCCGCCGACCCAGAGCGTCACCCTCGGGGTGGACACGCCCACTAAACGGTTCCCGGGCAGAGGAAATAAAGTGTCCCGCAAAGGTCTCGGCTTTCGTCCAAAAGAGGAGATGAAGAAGAAAAAAGGTTACAAATTCCCCCCTTGCTCGCGTTGATTCGTTTTGTATCGGCGACGACCAATGTGAGTTTGACGATGTGGTTAATTTTGTTTTTCCCCTCTTTGCTAGTCGCCATCATACGCAGGGCGGACCAGAATAAGGTCTCAGCCTTCCAGGCTCGAAAAAGTCTAGCCAAAGCTGTGGTCAAACATCCTCGGCCAGCTCTGCTTCACAGACGCAAAGCCGCAGGTGAACACCAATATTTGGCACCGTGGATAGAGAGAGCGCACCGTTGTTTCAAAAGAGCTTCCCACCATGAAGCCTAAACAATGTGTATAAACACAATTTAGGTCGTGGGAATATTCAGGAATGCTCTCTCTCTATTGGTGGCTTTTTTTTTTTTAAGACTTTAAGCAGTTGTAGTGTGGCTGGCAACATCATGTGCTGCTCATTTTCATCACAAACATTTTTTTTTTGGAACCTCCACAAGCGCTCCAGTTCTGCTTCATATTTAAGTATGTTGTTTTCATATATTTTTGCCGGGACAATGTGATGTTTTGCTTGTTGAAAAAGACTGACCTGGATGATCCTGCTGATCCATCACTTTGCATTTAATCTTTATAAAGGGACAAGTCAATACAATATTTGAATCCCACCACTCCCAAGCGACTCTCTTTGCTGTTTGACGTTGATCATGAAAAAAAAAAATGTTTTCTTCGCAGGTGTAGAAAGCTCTCAGCCCTTAAGTGTCCACCAGTCCAGGGAGAGACCCACTGTAAGTTAGCCACCAATCTTTTTGCCACGTGTATTGCATGAAAACACTTTTTTATTTTTTATTTGTTTTATTTCTGCATGGTTGCATTTGTATCTCGCATTGTGTCTTGCATGCCAGCCTTTGTCCTTGCATCTGTCTCGGCAGAGAACATCTGTAAGTATAAATGTTTGTGTGCATGTCATTCATTCACTTTTTTACTTTTTCACTGAGCTTGTTTTGTCTTGTGCATCATCAGGGAAGTTAAAATGATGACATTTTTTTGTGGCCCATGACTTTGGATAATATTTTAAATTTGACACGTTGACCTTTTGGGAGCCAAAGTGCTATTTTATCACTGGGATACAGCAAGCTAGCTAGCTAGCTAGATCTAAAGCGATATTTAAAGTGTGGTCTGAAAGAAGGTACAAAATGTTTGCAAAAATTCAATCAAATCCATGATATAAAACCCATAAATAGGCATACAGTAATCCCTCGTTTATCGCGGATAATTGGTACCAAAAACCACCAACAAGAACTACTGGGCAGGCTAAAGAGTTAGCGGAAAGATGCTAATTCGGGATCATGCTAACACGCGAAAACGGACTTCTAAAGGAATGTAAACGAACATTTGGAGCAATACTACATTGTTCATAAGGTTAGACACGTTTCCTCAAGTTAGAAGCTTTATTTTGACTTTTAAATGTTTTTTTAATTTTGAAAAAAAATCCGCGATGTAGGGAAGCCGCGATAAACGAAACGCGAAGTAGCGAGGGATCACTGTATTTCAACATGTCATAATGTCTCCATCTGTCTGTCTGCCATGTCGCCACCATCCGTCTTCCATGCTTCTCTCCATCTTGGTGGCCGCCACCCAGAGCCCCACGCGACCCGTTCTGTTAAAAATGGCAATGCAGAGCCAGCAATCCCCGCGGCCTGACTCCGCATGTAGCCCTAAACGGAGCCCCCAGGTGGAGGCGGTGCTTAGTGAGGCCCCGCCCACCTTGGCATGCTCCCGCACTGCCCCTCAGAAAAACATACAGGTAGCGAATGGGGGAAAAAAAAGTGTGTGAAAATAAGCAGACCTGTGATATGATTGTCAACTTTTGTTTTGCGTTCAGGAGAGAACATACCGTAGTCCAGAGAAAAGGTCATCGCTCCCCAGGCCGTCCAAGTCACTGACACGCCACCTTCCTGCATCTGAACAAGAGGACAACAGCACCCCCTCCAGGCCAACCTGTAAGCTTTGCCAGTGTTTTGAAGCCTTAATTGAGCTAAGGCGCATATTTTAGTTTTTAAATATACCGACAGATATAATGATGATTTCGTTTAAATTTACTACAAATTTGTAAGTAAATGTGAATATTTTTAAAGGTGAAGACAAAAATTGTCAAAATTAATCAATTGACAACTAATTCACTTTTCTATTTTATCAATCAAATAATCATTTATCACTCACCATATTTACCCATTCCACGCCTCCGCCTTCCTTCCTCCTTTAGCCATCAACACCGAGGTCAAGGGTGACAGCAGGTCTGGGAGGGGCCCTAGTATGGCAGGTAGTGCTCCTTTTAGCATCATCGCAACCTTCTTTTCATTGTCTAACAATTTTTTTTTGTTGACTGTTAGGTTGGCAGCTCCATCATAACTTCAAATGTTATTATTATGTGTTATGTTATTGTGTGATCATCATCTCGTTCCTTCCATGGCAGGCACGGACTCTGGACGTTCCTGGTCAGCTCGCAGCGGCACTTCGACCCCCGGATCCTCTGCGGTTACGCCCGGCACACCCCCAAGTTACGCCCGCACGCCCGGTTCGCGCACCCCCGGAAGCCACACGCCCAAGTCCTTCAGCGTTCTCCAGGAGAAGAAGGTCGCCATCATCCGCACCCCGCCCAAGTCGCCGTCTTCCGCCCAGCGGCAGTTGAAGGTTCTCAACCAGCCCTTGCCTGACCTCAAGAATGTCAAGTCCAAAATTGGATCCACCGCCAACCTTAAACATCAACCTAAGGGTGGACAGGTAATAGTGCTGTTTTCATATTTAGAAAAAAAATCATAAATAGTAGAAATGCTTACGTCTTCTTCTCTTCTGACTGAATATTGCCAAATTTGTTTTAGTCAAATATTAAGAGTGTGCGTCTGGAATCCGAAACTCTTCAGTCCTTTCCAGTCCACTGCTCTTGTCCCTCCTTTGAGCCCCATTCTAACTTTCAAACTTCTCGTCTCTACATTATTAAATTTTAGAAAAAAATATATATATATATGTGTGTGTAGACACACACTTGTACAGTATACACTGTTTGCATTTTTTTTCTCTCTTTTTTTGCTAATTGCTTCATGTAGAGTATTTTATTGATGAGGTATAACCAAAAATGAAACACTAAATACATATTAAAAATAAATGTTAAAACACATTGATCAATCATTGCACATTTGACATTGAGGCACACATAGATTTTTTTTTCCTATTATTTCTTTTTGATCTAGGTGCAAATTTTAAACGAGAAGGTGGACTTCAGTCATGTTCAATCAAAGTGCGGCTCCAAGGATAATCTGAAGCACACGCCCAAAGGAGGCAATGTATGTACGGCTCTATCTTTTCTTGCTCTCTTCCTTCTCTCCTTTTATTCCGGGTCCTTCCATGACCCTGTAATCCCTCCGTGGGTTGCTCCATGAGCAGGCTGCTTTTTTAAAATGCTGCGTTCAAACAAGTGTGGTTTAACTGAGCTGGAAACAGCAACTCTGAGGATTTAAGAAATAGTTTCCAGGGGGGAGGAGCTTCTCCGGAAGCCCAACCCAGACCACTTGGGTGGCCCTTCTCTCTGCCGCTTGTCTGCATAAAAACCAAAAACAAGTACCTTGTCATTGCCAGGTCATGATTCCGAGCGTTAAACTGGACTTTAGCCACGTGCAGGCTAAATGTGGCTCCCTGAACAAACTCCAGCACACCCCGGGCGGAGGAAATGTGAGTTGACGCGACAACAAAAAGTTAAAAATAAACGGTCGTCATCAAGCTGTTTTGGAATTAGTGGTGTATAAATATATGTAGAAATGTATTAAATATATATATATATATATTATTCATATATATATATATATTATGTTTGTATATATTTATTAAATGTATTAAATATATATATATATTATTTTTGTATATATTTAAATATATATATAATGTATATGTATTATATATATTATTTTATATATATATAATATATATAATGTATGTGTAAAAAAGATGTTTATACATCACTAATATTGATATATATTCTATAACATATCATAATATTTAATATATATTATATTTATAAATTTAATGCTACATGTTTTTCTCATTCATATTTTTTAGACATATTTTCAGTCCGTACAATACAAAATGTATATAAATTCTTGTAAGTATAAACAAAGCGCCACAGCTTTATTTCCCTATACTATATTATAATATTTAATATATATTATATTTATACATTCAATGCTACATGTTTTTTTTAATTCATATTTTGTTAAACATATTTTCAGTCTGTATTTTGTATTGACAAAATGTACATAAATTCTTGTAAGTATAAACAAAGCGCCACAGCTTTATTTTCCTTTAGCGCTTTCACGCGCTGGCATCGCCACCTCTTGTCTCAGTTGAGTACAAATTAATCTGAATTTATCCGCATGCATGTCGTGCCACCCCCGTGCTTATTCGGAGATCATCCCGCTATCATACTGCCGCTCTTTCCCACGCTGTAAACACAGAATGACACGGACACGCCACTGCTTCTTACAGGTCCAAATCCAGAGCAACAAAATCGACTTGAGCCACATCACTTCCAAATGCGGCTCCATGTCCAACATCCGCTACAGGCCAGGTAGAGAGACCCACACGATCCAAATGGATAAGATCGGAACCATTTAGTCCGTCCTCATTCTGTCGTTGTTGTTTAGGCGGAGGCAACGTTCGGATTGAGAATGTCAAGCTGGACTTTAAAGACAAAGCTCAACCCAAGATCGGCTCAATGGACAACGCCAGCCACATGCCGGGTGGCGGGAACGTGATGGTAAAATGTTGCTTTTAATTGGCCTGGGTGTGGAAAAATAACATTTTTTTCTTGAATTTGTTGATACACATCGTTAATTTCAAGCAGGGGTGTCAAATTCATTTTTTTGGCGGGCCGCATTGTAGTCATAGCTTCTTTCGGAGGGCCATTATGACTGTCAACCCAAATAAATATATAAATAATATATTATATACAGTAAAAGCTACAAAACAAACTGACAACTTGTTTTCAAATCAGATGAGTTAAAACTGGTCAAATATTTAAAAAAAAAAAAGATATTATTAATTTAAAATTCTAGTAATGACACCCAATTTGTCTTTGCGGGCCACATAAAATGATGTGGCGGGCCGTATCTGGCCCCTGGGCCTTGACTTTGACACCTGTGATTTAAAGTCTTAAAAATAATTGGCAGATGTAGATAGTTAATGGAAAATGCAACAAAGTTTAGGAGTGGACAGAGAAAGTCGAATAAATGGAACTCAACTCTTATTTAACGTTTTCAACATTTTCTTTGCGTTTTTCGTTCTGAACGCTCGCAATGTCGTCATCAGATCGAGAGCCACAAGCTGAGCTTCCGTGAGACCGCCAAAGCCCGGGTGGACCACGGTGCGGAAATCGTTGTCACCCACTCCCCCGGGCTGGGGTTGGGTGGCACCTCGCCTCACTTGTCCTCCGACGGCAGCATCAACCAACTGGATTCGCCGCAGCTCGCCACACTGGCCCAAGATGTTACGGCCGCGCTGGCCAAGCAGGGCTTATGAGCTGCTCGCTTTGGATCATCCCTCCATTTCCTCCATGGTCCTCTCCAGACCCTCCACCTCAACGGATCTTCTTTCCAGAGGCATTTCAAAAGAGAATCCTCCAATTACTGTCCATCCACTCCTTACACAAGTTACTGTTTTCCTCCTTCGTTGGACTTTGGTGTAATTTGAAGAGAGCGTGTCTGCTATAAGATTGTACAGCGAGTTTTTTTTTTTTGTTTTTTTTTAAAGCATCGCCGCATTGCTCTTGCATGAGGACCACTCGTAAAGTAAACTCAATTTACAGCAACTTAGAAAACTGTTTGAAACTGTGACAAAAGGAACTACTAGCTTCATATCTGAGAGTCTGAGGAGCATGTCGGTTTGAAGAAATGCAGCATTGAAAGTCAAAAGATTTGGTTTTATGATGTGCGATGGTGACCTGTTGGGAAGTTTGTGTTGTATGTGTTTTTATATTTCACGGTAGTTTTGTACGTTGGCTGTGGCTGCATTCCTCAAATACATTGATTTTTATTTCCTGCAAATGAATTCTTGTTTCTCTGCTTTTTAAAGGTCGTTGAGTACGCAAAAGGTCAAAAGGCTCCTCATACTAGCTTGGGGAGGCTTTTACTCCACTACAGAGAAAAAGGGAAAATGAAATGTTTTGTATCCAAACATTCCGTTTAAGAGAGCGTGGATGTGATTGAAGCAGTCCAAAACTGAAGAGTGCATGGAAGACGTGTAATAATTTCCAAACTGTTCTTGTGTGTTCTCCGCTCACTGTTGTGAATGTCCCGCCCTGATGTCTGTTATCTGCCCTCCAGTGTTGATCTCCACCTGTGGATGTGTATTTAAAAAAAAAAAAAACATGTTTGCAATGTTGTCATGGGTAAATGCTCACATGGAAAACAATGACAAGGGAAATAAAGAAGACTAAAAATACTTCACAGATAGTTTATGGTTTATCAGATGTTGGAGATGCATTTTACTGAGAAATTGATGTGAAAAGTGCTATATAAAATGTTGGGATGATGTCATAAGAGTGTAGATTAACAATAGTTATCTATATTGATACTAATTATGTTGATTGTAGTCAATCATCATACTGAGAGCTGTAAATAATATTTTCGGTTCACATGGTAAAACCTAAATATCAATTCAGAGATGGACTTTTTTTAAAAAAACATTACTTTTGATTCATCTCTGTATTGCGCGTATGGTCATAATGTTGTGGCGCATTTTTTTGAGGGGGGAGGCACTGCCCCGGCCCCCCCCCCCTCTAGCTACGCCAGTGTACAGATGCGTCTTCTTCGCCGCGTGCACGCGCGTTCATCGACTTTCAGTGACCTTTTCGCTGTCGCTGTTGATGGGCGGTTCTAAAACCTCCTCCCCCTCCCCTTCCTCCTCAATCTCTCTCTCCACCGCCCCCCTCCCCTCCCTCCCTCCCTCCGCACGGTGACGGACACTTGCAGCCATTTTACGCAGCACGAATCCAATCATGTCGTGAAAGAAGCTCGCCGCTCACCTGAGCCAGCCGCCGCCAACCGGTGGTCGCACGCAGGCGGTAGGACAGGCCGGACAGGCGGCGAGGACCGGGCAACATGGTGAAAAGAAAAAGCTTGGATGATAACGAGCCGGAGTGCGGGAAAGGAATCCCGTTCCCCATCCAGACCTTCCTGTGGCGGCAAACCAGGTTAGCCCCGACTCATAACAGGTGTTTGTCGTCGTTCTGCTTAAAAGGATCCGTTTGGTGGAAGGTTCTACATCAAAATATGTTTTCAATGGAGAACGGTACCGGTGATGTCACAGCTGGAAATGACCACCGACATTGGCGAATGAAAATAAAATGCATCATTGCTGTAATGCGTCCATTTAAACTGTCATTGTTTTTCTCTCCCTCGTCTTTTTTCAGTGCGTTTCTGCGTCCAAAACTGGGGAAAAAATATGAAGCATCTTGCGTGGTAAGTCATTTTTAATATTGCCATATGAGCAATAAGTAGATAATCTCTTTTTGCTTTAATTCACCTGCAAATCAAGTGCACTCTTCATTTTGCATTTAGCAAATTAGTTTTGCAAGCTCGCTGCCTCCTATTACCCAGGAGCCAGAACTCATATCCATAATGATGCCTGGCCAGATCCCCTGGGATGGACACAGAGCTTCCACTGTCTCCCCCATGGGCCTCATCTCGCTTGAGACCAAGAGGCTTTTGGTTGGTGCCTTATGTGTGTCTTCTGTTCCTCTCTGGCTGCCTCTCCAGTCCTTTGAGCGTGTCTTGGTGGAGAATAAGCTGCACGGCTTGTCACCGGACCTGTCCGAGGCCATCCAAAGCATCTCCCGCTGGGAGCTGGTCCAGGCTGCCCTGCCGCACGTTCTCCATTGTACTTCCATCTTACTGTCCAATAGGAACAAATTGGGTAAGGCCTGAAATAAATGCAACCAAAACTATGTTATCAGGCTGAGAAGATGCAAGTGAAATTTTTGATGTATGTAAAATGGTGGCAACATCAACAGTTGTCATATGACCTCTGGCAGGACATCAGGACAAACTGGGCGTGGCCGAGACCAAGCTGCTCCACACGCTTCACTGGATGCTGTTGGATGCCGCCCAGGAATGCAACCACGAGCCCAGCCTGGGTCACGGTTGGTCTGCAGGTGGCAGCGGCGGTGGCGGCGGCGCCTTCCTGCAGGCCGTGGGAAACCAGGGCTCCTCTCCAGGAGCGCCCGGATCTTGCTCCAGCTCCGCCTTCGGGGGGTCGGGCCCACAGCACGGCAGCTCCCTGCTGGAGGAGGACGAACACGCTCGCACCAAGTTGTTCCACAAAAGCATGGCCACCGTGGAGCTGTTTGTGTTCCTCTTTGCACCGCTCATCCATCGGATCAAGGTCATTTCACACTCTGACATTCTTCCCGAATGGGCTCATTGAAAATTCAAGTCTTGTTGCAGGAGTCCGACTTGACCTTCCGCCTGGTCAGCGGTCTCATAATTTGGCAGCCAATGTGGGAGCACCGTCAGCCTGATATTCCCGCCTTCACCGCACTGATCAAACCGATCCGAAACATCATAACAGGTGAGCGGAAACCATCTTTCAGATCTGGAGATGAAAGAAAGATTTGGAGTTATTTTTGTTTCATTTGCTTCACCAGCAAAGCGAAAGTCCCCAGTCATCAACCAGTGCAGCCCCAGTGGGTCTGGAAATCCTGCTCCCATGGTGAGTGCTTGCAAAACATTCAAAGAGGCAAAGGCTACCTCGCTTATTTTTACAGCATTTTAAAAATAATCATAGTCTGACATATTAAAACAGGTAATATGAATAACAAAAAACTGTAAGTACACCAACATGCTGAGTTGAAAGCCAAAAAAAAACAAAAATGAGTTTTAAAATGATTTAATGACTCAACATCGTTAGGCAACTTTCTTGATTTATTTTTTACATTCTGGGCTTTGTTTTTGTTATAGTTCATTTTTATTGTTTGGTCTGTTATAGTTTTCTTTTCAGGAAAGAAACAAATTATTTCACTCCATCACTTCACATTTACTTTTGGAATTAGCACATTATGATAAGTTTGACTTTATTCAACTAACAATTGAGATTTGACGCATAGTCCCTACTTTAAAACATGTATTTTATTTGCCTTGCCATTTGTTTGCCAAAACAAAAAGATGTCGAAAAACAGCAAAAGTGGTTAGAACATCTTCCATTTTATTACCTCATGATTTAAATGGATTATTTCCCAACTTTGAAAAAAATACCGGAAAAAAAACTGGTTGCTAGAAAATGTCACTACTTGCACAGATTTACAAAATTCCATATCTGTTCCCTACCTTGTTTCATCATTATGGGAAAAATCCATTAACCGTATGATTCATATTAATAATAGTTAATTAATTAAAACTGATGTAAATTGATGATTGTAGATGTGTGTTTTTTAAGAAAATATGTCTGTATATTTAAAAAATACGGTGAAATGTCATTTGGACTGTGTAGTGGAGATGCTGACGTTGATTAGCCCCCAGCATCCGGGAGCAATAATGTGGTTAGCCCGGGGTCGGAACATTCGGGGTCTTTAATCTTGTCTCTTGAGCTCAGCCTTCCTGCTCCTTCCTTCCTTCCTTCCTACCGCAGGGCTTCCAGGTAGTTTGTGAGGCTGGCCATTCCGATTCTTCCTCCTCCCCAGCCGCAGGAGAGCATAGCTGTCGCCGTGGTAACTCTGTGGAAAAAGGCGGACCCTCTCAGCAACCCCCACCGGTCAAAGGACCGTCCAAGAAGAAGTGAGTGGAAAAAAAAGATGCCTCACACAGGAATTTAAGTCAAGACCCCAAATTAACATTTTTTTTCAATTTTTCAAGAGTCAATAATTGTCTCAAAAATCACAGCTTTGAATCAAATTAAGAGCACTGCAATTGAAATGGCATCACAACAAATCACCATTATTGGTGAACGAAGGTCTCAATAATTGAATATAAGCACGGCCTTGTATTTAATTTCTAATTCTTCTCCATCGCCATGAATCTGTCTTTTTCTTTTTTCCACGCTTCCATCATTGCGTTGTTAATCCATCCAATAAAAGCATGTTCCTTATTATTTCCCAACGCGGACGTTGTCAGGATGAGCGATTTGCTCCGGGAACAGCGGCGACCCGCGACGACCCCGGAGCCGGTGTCATCATCTCGCTGGTGACTGAGCATTTAGCCTCGTAGAAATGTCTGCGAAGCGCACAGCTCGGCCCGCCGGGCCGCACGGAAAGCTGCGCTAATGTTGTCGCTCCGAGCGGCGCTGTCTCCTCGTGTCGCATGGCCTCAGTATTTGCCCGCAAAAGCGAGGTAATTATGCTGAAGTAACCGGCTGGCAGTGTTGCCTGGCTTGCTTTGGGCTGCCCCCAGCAAGTCTGGCAATATGCACGCTCCCTTGCCAGACTTTGGGCTCAGTCGGTGCACTTTTTTTGCTTGGCATCTAATGATATCGGATTTCAAAGTCTGCTTTATTGTCAATTTCTTCACATGCCTAGACACAAAGAAATCGAAATTACGTTCCCACTATCCCGCGGTGACAAGACAGTACATTTTTTACATACAAGTAAACAACACAAAAAAAAAAAAAATTCTGATATTGTGTTGATTTTAATATCAGATGCAAAAGAGCATGTGATCAAGTTGGGTTATTTTGACAAAGTGAGGATTTATTTATTTATTTGTTTATTTATTTATTTATTTTTTTCAGACCGATACCAATATGAGAACTCGGGTTTTGAGTAGTCACAGATACCGACCGATACAAAGTACCGATACCACAGGTATTCTTGATCAAATTTCCCCAGAGAAGAATGACAAAGACTTATATGTCGCAGTTTTTCTTTAAAATTGCTTGAAACTTTTCAATTATATTTTTCTCTTTCTGTTAATATAAAGAGTCAATTTAATCTTATTGGGCATCTGTCAGCTTTATCATAAAATGGCCACAAGAGGACAGCTGATACTGGGATAGGAGCGTGAAAATGAGAAATGCGCTATTGAAGGGCAAGTTTTGAATTGAATTAACCTCACAATCATTTTACACCCCCCCCCCTAAACACAATCAACTTGTGGTGAAAGACCAAATCTGTCTTTTTCGATCTACCATGTTCACTTAAGCGGACACATTTCCTCTCCTGTGATTAATACAGCTTAGTCATCCCGCAGCGCCACACATCCCTCGCACTGCCGATGCAGTTTCCATGGCAACCGCAGGCTGCTTTCGCTTGTCTGCGAGTGTCTAAAGTAGGCCCGCGGGGTGGGTGTTGATAACCTGTATCCATGGCAACCCAGATCGAGGGTGAAACATGACGCAACCTCCTTCTGCCGTCCGCCGCCAAAGTGATTCATGTCGCTATCGAGCGTTTCATCCATTGCGGCCGACAAGATGAAGCGCCGTCGTCCATCTCGCCCTCGTGGTATCGATATGTTAGCCCGGCGATGCTCGATACGCCTTGCAGCTGCTGACCTTCATCTCGTCTTATTAACAATGGACTCACGTAGGCTGAACCAATGATGCCGGAGGGGGGGGCTGGCTTTTATGTTCCACTTTTCTCTAATGCATAGGTGTCAAACCCAAGGCCCGGGGGCCAGATACGGCCCGCCACATCATTTTATGTGGCCCGTGAAGCCAAATCGACTTCATGTGTCAATGCGAAATGAAAAATTGAGTTCAGTTTTAAAAAATAGAATTATTGCTAGCAATTTTATTTTTTTCTATTCATGTTTTTATGTATTTATGTCATAATGGACCTCCGAAGGAAACTATGATGTGGCCCGTGACAAAAATTAATATTTTAGTATTGTTTTTCTGGATTCTGATAATGGGTGAAAATAAACAAAGACCATAAAGTAGCAAAACATCTTGTCATAGCGCCACAAGATGTACTTTTATGACATTTTTGTGGCTCAGGATTCATCTCTGATTGCTTTCTTTCCAGGACGTCAGCACCAGCCGGTGTTCCCCCATCCCTGTCTCAGCGCGCCCGCTATGCCACCTACTTTGATGTTGCGGTACTGCGCTGCCTCCTGCAGCCCCACTGGACGGAGGAGGGGGTGCACTGGGCATTGATGTACTACCGCCAACGGCTGAGACAGATTCTGGAAGAGAGGCCCGAACGTGTCCCGGAACCACTGGTGGCTCCTCTGCCGCGCCCGAGGAGCAGCTCCATGGTGGCTGCCACTCCTTCGCTGGTCAATACCCACAAAACTCAGGTAACAGACTCAACAACAAATGCCATACACACACACACACACACACACACACACACTCTACTTCAAAAACGCTGACAGTGCAAAAACGACGAGGGTGATGTTTCATATTTTTAAACCTTGGCAGGACATGAGTCTGAAATGCAACGAGGAGGGCAAATCTTTGAGCACTGAGACATTCACAAAAGTTTCCCTAACTAACCTTCGTCGCCAAGCTGTACCCGACCTTTCATCCGACCTTGGCATGAACATCTTTAAGAAGGTCCGATAAACACTTTTTTTTTAATCAAAAGCACTAAAGAGTGGTTATTAGTGGGAAAGTCAATTTTTTTTTTCAGTTTAAGAATCGGCGTGAGGATCGAGAGAGGAAGGGGTCCATCCCCTTCCATCACACAGGGAAGAAGCGCCAGCGTCGCATGGGCGTCCCTTTCCTGCTCCACGAGGACCACCTCGACGTCTCGCCCACTCGGAGCACCTTCTCCTTCGGGAGCTTCTCTGGCCTGGGCGATGATCGGCGTACTCTGGACCGGGGCGGCTGGCAGGCCACCATCATGGGTTTGCTTAGAGCTCTAATTAAAACGATAACGAACTTTTGTTTTTTTACATGACAGCAAAATTTCTTCTTTTCTTTTTTTTTTTTTAATCCCTTTCTGTCGCAGGTAAATTCACACGGCGGGGCAGCACGGACACAGCCGCCGATGCCGACAGCCTGAGCGCCAAGCATTCGCATTCCCACCACTCGCTTCTCCGAGACATGCCCGACCACTCCAACAGCCACAGCGACAACGCCGTTAAAGAAGGTGAGGACCTCGTGTGGCATCGGAAATCAGAACTTTGTATTTGGATTCAATTGTGAGGAGAATGGTCTTCTTGTACCGACAGTTCGCTCCCAGATCTCCACCATCACCATGGCCGCGTTCAACACAACCGTGGCGTCCTTCAATGTGGGCTATGCCGACTTCTTCACCGAGCACATGAAGCGGCTCTGCAACCCCGTGGTGGTCCCGGAGATGCCCGTGGAGCCGCTGGCCTGCGCCAACCTTCCCCGCAGCCTCACTGATTCTTGCATCAACTACTCATGCCAGGAAGAAGGCGACAACATTGAGGGCACCAATAATTTTGTGCTGAAAAACGGAATGTTAGACCTTACAGTGAGTCACAAAAATATGGGATTTATTTATTTATTTATTTATTTTACGAGGACCCCTTGTGACCTGTTCCTTTTTTGTGCCAGGCTGTGCTGCGTGCCCTCTACGCTGTCCTCAGCCATGACATCAGCTCCAGGATCTGCGATGTGGCGCTCAACATTATCGACTGCCTGCTGCAGCTGGGCGTGGTGCCTGGGATGGGCAAAAAGCTATCCAAGCCCGACAACAAGGAGAACGAGGAGGTGCGAGCCAAGGACTCAGTTGGCCCCAGTCTGGGAGGAGGAGGTGGCGGGGGAGGAGGAGGAGGCGGCGGCGGAGATGGTGGCAGCGGAGGCGGAGGGGGTAGCGGCGGAGGAAGTGGGCAAGGGAGCAAGGATGATGTGAAGAATAACAAGGACAATGACAAAAAGGTTAGTTTGAATTTGGTGGGAATGCAGTTTCAAATTGGAAATCATCACAGCTACGTTCTCCTGGCACATTGGTTTGGCATGAGTTGAAAGAACAATATATTTTCAGTACATACTTTCTATATATATTTTTTTATAATCTACTGTAAGTCCCTACAACTCCAAAATGTTAAAAAGTGAACTCACTGACCCACTAACTGTCTGTTGTTGCCATGGATACACAATCCACTCGCCTCCCTTACACAATGAGTTGGTAGATGGCACACTGCCACCGTGTGGCCACACTACTACTCTGCATCCACACAATCTTGACTGCTCTCCGAAATGGCTGCTGATTCACCCCCACATACCCAATTATTCTTTTTTAAATGTATACATCCTTATACATACTTCTCGTGATAAACAGGAAGAGAGCTCTTGCCTCAGCACTCATCGACTGGCTCTTTCCATGCTCATCAAAATCGTCAAATCTCTGGGATGTGCTTACGGATGTGGTGAGGGACACCGTGGCCTTTCAGGAGATCGCCTGAGGATGCAGGTCAGGGTCTTCTAACAAGCCAGCAAAATATAAACTAAATAATTTTACTATAATAATTTTTTTTTTAACTCTGTCCTGTCAGGCCCAAAGCTGCCTGACCAACCTTTACAAGCTGGACAAGCTGCAGTTCCGCCAGACGATGCGCGACTACGTCAACAAAGACTCTCTGAATAACATTGTGGATTTCCTTCACGCTCTGCTGGGCTTCTGCATGGAGCCTATCACCGACAGTGAGTAGTATGTGCCTTTGAGAGAGGCAGGTGGACCACTTCCTTTCAGTCAGTCACTCACTCGTTATTTCTTTTTTTTATATTTATATATCGTTTTTTGATTGCTGCAAAATTGAATGTTACTTGAAGTCAACAGGAGCAGTAAAACATTAAAAACAGGGCATCTGGATATTTATTAGACCGAGGATTTTCAAAGTTTGGCATGCAAGCTTCCTCTAGTGGTCTGTGAAAGAATAAGTGCCTATGAAACATTTACTTTTGTGTAATACGTTTTAATTGAATCGTTAATTAAGTGTAGGGTTTTTTTGGCGTTACTTGAGATGGAGTTTAAAAAAAAGAAACACTTATTATAATTAAAATAATTAAGAGCATCAAAATGGTTTTAAAAGGCTTGCTTTATTTATTTATATCAATTTATTGATTTTATTGTAGCTTATAATTAATTACACTTATAATTTAGTGTAGTATTTTTTTGGTGTTGCTTGTGATGGAGTTTATTAAAAAAAATTAATATAATAAAATAAATCAAATAAGAATAGAAAATAATCAAGACCATCAAAACGGTTTTAAAAGGCTTTATTCATATTTTTATTTATCAATCGTGTACTATTACTGCAAATGATGCTCTGGATTACGCAGGGACCCATCAAGTGTCGTATTTTTGAAGAAGATGTGTTTGATGAATCTCGACTGTTTTGCCTTTCAGTGCTTTTTCTGTTTCTCTCGCTGCTTGTGCCCGTCTTCCGCAGTCGCCCTGCTTCTCTCCGCCCGCCTCCACCACCTGCTGCATCCTTCCTTCAGTCCTTTCCTCCCTCCCTCCTTCCTGCCTCCCTTCCTTCCTTCCTTGCTCATTCATTTTCGTACACTTGCCAATCCAAAGCTTTGCTCATCGCATCTCCGTCCAATCTGCCAATCGTTTTTATCTCTGCTTGACGACATCCTACAAAATTGAAAGAAATGTTTTGGCAAGTGAGCGAACTGATGAGTGTTTTGATGATGAAATCCTTGTGTGTGTGTGTTACTTTTGCGTGTGTGTTCCCTGGGTTGACCTCTCTGAGGAGGTCTTTTTCCTGACACCACGTACATGTCTGTGCTGGCCTGATGTCAATCACAACCTGTGCCCCGCCTCTTTTCTCTTGCAGAGTACGGCAGCGCAGGTGAGAGGTCCAGGAGGGCGAAAAAACGAAACATCGGTAGATACACATATAATCAATAGAGCATTGATTTTTTAAAGCTGTGATAAAGCCACCTGAGCAGAACCTGCTTCCATCGCTGCCCCTCTCGCTCTGTCCTAAAGTGACAAATCTCGCCTGCAAGTCTAAATTTAAAAATCACTATTTTTTACGTCAAGAGAATGATTCGCTCAAGAGCAGGCCTTAGTCACTTGCATGTATTACTTCTTTCCTTACCCAGAATCCTTTTCAGTTTGCTCCCCCCCCTCCCCCTCCCATATGCTGTACAGACCCGTTTGTTTTGCCCCCTATTATCCCAACTTGTTGTACGCAATAATCGTTTTCTGTCTTGTTCTGCTGACTAAACCACCCCTGTGTGATCCATGGTCTTTTCCACTCCTTCTGGTTTTTTTTTTTTTTTTGGTTTTTTTTGTCTCCAGACAAGGCAGGCTTTGGGAATAATTTCACCACGGGAGACAACAAGTCCCTGGCGCAGAACATGGAGGCGGTGGTGGTGGGTTGCATGTTCAAGTCGCTGATCACACGCTGCGCCTCCACAACGCATGAGCTTCACAGTCCCGAGAATCTGGTGGGTGCTTGAGTTTTACTCCTCACTGCATCAAAATGAAATTGAATGATTCTGCATCATTAACATGAGAAGGCATTTTTGATTGGTCTGTTTTTTTTTTCCTGGTAACACACATTTTTAAAAATAAGTGTATTCGATTTTGGAAAAATATGGACCATGCAAAGATGCTTTCAATATGAAAAAAAAAAAAAAAATTGCTTCATGGTGCTGTCCTCCTCCTTGACAGGGCCTGTATTGTGACATCCGCCAGCTAGTGCAGTTCATCAAGGAGGCACACGGAAATGTTTTTCGGCGAGTGGCTCTGAGCGCCCTCCTGGACAGCGCCGAGAAGGTCACAGCCACCAAAAAACCTGATGAGAAAGATGAGAGCAAACTGCAAGGTCCAAGAAGGTACTGGAAAGAAATGCGTCGTTGAGACAAATAATCCAAAAAACATTTAAAAGATGAATTCTCGTTCACTCTTCTGCATCTCATCGCTGCTTGCTTTATTGTCTGTCCTGTTTGTGTTTGTCTTTTTTGCATGGGGCTAAATGCTACTTGTTTGTGTATTTGTCCTTGGCCAGACAAAGTGTAGAGCAAACTGGGCGTGTGGGTGGATTTTTTTTTTTTTTTTGTATTATGCTAGTCTTTAGTTTTGAGACTTTGGGAGCGTTGTGGAAGACACCATTCCAACAATAGTGGTGGGGGTGTTTTTAAAATATTTTGAAGATAAAGGTAATTTAATTTGTTGAATTAATGATTCAGGCAGTGTCATCTTTTCTTGAAGAAACTAATAATCTGCAGGGCAAAAAAAGAAAAAAGGTGGAAGTAAGAGTCGGAATGGTCTTTTGGTCATCTCAGATAGATGAGTGGCCTGAGCGCTGTTTGTTTTTTTTGTTTTTTTGTTGGGGTGTGTGCGTGCAGGTCAGAAGCGGGTGTGTCCGGGGAGAAGGGTCAGGTGTCCAGTGCTGCTGATGAGTGTCGCAGTTACATCTCCAGCAGACCCCCCCAGACCCCCGAACAGTGAGTCTTCACCTCATCATCATTGTGGCCCCATCCATGTCATGCCGGCTGTCATCTCTCTGCTATCAAACAGTTGACTTGAGGAAGATGGTTTTTATTTTATTTTATTTTAATTTATTTATTTATTTAATTTTATTTTGAAGTTTGAATACATCCCCATGACTCTCTTCATCTGTGTGTCCAGTGAGGAGCAGATCCCAGGAGCTTTGTTGGGCAGGAAAGACTTTTGGAGGAAGATGTTTAAGTCGCAGAGTGCCGCCAGCGACACCAGCAGCCAATCGGAACAGGACACCTCAGAATGCACCACCGCCCATTCTGGTACCACCACGGATCGTCGCTCCCGATCAAGATCCCGGCGGATTTCACTTCGCAAGAAACTGAAATTGCCCATTGGTAGGTGCAGCCACCCAGATTTTTATGACCAAAAAAAAACCAAATGACTTCAATCAGTCCGCATGTGTATCTGTCCTAAATTCTATTTCTCCGTGTTTAACCAAAACCAAATCATCACATTTCACATGAGATTCAGGAATGTCTCTCCACATCCATGAAAGCTCACCTCGTCCACCCTTACATGTTCCTTTTTTGCACCTCAGCATGCCGCAGGAGCACTCACCTACCACTCACCTTCTCTGTCTTCCGTATGTGCAAGTGGATCCATCTTCATCTTATCATCTTTGTCGTCTGTGTTGGTGTTGCTGGCGTGCATGCCCAGACTGGAGTCTCTATGTATCTGTACTGTATATGCATGGATGTATATTAGGGACGGGTCGATACCAGCTTTATTTATTGGTATCGGTACCCGCGATGTTGGCCGAGACCACTATCCGCCATCTTATGGCTGTTTGATGATCAGGAAATAGGAATTATTATATAAAATTCTCTATATATTTATTAATTAATTTTATATTTATTTTATTTAGATAGATAGATAGATAGATAGATAGATAGATAGATAGATAGATAGATAGATAGATAGATAGATAGATAGATAGATAGATAGATAGATAGATAGAATTTTACGTTTATTTTATTGTATATATATACATAAATAATCTCCAAAGAAGGCTAATAAAAAAAAGGAAACCATGCACGCAAAAAAAAAAGGCCTGTTCAAATTCATTTTTCGGCCACAGGTGGCAGTAGTGATTAGAAAATCCCACGGAGTGCAGCTTCAACTGATACATTGAGCCTTCTTATTTTTCCCCATAAAAATTAAGTGTTTTAATTCAGGATGACCTAACTAGTTAACGTTATTGGTCTGGCTTCTTTCCATTGCATGTTTTTTGTGAATGCTGTCCATCTTCTCCACGCTGGTGTCTTGCAGCCGCCCGTGTACGTGCTTTGTAAATTCTAGCTGACATCAGTCCGGAGTATGCGCTAATATATTTCATTCATGCTGTTCCCCAGGCAACTGGCTGAAGCGTTCCTCTCTTTCTGGACTTACCGACGGTGTGGAGGACCTATTGGATATCAGCTCTGTCGATCGACTCTCTTTCATTCGGCAAAGTTCAAAGGTCAGGAAGGATGACACTGCTTTTGTTTTTATTATTATTTTGTTATGCCTTCAAAAAAATCCTCATCTTCTGTTGCACGAACAGGTGAAGTTCACCAGCGCAGTCAAGCTGTCAGAGGGCGTCGCCGCCGGGCCGGAATACAGCAGGGACGAGGAAGAGAATTTCTTCAAGCGGCTCGGTAAATGGAGGTCTGGCAGGAGGAATCCATCCAAGCTTCACCACACAGAAGAGAAAGATGGTAGACCCCCCTCCCCCTCACCCACTCACTGCCCTCCCCGACCCATACCTCTGCCTTCTTGCTGCATTTTTGGAAAGGGCTGTAAATGTTGCATTGCATGCATGTCCCACTCCATCCCCCAAAACACCCCAGCCCTCCCTCCCCCCCATTTGCTCTTAACTGTAATTTGGATTTTTTCAACCATCTTTCTGGTGTGGTGTGGTTCATACATGTTGCTTTTAGCGCCTTCTCTGCTTCCGATGAATGACAAAATAGGCAAAAAATGATTCATCATCTGTCAGTGGCTCTTAAACGTGTTTTGTCAAATGGATGTGTTCAGTCAAATCCATTTTTTTTATTTTTTTGTCCAGGACCGCATGGTTTCCAGGAGCGTCTTGCCGCCAGTCAGGAGGCCATTAAAAATAAAAATGTGGTGAATTTAGGTGCAATTCGACAAGGCATGAAACGCTTCCAGTTTCTTCTCAACTGCTGCGAGCCCGGGACCATTCCCGACGCGTCCATCCTCGCCGCCGCTCTGGACCTGGTACTCGTCGTCATCAGTCCCGTTTTATTTATCTCCCCCCGGCTTGACTTTGTCCTCTGCTCTTCCCAGGAAGCGCCCATCGTGGCTCGGGCATCCCTCTTCCTTGAATGCGCCCGATTTGTCCATCGCTGTAACCGTGGCAACTGGCCAGAGTGGATGAAGGGCCATCATGTTAACATCACCAAAAGAGGCCTGTCCAGAGGACGATCGCCCATAGTCGGCAATAAAAGGAATCAGAAGCTCCAGTGGAATGCGGCAAAACATTTCTGCCAATGGGGAGATGTGAGTCGATGTTCTCAAACATTTTCCGGAGGGATTTTTTTTTCCAAAAATTGGAGTCTTAAATTGCTACGCGTGTTTTTCTCAAATCAGGCCATTGGCACGCGACTTAGCGAACTGTGCCACTGCGACAGCGAGAGTCCCGCCAACATCCTGGGCTACATCTACGATGAGGAGACGAAACGAAGAATGAGGAAGGAGGACGAGGAAGAGGATTATTTAGACGATAGTAAGTCAAATGGTGTTTTTTTTCGTTATCTTTTAGTTATGATTGTTCTGTTTCTCCCTCAAGATACGGTCAATCCAACAAAATGTGGCTGCCCATTTGCTCTCAAGATGGCTGCTTGCCAGCTGTTGTTGGAAATCACCACCTTTCTGCGAGAGACTTTCCCATGTTTGCCGCGACCACGCACAGAACCACTTGTGGTAATTTTATGGATGTGATCTTTTGTTCGATTTTCACAAAGCCGTTTTGAGATGATGCTTGGTGGAGACAGACGAGTGACCGTCCATCTTTTCTTTCATCATCCGCAGGACTTGGAAAGCTGCCGCCTGCGTCTGGATCCCGAGCTCGGCCGACATCGCTACGAGAGGAAAATCAGCTTCGCCGGAATCCTGGACGACGAGGACGGTCACGACTCGCTCAACAGCAGCAGCCACACTCTCAAGTCGGACACCGTGTGTGACGACAAGAAGGCTCAGGAGGCTGCAGGTGAGCTCTTGTTAGATTACCTTCATTGCCCAGATTTATTTATTTTTTTTTTTTGCTCAAATAATCTTTTGTCGACAGCACCCATCCGAAAGATTCGCATCGGAGGCTCGCGGTTGCTTCAGATCAAAGGAGCCCGAAGTTTCCGCGTCAAAAAAGGGGGGTCCTTATCTTCCATCCGGAGGGCGGGCAGCCTGAAGAGCACCAAACTGTCCCGACAGGATTCCGAGTCGGAGAATGAGGAGGGGATACTTTCACAAACAAATAGCCGAGATACTGTCACGGACATCGGTAAGTTCAAAGGTCAAGCCTCATCCAAATGACCTCTTTATTTGGATTGTGTGTTACTTTAGATCTCAATTATTTTTTTCAATTTTGATAAAATTATAATGTTACAGTCACGGCATTTTTTTTTTTGTCCCCCCACAGGTAGTCCTTGCAGTACCAGTGAACCCAGCATTGAGCCTGAAGGTCAAAGCTCAAGCGGAGCAGAGGACAACTACCACCGCAACATGTCTTGGCTTCACGTACGTCAACTAGAATGAGCCATATTTGGACAGGGACACAACAAGCTGTCCATATGTCATTTTCCTTCTCCTTTTTCCTCAGATCATGATCCTCCTATGCAACCAGCAGAGTTTCATCTGCACTCATATTGACTTCTGCCACCCACGCTGCTACCAGCACCACAACCGCTCCTGTGCCCGTCTCGTCCGCGCCATCAAGCTTGTCTACGGCGAGACGGTGGACAGCCTACAAGAGGACAGCGCCGCCCCCGCCACCACCACCGGCATCATCGGTGCTCGCGCACAGAAGAACAAGGAGGTGAGTTCTTATAACTCCTTCTTCTTGTTCACCTCACCGAGAGCGTGTTTGGCCCCAAGTGCTCCGATAAATCGTGTCTGAGGACGCCGTCCATGAAGAGGAGGCCCACTGACAGCAACACCGAAGGGAAGAAAGACACTGGAATGCTCAAGTACATCAGAAACCAGGTGTGGCGTTTGGTTTTGTAAAATTTGGACCAGGCGTGGAACGTATGGAACAAAGTTCAAATACTTTGTGGCAGGTGATGAGCTTGTCGCCGGCTCCCTTGTCTCTGCTGATCAAAGCTGCTCCGATCTTGACTGATGACATGTACGGAGACATTCAACCTGCAGCCTGGGAGCTTCTGCTCAGCGTGGATGAACACATGGCAGCCGCTGCTGGTGAAAGCTTTATTCTCGCAGCTTCAATATTAAAAAGATTGCAAGAAGTTAATGTCAAACTTTTTTTTTTTTATTTTTTTTTTTAATTATTTTATTATTTTATTTTTATTATTTTATTTTATTATTTTGTGTTATATTTTATTTTTATTTTATTATTTTACGTGTTATATTTGAAATGAAAAATTTAGAAATGACCACCCACCTCACTACGATGCTACCATGAACTTCTCCTGTCCTCTTCTTTTGCGTCCCTCCAGCCGCCATGTTCCTCCTGTGCGCGGTGAAGGTCCCCGATGCCGTGACCGAGATGATGATGGCTGAGTTCCAGCACCAAGAGGCCTGCCAGCGCATTAACTCTATCCTCAAGTTTTACACGCTTTGGCGTTTCCGCTACCAGGTTTGGCCTCGCATGGAGGAAGGAGCTCAGCAGATCTTCAAAGTAAGCATTCTGGTTACAAATTAAAAAAAAGGCAGGAGGGGTGTAAGTTCATTCATGTTGGTTTTAGATTCCTCCACCCAGCATAAACTTCACCCTGCCATCTCCAATACTGGGCATGCCGTGCGTGCCCATTTTTGACCCCCCGTGGGTTCCCCAGAACACCGGAAGTGTCCAAGATCCGATCAATGAGGACCAGTCTGTAAGTTCATGCATGGTTTGTTTTGTCCACAGTAGACTGATAGGGATTATGAGAGTTCAAGTTGATGTTATGTAAAAAATTTTGCTAAAGATTACAACAGTCAAAAAGCAATCACTGTTCCACAAAGGATGGAATAATTGCTGGGAAAAAAAATCCAGTGTTAAAAAAAAAAAAAAAAAAGCCAATTTAGTTCTTGCAACTGCAAACAAATATGAAAAGATTTTTTCCATTACTTATGATTTTTTTTTTTTTTTTGCCGGTGTATTTTTTAGTATTATTTTTTAATAATAATTCCTCAAATTATTGAAATGTCCTTCTTCTTTCTAATTTTCTAACCATAACATGGTAAAGCTGTTTAAGAACATTTGAAAGTGTTTTGAAGGTGTTGACATATAAACAAAAAATTTGAATCATTTTTTTTCCGGAAAAAAATTTCAGCAGATGACCATCTGTTTTTTTTTTTTTTTTTTTTTTAAATTCTATAAAAACAGAACCATTTATCTTTTTTTAAATTCTAAAAAAAACTGCGCAACCATTCATTATGACTTTTCTCTTCGTGTTAGTTATTCTGCATGCTTGTTTTAAGTGTTAAAGATTTTGATGAAGACCTTCCTCTATCATTTTATCTGTCTTTGTTTTTAGTTCCCTGCATTAATTCAGTCAGTCCATGCCATAGTAAGTTTTCTGTCCAGATCTTTGTGCTGATGCATCTTTTTTTTAGCCCAAGTCATAAATGTCAGGGAATACAAATTTTCCAGATTTTTTTTTTTTTTCCCCCCTTTACTCGATTTGGGTCCACTGTATTTGTTTTTCAGAGATTTCCAAGAGGGGGGCAGTTGCATCTTGATCAGAATATGGGCACCGTCTTTGGGAAAAACAACAGCATGCATCAGACTGTGTTGTGCTGTGTATGCATGGTTACGATGAGACAGACTTGGCCGTGTATGTTCTCATGTAGTCTGTGTACGAGCACGTGTGCCAATGCCATGACATGCAGCAAGTTTCCTACTTTGTATATCTGCCCGGGATCCACGCAGAGCGCCAATGGAGGGATCATGTATACGTGTAGCGAATCCCACTTGCGCAATCCTCACGGTCCCCACCCCCACAGAAATCCTTCTCAGCACGGGCGGTGTCGCGCTCTCACCAGCGAGCCGAGCACATCCTGAAGAACCTGCAGCAGGAGGAGGAGAAGCGGCGGCTGGGTCGCGAGGCCAGCATCATCACCGCCATCCCCGTGGCGCAGGAGGCCTGCTACGAGCCCACGTGCAGCCCTCCGGCCGAGCAAGAAGAAGAAGGTGGGCTGGTCGGTCATGCTTACGGCACGCCAAAATGTATGTATTTTCTTACTTCTACTCTGTCCTTGTTTGACTTTGATGGTGCCAGCAGAAGAAGTGGTGAACCTGGCATCTCGCCGTCTGTCCGTTAGTCCGTCCTGCGCCTCCAGTAACTCTCACAGGAATTACTCCTTCCGCCGAGGCTCCGTGTGGTCGGTTCGCTCGTTGGCTAGTGCTGAAGGTATGACACACTTTGAATGCTGAACGTTTGCCACCAACATCAATCGGCCGTTTATTTATTTTATTTATTTATTATTTTATTATATATATTGTACTATATTTTATCATATTATTTTATTATCATTTATTGGGCCAAGGCACTTTGTTCAATGTTTTGCTGCAAATATGATGATGTCATGCTTGACTCCAAACTGTGAAAAAAGTTTGTTCTTGTGTTTTTCCAGATGAGGAGAACACGACAGAACACACCCCCACACACCACATGCTGCAGCCACCACAAGCCGTCTTCCCGGCATGCATCTGTGCTGCCGTGCTACCCATCGTGCACCTCATGGAGGACGGCGAAGTGCGAGAGGATGGCGTGGCTGGTAAACCTTTTTTTTTTTTATCACTTGCACTCTCTTACTGGTACGGTGCGTGAACCCCTTGCTAGTTCTAAAGAAACATATTTGTATTTTTCAGCTGAACCTTTCTTCAGTCATTTGCTATTGCTATTTATGTTCTATTTTGTGCTATTTCTGTAATGCTTTTAGATGCCACTAGATGGCGCCAAAGGTTTTGGCATGACATGTGAGGTCAATGTAATTGTATTAAGTGTGCATCAATTGTTCTGTACCGTTCCAGAAATTTGGGGTGGGGCAAAAAAAAAAAAAAAAACACAATATTTTGAAACTATATTCTGAAAATATTGAGGAAAAAAAATGCAAATCTGCATGTATGCAAGGGTCTACTAAAACATTTTTCAAATGTATTCTGTACATCTTTTCCACAGTGAGTGCAATCGCCCAGCAAATCTTGTGGAATTGCCTGATTGAGGATCCCGCCCTTGTCCTGCGGCATTTCCTGGAAAAACTCACTGTGAGCAACCGGCAGGTAAGACGGCAGCCTCAAAGACAAAATCACCTCAAGTGTGTGACTCTGCCTTTCCCTCTGCCAGGATGAATTGATGTACATGTTGAGGAAGCTGCTACTTAACATTGGAGACCTTCCAGCGCAGACCTCCCACATTCTTTTCAACTACCTGGTGAGTGCGTGAACACCATCGTCGTTGATCTTGGGCTTGTTTTGAGTCGAGTGGTCTCCTTGCAGGTGGGCCTGATCATGTATTTTGTGCGGACCCCGTGCGAGTGGGGGATGGATGCTATCTCGGCGACACTCACCTTCTTGTGGGAGGTGGTGGGCTACGTAGAAGGGCTTTTCTTTAAAGACCTGAAGCAGACCATGAAGAAAGAGCAGTGTGAAGTCAAGCTGTTGGTCACGGCGTCAATGCCAGGTGAGACAGTTTTTTTATATATATATATTCTGTGCTTTTATATTATTTTTTATTATATAATATAAATAATTATATCAAATCTAATAATACAATATAATCAAATAATATAGTAGAAATAATATAATATTATTTAATAATATTTTTTTATTATTTTATATTATTCAATATTAATATATATATTTTTATATATATATTTATATATTATATTATATAAATATAATATATATTAACAATAACATATTACTAAGACAAAGGGAAAAAAGTCTTCTGTATTTTAATTTTGGAAGGAATGAGAGAGATGACCTTTTCATATTTTTGGTGCAGGAACCAAGACTCTGGTAGTGCATGGACAGAACGAGTGTGACATCCCAACACAGCTGCCAGTCCATGAAGACACACAGTTTGAAGCTTTGCTAAAGGTACCACCTCCAACCCAATTGGCAGATATTTATGAACGACTCTCATCCTTCTCTTTCCCCTCTAGGAATGTTTGGAGTTTTTCAACATTCCCGAGGCCAGATCGGCTCATTACTTCCTTATGGACAAACGGTGGAACCTCATCCATTATTCCAAGGTAGCGCAGAAACACCTGTGCGAGCATCTTTGCAAGCAAATCCGCTGAAGATGTAATTGTGACCTCTTCCAGACATATGTGAGAGACATCTACCCCTTTAGGAGATCAGTCTCTCCGCAGCTCAACCTTGTCCACATGCTGCCCGAGAAAGGACAGGAACTGATCCAGAAACAGGTTGAGCGAACTTTCCGTGAATTGACATCGTTGTGAAACGCCTTGCCTTGCTCATATTCTTTTCCGTCTTTGTTTTTAGGTGTTTTCCCGTAAACTGGAGGAGGTGGGCCGTGTGCTCTTCCTCATTTCCCTCACTCAGCACATGCCCGCCGTGCACAAGCAGTCCCATGTCTCGCTGCTCCAGGAAGACCTGCTCCGCCTGCCCTCCTTCCCGAGAACCGCCATCGACGGCGAGTTCTCTCTGTTTAACGAGCCACAGGGTACATCGAAATTATTTTGATTCTCTATATCTGTGCTTCTCAAAGATTCTTAAACTACCTACAAAAAAAAACTTGGCTACTAACCCAAGATCTGCCACTTTATCTTTCAGGAAAGGAGCTATTTGGGTTGGACACCCTCCACAAGGTGCTGTGGATCAAGCTCCTTGAAGAGATGTTTCTGGGAATGCCCAGCGAGTACCCGTGGGGAGATGAGATGATGCTGTTCCTCAACGTTTTCAACGGGGCCTTATTACTGCACCCAGAGGACAGCGCCCTCGTCAGGCAGCACACGGCGACCGCCATCAACACCGCCGTGCATTTCAATCACCTCTTCTCGCTGAGCGGCTATCAGTGGATCCTGCCCACCATGCTGCAGGTGTGTGAGTGTCAAAAGAAACGTAAGAACAGTACTGAAAATGTGTTATGGTGGCAGGTTTATGCGGACTACGAGGGCAACCCTTTATTGAGGCAAGGAATCGAGTTCTGCTGCCGTCAGTTCTACATCCTCCACCGCAAGCCCTTCATCCTCCAGTTGTTTGCCAGTGTGGCGCCACTGCTTGAATTCACAGTAAGAGCGCCGGCTGGAGGACTCCAAATATTTCTGTGCACTTGTAAAGAAGAAACGGTTTGAACTTTCCTGACTCCAGACGAGTACCAGTAGTGGCCTTTCCAAGGGAGTGTCAGCTCAGTGTCTCTTTGACCTTTTGGTCTCTCTGGAAGGCGAGACTCAGGATGCCTTGGATGCATTGGAGCTGGTTAAGGCGGAGAAACCTTTGCGCTCTCTAGGTAAACATGGATGGATGGATGGATGGATGGATGGATGGATGGATGGATGGATGGATGGATGGATGGATGGATGGATATGAACTTTGTGCCAATTTTGTCGCAGATTTCTGCTATGGCAATGAGGACTTGGCCTTTTCTATTAGTGAAGCCATCAAGCTGTGCGTCACTGTGGCAGCGTATGCACCCGAGTCCTTCCGAAGGTAAAAAAAAAAAATAAATCCGCCCTGTTTGAACATTGTGGTTGTTGTCTGACTTTAAATGTGCAACTTTTTCTTCAGTCTCCAAATGCTGATGGTGCTGGAGGCCCTGGTTCCGTGTTACCTCCAGAAGCTGAAGAGCAACACAATGACCATGGAGTCGGCATCGGCTGCCAGGGATGAGATCGCCGCCATTGCCGCTCTGGCCACCTCCCTGCAGGCGCTGCTCTACAGCTCAGAGGCCCTTACAAGGTGCCGTACTTGTTCCCATTAAGATGACTTTTTGCTTATTTAACAGCAGAACTTCTGGATTTTTTTTCCATGGTTTGCTGAAGGTAAGAGATCCAGCAATTAATAACTAACGATAGAACTTTTTAATAAGCTGGTCACACATCTGCTTCATGATGATTATGCTTTCATGTGACATGTGAGATGTATTACAATCTACAAAAATTGTCTTCACAGGCCCATGACTGCGCCGCAGATGTCCCGCTGTGATCAAGGCCATAAAGGAGGAACCACTGCTAACCACACCATGTCAGGAGGAGTCAACACCAGGTCAGATGAGTGCTACCTAGAAGCATCTGGAACCTTTTTGTTTATATTACAAGGCAATTGTTTTGTGTCACGAGCAAAAATATGACAGTTTCAGCTGATCTGCCACTAGATGGTGCCAACGAGCTGATCACTATCTGAATGTGGTCTGAATTCGTGTCGCTCAGGGACAACATACATCTTATGGAGGAAGGCCAGGGCATGCCAAGAGAGGAGCTGGACGAGCGCATCGCAAGGGAGGAGTTCCGCCGGCCTCGGGAGTCCCTGCTAAACATCTGCACCGAATTCTACAAGCACTGCGGCCCGCGTCTGAAGATCCTGCAGAACGTAGCCGGGGAGCCGCGGGTGACGGCGCTGGAGCTGCTCGACATCAAGTCACACATGAGGTGATGAGGACCCATCTGACTTGAGCTCATTCATGATCAGAATTTACTCAGACCGAACGGTTCGTGTCATTGGTGCCATGGCATATTTTGTTTTTTTATTGGCAGCAACAATTTAGTTCAATTAAAAAATTATTACATTTTAATTAATCAAAAATTTATTATAAAATTATTTTTATTATTTAATTATTTAATTATTTAATTGGAAAAAATAAATTTAATTAATTAAATTAATTTAAAACGTTTCATTTGCTCCATGACTACCCTCATTACTCAAATCCAATCTCAAGTCAATCAAAAATTTATTCTAAAATTATTTTTATTTAATTTAAAAAACTAAATTTAAATAATTAAATTAATTTTAAAAGTTTTTTTTGCTCCATGACTACCCTCATTACTCAAATCCAATTTCAAGTCAATAAAAATGTATCATCAAATTATTTTTACTATTTAATTAAAAAAAATTATTTAATTAAATGAATTTTAAAAGTTTTATTTGCTCCATGACCACCCTCATTACTCAAATCCAATCTCAAGTCACCGTTTCTCATTGAAATGAAATTAAAATCTTATCAATTATTTTTCTCACGTGGAGTTGAGTCGGTTTTATTTACCGACTTGCCCGCATCCTTCCCAGGCTGGCCGAGATCGCCCACGCCCTACTGAAGCTAGCGCCGTACGACACCCTGACCATGGAGAGCCGAGGCCTGCGTCGCTACATCATGGAGATGCTGCCCATCACCGACTGGTCTTCGGAAGCCGTGCGCCCGGCGCTTATCCTCATCCTCAAGAGGCTGGACCGCATGTTCAACAAGATCCACAAAATGCCCACGCTCAGGTGCGCTCGCCCACAGGCATTATGCACCAGGTCTGTTCAATCCCACTTTTCCTTTCTCTGTCTCCACGTGAGTGTATCGTGCTGTGCCAGTGCCGTGCCGTGCCGTGCCGTGGTGTGTGCGGTCAATATGCGGCTTCTTGGCACCGCCCTGTCGCTCTGCCTTCGTTTGCGTTGCTGTCGTGTGTTTTTGTGCAGCCACACGTGGCTAGCCAGCCGGGTCAAGTCTTTTGCCATGAAACGAATTTCATTTTATTGCACATTAGAACCCAAATTTCCGATAAGGTGCCCCCTTACTCCAAAAAAAAAAAACAAAGAGCTCCACCACACGCTACCACGGCAACAGTGACAAAAAAACGTCCAGGCGTAATATTAGGTACACCTATACTCCTTTTATTTTGGTCATTTTATTGAGCTTCTTGAGAAGGTCAACAGAAATATGATGCCGTGCTTGACCACCATGATAACATCTTGTATTGGATCTGATTTAGATTGTGCGGGTTGTGTTCAGTCGGTTTCTAATCTACGTGCCATTTTAGCTCGACAGCTCCGTTCCACAATTTTCCCACATCAAAAAATAAACCACTCGCAGCTAACTGGCGAAGCAACCAACACGTTGAATTGCACAAGATGGCTAAAAGTACAGTTCCATGACTGAGACTAGACCCAGATGTTGTGTGCATCACATCAGGGCCTGTTGCTGCTACTTTGTGAGCTTTCAAGTCTTGGCCGCCAATGTGAATTGATGATGGAAGATAAATTTTGGAATCCGTGTGGTCTGACTGTGTGTGTGTGTGGTGGCGGGTGGGGGGATTGCGGCGGCCTCTGCTGCTTGCTTCTGTGCTTTCCAGGAGACAGGTGGAGTGGGAAGCAGCGAGCAACCTGATTGAGGGCATCTGTCTGACTCTTCAACGTCAGCCAATCATCTCTTTCCTGCCTCACCTTCGTTCGCTCATCAACGTCTGCGTCAACCTAGTATGAAAAGCATAACTTCCATTTTTTTATTTGATGACTTATTTATATGAATGCACTACGATGGCTTTGATTTAATTTTTTGTGTACAGGTGATGGGCGTGGTGGGCCCATCCAGTGTTGCGGACGGCTTGCCTCTGCTCCATCTCAGCCCTTACCTCTCCCCGCCGCTCCCTTTCAGCACAGCGGTGGTGCGCTTGGTGGCCTTACAGATCCAGGTAGCGTTCTTCAAAGCACACTTGAGAAGCGCTTGTAGTTGTGGGTGTTGATATTTCTTTTTCGTACAGGCCTTGAAGGAAGACTTCCCGCTCAGCCAGATGATCTCACCTTTCACCAATCAGGAGAGGCGAGAGGGGATGCTGCTAAACTTGCTGATCCCCTTTGTGCTCACTGTTGGGTCTGGGAGCAAAGGTAAAAGCTTACACACATATTATTATTATTATTATTATTATTATTATTATTATTAATAATAATAATAATGTTTTTAGTATTATTATTTATTATTACTATTATTATATTCAGATTTTACTATCATTAATGATTTTGGTTTTATTTTTTATTATTATTATATTCAGATGTTTTTATTATTATGAATGTTTTTGTTATATTATCATTATTATTATTATTAATAATAATAATAATGTTTTTATTATTATTATTTATTATTACTATTATTATATTCAGATTTTATTATCATTAATGATTTTGGTTTTATTTTTTATTATTATTATATTCAGATGTTTTTATTATTATGAATGTTTTTGTTATTATTATCATTATTTATTATTATTATATTTCAATGTTTCATTTCTGAATATAGCCCAAAAAAAAAAAAAAACGATGATTCTCGACTTGTGTCTCTCATAGACAGCCCCCACCTGGAGCAGCCGGAGATCTTCCTGCTGCTGCAGACGGTCATTAACATTCTGCTACCGCCACGCATCATCTCCACGTCCCGCACCAAGAACTTCATGCTGGACGCTTCGCCGGCTCACTGCTCCACCCCCGGCGACACGGGGAAGGACCTTCGTAGAGAGGGTCTGGCTGAGTCCACCAGCCAGGCGGCGTATCTTGGTATGCATTATAAATGACACAACATGCTTCAGAAGCTCTGATGTGGTTTGTTCTTTCCTCCACAGCTCTGAAAGTGGTTCTGGTATGCTTCGAGCGCTCTCTGGGGAACCAGTGGTATCGTCTGAGTCTGCAGGTGAAAGAGATGGCTCTCAGGAAGGTGGGCGGTCTGGCCTTCTGGGACTTCATTGACTTCATCGTGAGAACCCGCATCCCCATCTTTGTCCTACTGAGACCCTTCATACAGTGCAAGGTGACGCAGCGGTGCCGCCGTCGACTTCCTTCATCTTTTTGCAACATGTCCTCACGTCTTCCATCCACGTCTAGTTATTGGCGCAGCCGGCCGACTCGCAGGAGGAGATCACGGCGCGTCACCACATCGCCGACCAGCTGGAGCGGCGATTTATCCCTCGTCCTCTGTGCAAGAGCTCGCTGTTTGCGGAATTCAACAATGAGCTCAAGATCCTCAAGGAGGCCGTTCACAGCGGCTCCGGTCAGAATCTCTGGTTTTTCTCCGTGTCCTCTGATCACGTTCTGAAGCAAGCGGTTGATTTGTAGCCTACCAGGGCAAGACGTCGATCAGCACAGTGGGCACCTCCACTTCGGCCTACCGCCTCAGTTTGGCCACCATGTCGCGCTCCAACACGGGCACCGGCACGGTGTGGGAGCAGGACAGCCAGCCGTCCCGCCAGCCTTCGCAGGACACGCTCAGCCGTACCGATGAGGACGACGAAGAGAGTCCGAGCCGTTTTAAGCTCACTTCCGCCCGTAGGTGTCGCTGCGTATGATAAGAACTCTGGGGTTCTCTCTCCCTCCAGACGACTCCATCAGCATCCCCAGCGTCGTGAGCGAGCACGAGGCCTTCTTGCCCAGGCTGATATCCGAACGCCGATTCTCCAGCCACGCCACCGGCTCGGCCGCTTCGCAACCTGAAGCTCCCCGCAGCACCATGCTGCCCAGCCACAGGTAACAATTTAGGTCGCCAAGTCAGTCACAGGTGGCTAAAGGCCTCGCGTTTCGTATTTGAGTAAATACCGTTCAAAAAAAATATATATCAAATTGATAACAGCTGCCCAGTAGAATAAAATTAAGTTAAAAAAAATTATAATTTTAAGAATTTTTTTTATGCAAAGGTGGTTTTGATAAAAAAAATTTTTTTTTCCTCTTTTATTAATTTATATAGTTGTGTGTCGTGATAAAGGAAATTTGACATGCTGCTTTAATGTCATTTCAGTCCAACTTTAATGCTGTCAAAATCGATTTACTAACATTATCAAGTTGTTAACAATAACAAAAATGCTTCGTTAGCAAATGATACCATCTTACTTAGCCACCAACTCCATAATATCTGAATCTAATGCTATCCTATTTATTGCTCCCCGATTCTTTTTAAGACCCCAAGATCTGAATCCAGAATACTTCTTATTTATTTTTGTCATCATCTGAGGGTGACAAACTTTTGGACTAAGTAGAAAGGATTAAGTCTTCAAACATTGGGACTAAAACTAAAATGTTGCAAGATAACCGCTCCAATAACATAAAGATTCCTCACAAATATAAATTATTTGAACCTAGTTACGTCCCAGCATTGTTTTTGCTTTTCTATCACAATATTGTATTTTTTTTGGTAATGATGTTTAAAAAGCTGCCAAGCCACCAGGAAGTCACGCTGATGGGTGCTGATGGATGTGGACTTAACAGCGTAAACTCCCGCTCTCGCCCCCCTCCCCGCCCTTTTTACAGTGAACCCAATGTGCTAGATGAGTCCCAGGGCCTTCTGCAGGAGGGTAACCTCTCTAGGTACAGTGATCCCCCCACCCTCTTTCTATGTGTGCATCTGTCCAGCAGTGGGAGGGGCTTGGCCTCCAGGCGGCCCTCCTCTATTGGCTGCCTCTCCGTTCGATCACTCATCCGCATCCAATCGAGTCACCTCGGCCCGTCACACTCCTCCCACTTACCTGTTTCTCTCTCTCTCCTCTCTCTCTCTCTGTCATTAAAGTGTGAGTTTGTCTGTGACCCCGCCCCCTTTTCCCCTCGAGCTCCGCACTGACCCTCATTTTCTCAGCTCATCAGCTGCACTCTCCTAACCAAGCTGCGCCACCAAATACAAGCATACTTTGAGGGTCACGGGGTCAAGGTGTTCTGTTTTTCTGGGTCTTTCCAGCCATCATCGGTGCCATGGTGTGTCACATTGTTTACATGTCAATCAGGCTTCTCGCTGATCAAATTGGACGTCCAACTGTGGATACCAATCTGTCGGGGCAAGGGGGCCGACTGGGGTAGCAACCCCAACACATTTTTCTCTTTTGTGGAAATTGGATTGAAAGTATCTTTTTTTTTTTGGCGGCCAGGTTAAGTGGTTGCTACTTCAGGCCCCCTTGTTGTGTTTGAATCATAGCAAAATGTGTGTTGAGTAGTGAGTGAGTAGATCTGCAGTTGTGCTCAAAGAGTTGGTGCAAAGGTGGCCCAGCGTTTTTTTTTCCTCTTCTTGCTTCTCAGTCACTCGTGTTATATGTTTGTGTATTTTACCAGGGTTGCCAGTGTCCAGAGCGAGCCCGGCCAACAAAACCTTCTCATCCAGCCGCCACTGGGGAGGAAGAGAGGCCTGAGACAGGTAAAAAAAAAAAAAAAAATTCCCACCCTGACCATGCAAAAAAAAATAATAGTGACACAATAATGATTTGATTTGAATGCAGAAACAAAACATATGTGACCAAATTGAAAAATGCCTTTCTTCTTGTAGCTGCGGCGCCCCCTGCTGTCCATTCCAAAGAATGAGCCCCGTGGTCGTTCTGGAGCTCGTCTCTCCACAACTCGCAGGAGCATCCAACCCAAAAATAAACCACTGGGTAACAACACCTATCTTCAGAAGCACACAGCATATACTCGACTAAATCAGCTCAAATTAGTGGAGCAAATTTGAACAAAGGTGTCACTGTGAGATCACCCCACCTTTCACTCCCCCGTGTCTGTTCCAATGTTTGTTGTGTCCCCCGGACGCCAAACTGACATATCTCACTCTGTTCTGTCTCATGCCTTTTGTTTCAAAATGAAGAAACTTTATTGGACTGTGAAGGTGAGACGCGAGACCTTAAGCTTTCCTCTCCACCCTGCAATGGCCCGCCCCTCCATCTGCAAGCTCACCCAGTTACTGTAGGGCGCTCTGCATGTCTGTCTTGCACCCCTTCCAAAGCCCCGCCTTCCGCCCCTGCCTTGACTGCTGCTGATGTTCTTGTCATTCTGCCATGACCTTACGTTTGACCACGTGAACTTGTGTGTGTGCGTCGTCAATAGCGCAAGCGGACCAAAAGAGGTCGGTCACCTTTACGGAAACACAAGGGCCGCAAACGTGCAGCAAGTCTTTGAGCCCCGGCGGGGCGGACGTTCCCATTGAAGGCAGGAAGAGCATGCTCGCCGTGTCCAAGCCTCCCAAATTAGAAGTACCCTCCGTCACATCAGCCACCGTCATCGCCGACCTTCACAGCCCCGCAAAAACACAGGTGGTGATTCTGATGGGCTTCCCAAACCTGTTTGAGAAGCATCGCTTTGTAAGGTTTTTTTTTTTCTCTCGGTAGGTTGCACCAACCATGAGTAGCAAGGAGAAGCGAGAGCAGTGGGGCCTCCGCAGCAGCCTTTCCCCGCCCCCGTCCATCTCACGCGCCTCCACCCCGACACCACCTCCCCATCCCTGCTCCCCGCTAAGCCTCTCCAGAACCAGCTCCCCTTTGTCCCGCACCGCCTCTCCTCTCCCTCCGCCCCTCCCCGTGCTGGGCGTGACACCGGCCCCCAGCCCGCCAACCTCGCTCGTTCCTCCTCCGCCGACAGCGTCGCGTACCCGAGAGAGTCCCGGCGACTCGGACACGGCCGCGCTCCTGCCGCCAAGCGACACGCCGCTACGACTCGGCAAGGACGAGGGCACGGAAAACCCCCTCCTCACCCCGCTCCTGCCTGCGCCGTCGCCTCGCCGCTCACCTGGCCGACTCCCTCTTTCCCCCGTTGACCTGGACTTGGATGAATCCCACGTGTAGCGTCACAGATGAAGAACGGCGCTCCTCAGATGAGCAATTGAAGCCCACGTAATGAACAATAGGCACAGCAACAGCCATATCTGTAACACGAAATAGTCCCATGATGGCAGCAGCAGCAAATCTCTTTAATGTACAAAAATATACAACATAACACTGTGACAGTGATATTATTATTTAATTATTCTCTTGTAGACCTGAATGTATATTTTAGCAGAGCTCATGTTACTGTATGCACAAATGATATCATGAAGTATAATGAATAGAAATTATCAACAGGCTGTCATAAGCGACAACGTTGTGATTTATTATTTGATTTTGAAATATTCTAGTTTAACATTGAATATGTACGTAATGTGTGTCTGTTGCGATGCAGTAATAGTCATTGCCTCGTTTCTCATTTCATGCCTTAAGGGAAAAAAAGAGCCAATGTCGAGATGGATTTGGAGTAGATGATTTTATTGAGTGCAGTAAAATACCTCTGAAACATGAAACTGGATGTGCCAAGCAAGCAACATGTCGTTTGTCATTGATGCAATTTGGGATGTTTTTTGCCACAATTGTTCGCGTGTTATTGTTCTGGCCGAGCAATATTTGTGCCATCGATTTGTAACGTATGTGAAACAAATATCAAATAGAATATTAAAAACACGTACATTGTGCTTTCTTCACTTCTCTGGGACTATTCTAATGAGAAGAATCCATTATACACATTGTGCAGTATTGACAAAATAAAAGTGCAGTAGTCGAAACAGAATCACAATTCTGAAGAACTCAATTGACTTACTTTACACTCAGGTGCTATAATCAATAGATTATAGTGGTTCCTAATAACAGGCCACTTTATTAGCGAAATATCAAGGTCAAAGGTCACAGGTATCAAGCTCTAGTCCTCAGGGCCGCGTTCCAACATGTTTTCCAAGTGACCCTCGTTAAGCGCACCTGCGTGAAAAGTTTTAGCATTTTTCACGTTCAAAAGGAGCTAAAAGTTTTCACGCACCTGCACTTAACGAGGGAATCACACGGACACTCCATTAGGTACACCGCCATTTTCAAGTGTACCTAATAACAGGCCACTTTATTAGGGAAATATCATGGTCAAAGGTCAGAGGTGTCAAGCTCTAGTCCTCGGGGCCGCGTTCCAACATGTTTTCCAAGTGACCCTCGTTAAGCGCAGGTGCGTGAAAACTTTTAGCCACTTTCATGTTCAAAAGGAGCTAAAAGTTTTCACGCACCTGCACTTAACGAGGGAATCACACGGACACTCCATTAGGTACACCGGCATTTTCAAGTGTAACTAATAACAGGCCACTTTATTAGGGAAATATCATGGTCAAAGGTCACAGGTGTCAAGCTCTAGTCCTCGGGGCCGCGTTCCAACATGTTTTCCAAGTGACCCTCGTTAAGCGCAGGTGCGTGAAAACTTTTAGCCACTTTCACGTTCAAAAAGAGCTAAAAGTTTTCACGCACCTGCACTTAACGAGGGAATCACACGGACACTCCATTAGGTACACCGCCATTTTCAAGTGTACCTCATAACAGGCCACTTTATTAGGGAAATATCATGGGCAAAGGTCAGAGGTGTCAAGCTCTAGTCCTCTGGGCCGCGTTCCAACATGTTTTCCAAGTAACCCTCGTTAAGCGCAGGTGCGTGAAAACTTTTAGCCACTTTCACGTTCAAAAAGAGCTAAAAGTTTTCACGCACCTGCACTTAACGAGGGAATCACACGGACACTCCATTAGGTACACCGCCATTTTCAAGTGTACCTAATAACAGGCCACTTTATTAGGGAAATATCATGGTCAAAGGTCAGAGGTGTCAAGCTCTAGTCCTCTGGGCCGCGTTCCAACATGTTTTCCAAGTGACCCTCGTTAAGCGCAGGTGCGTGAAAACTTTTAGCCACTTTCACGTTCAAAAAGAGCTAAAAGTTTTCACGCACCTGCACTTAACGAGGGAATCACACGGACACTCCATTAGGTACACCGCCATTTTCAAGTGTACCTAATAACAGGCCACTTTATTAGGGAAATATCATGGTCAAAGGTCACAGGTGTCAAGCTCTAGTCCTCTGGGCCGCGTTCCAACATGTTTTCCAAGTGACCCTCGTTAAGCGCAGGTGCGTGAAAACTTTTAGCCACTTTCACGTTCAAAAAGAGCTAAAAGTTTTCACGCACCTGCACTTAACGAGGGAATCACACGGACACTCCATTAGGTACACCGCCATTTTCAAGTGTAACTAATAACAGGCCACTTTATTAGGGAAATATCATGGTCAATGGTCACAGGTGTCAAGCTCTAGTCCTCAGGGCTGCGTTCCAACATGTTTTCCAAGTGACCCTCGTTAAGCGCAGGTGCGTGAAAAGTTTTAGCTTCTTTCACGTTCAAAAGGAGCTAAAAGTTTTCACGCACCTGCACTTAACGAGGGAATCACACGGACACTCCATTAGGTACACCGCCATTTTCAAGTGTACCTAATAACAGGCTGATTGGCTGTTTGATCTGTGACGTCATTCGGACACTCTATTAGGTACACCGCCATTTTCAGGTTCATTCGCGAAGATTCATGAGTGACAGACAGCGTTGCTGCTATGCCAGCCGACACACGTTATGCCGATATTGATGTTTTAATTTTTCATTTGTTGGATTGTAGCTGATGGTGTTATTATACAAAATGTGTTTGTGTTTGAATAAAAGGTTGAAAAAAAATCTATTATGCCGACATTTGTTATTTTGGGGGACACCAACTCATATATATTGTTATATAAAGCAGTCAACCAAATGTCTGATTTTTATGTTTTAATTGGCAAATATAAAAACAAGGAATAAAACACCAGACAAGTTTTAACATAAATGTTTATTGAAATAATAATAATAAAAGTACATTTCAAACCAGCAATCTAATGTGAAATTGCACTAGATATATTGGATAACAATATTTAGGCATATATATGCGTACCCGTTATGTAAAAACTACTATAAGTGTTATAAAATCAAGATGACCCAAAGAGAAGCATTAACTCCCCGTTTTTGCATAACGGTTAGGGTTAGGGTTAGGGTTTGTTTTTGAGCTCATTGAGTATTACATCAAAATGATTTGTTTCACTGAAACAACCGCCATCTGCCTTGTGAGGCAAATATTATCTTATGATGGACTGTCTGACTGACAGTGGTCTGTTTTAAGCATCAAGGTGTTGGCCTCTCAGGATCTGACGCACCTGAAGATAGAAAGAAATACGTGAGAAAAATAATAGAAACACAGAAGAAAACAGAAGGGGGACTGATTTTCATGTTTTCAAGCTCCCCGTGGATGTTCTTCTGAAATGGTTGACCTTACCATGTCACCAGTGGGACCTGCAGGCGCCAGGTGCCAGGGCAGCTCGTTCTCCAAGTTTCTGGCGGTGGGGTCGGCTCCACCTGCCATCAGTAGCTTCAACGCCTGAAGCTGAGTGGGATGGTTTTGTAAGGCGCTGACGATGTGTAGGGCTGTGTTGCCGCTGAAGCTCTGTGATGAGTACAAAGTGAGACATTCTTCACAATTAACACACGACGATTGAAACATGTTGACCTGGGAGGTGTGTGTGCGTGCGTGCGTTAGGGTTTCAAAGTAGGGTTTCTAACTTGGGTTAGGGTTTCCAACCAGGGTTTCCAACTTAGGTTAGGGTTTCAAAGTAGAGTTTCCAACTAGGGTTAAGTTTTCCAACTAGGGTTTCCAACTTAGGTTAGGGTTTCAAAGTAGCATTTCCAGATAGGGTTAGGGTTTCAAAGTAGGGTGTATACGAAAAATAGTTTCAGTTATGAGCAAAATGAAAAATGCCCCTGTGAGTGAGAGTATTTCAGTTGACTGTGAATTGGATGATTTCCATTTTGGATCATCATCACACCATGCGACGTGCTTAATGCTCATTGGTGTCACCTTGTGGTCGAGGCTGCTCACAGCAGACGGCCGCTGGAGGAAGATGCTCAACAGTTGACAATTGGCTTCTTCGGCTGCCATGTGCCAACATGTATAACCACTTTTTAAGTCCTGTTGGAATCAAAATGACACCCCCAAGTGAAACTACGAGTCATTTTCCTTTCCCGGTGTCATGTGACTCAAGTGAGAAGTGCACTCAGGATTGTGAGATCTACTTTGTGTATTTGTGCACAACTTACCTGAGTCCCACAGGAGGCACCCATGTACAACAAGGCCTCCACACATTGGACATGAATGTGTTTCCTTTGCAGTAGCTCATTTTTCTGGTGCCAGCCCCCGGTGGCAGTTTGGGCTAGTTGCCTCCACTCGTTTTCAACCGCGTTGTGAGACAACACGGCAACATGAAGCGGAGTTTGACCTTTGGAATACAAAGACGTATTGGAAGTGTACACTTGTGCTGCTGTGGCTCAGTGATGGAAACAAAGAACTTACCCTCAAAATTCTGCATTTCTGTATTAATCATCTGTAAACATCCGGAGAAAGTCCTCCAGATGATCTGTGGATGCACAAAGTATCAAAAAGGCAGATGAGTGTAGGCAACTCATTCGCACTTCATTATCTCACATAAAATAATAATTCGTGTCCAGCTTACAAAAAAATAAAATATTTTTGTCATGTTTTCAATAGCAAACTTAATGAATAAAAGTATTAAGTACAATATAAAGAGCTAGACAATCAGTGTGTCATTGCAGCTCAAGTCTATATAACTTGACCACTAGATGGCAGCATAATACAACGCAAACGCAAAGAAAGCTAAATTGACTTAAATCGTCATTTTCCACAGAGGATAAAGAATGTTGGTGAGTATTGTTATACTGTCATTATTTTGACCACCCCTAGTTTTCATAGGAAATATGTATTCAATATTTAGCAGCGTTTTTAGACGATTTTTTTTGTGGCTGGTAGACGGGGAATATTTTTTTTAATTGAAAAATTTAATTGAGGTCATATATGCATTATTTTTGTAATTTGCAAGCTAGCCCGGGTTAGGGTTAGGGTTTAGGGTTAGGGTTTAGGGTTAGGGTTAGGGTTTAGGGTTTAGGGTTAGGGGTTAGGGTTAGTGGTTAGGGTTAGTGGTTAGGGTTAGGGGTTAGGGGTAGGGTTAGGGGTTAGGGTTAGGGTTTAGGGTTAGGGGTTAGGGGTTAGGGTTAGGGTCGACTTTTCCAAAACCTGCATTTAATTGACACCCATTGAAATGTGTTGGGGTGAAAACAAAAACATTTTGTAAACTGAGTTTCCTCCCTCCAAAAACTTTTAAAACAGGAAAAAAATAATAATATTGGAAAAGTCTGCAAAGGGTGTTGAGTTGCAACTATTTGGAGCACATTCTAAGGTGTTTGAGAATATCTTTCTTCTTCACATGTCCTGAGTGTTGTTGTTAGTCACCTAAATGTTGAACAGAGGCTGTGATTTACCGAAGTCAAATTCCTTGCTTGGCACGCTCAAACATGGCGAATAAAAAACTCTTCAATCTTGAATCTTGAATATGAGGCAACTCTTTGGCCCTGGTTAGTTTTCAGGTCAATAAAAGGGCATTCCCTAAATTTGATGTTATAAAAAGTAACTTTTCCAACTCCAAACCTGAAGACAGAGGTGGAATCCTTTCTCAGCGCAAATGTGCAGAGGTGAGCGGCCCCACAAGTCTGTGGTGTTGACATTTGCTCCGTGCTCCAGCAGGTCACCTACGATGAGGTGCTGATTGGCTGCCGTGGCGACTTGAAGCGGCGTCTGAAGGCACAAGCGAACAAGAAGGTGGCATGCATATTTTCACTCGTACCTCGACGCTGTTCATTTTTACACATTTGTAAAATTGTGAAGAGACTCGATGGAGACCGAGAGGAGCTCCGTTACCTGCCCATTGTGCTCTTTCACCTCTAAAGCACCGTAGACGGCCATCTTGGAAGCAAGCATGTAGGCCAGAGCTCTTCTGCCTTGGGCCACAGCTATGTGAAGACATCTGCAACAGTGACAAAATGTCCAAAGACATTCCTAAGATGCATCAAAGTGGCTGGAGAAAAATGAAGGTGTACTTACGTGTCACCATCGCCATCTTGCATGCTCAGCAACTCGGGAGCGACGCCTTCATACTTGCGTGCTTCTTGTTGGATTTGCCACTGAAATAATGTGAGCTGATACTCCTGGGGAGGGGGTGGCTCAGGACCAGGCAGGTAAGCGCAAGGAGGCATCTTCGGTGGACTAACAGGGATTTCATCTGGCAAACGTTTCCTTTTCTGGAGGTCAGCCCTAGACATGACTAGGGGAAAATTTTCTACCTGTGTTTGGAGAAACTTTGTTTGAAGTCCTGCAACTTTCACAAAAGTGACATTTAATACAGTACCCAGATGGTTCTGATTTTTTTTTTTGCAGATTTTTTTTCTTTTTTTTTTTTGCAGGCACATTTTTTTTAGCAGATTTTTTGGCAGGCAATTTTTAGCAGATTTTTTTTTCCAGTTTCATTTTTTTTTCATTGTAAATTTTTTTAGACTGACTTTTTTTGCGCTGATTTCTTTTAGGTTAAATATTTTCACAGTTGACCATTTCAAGATGTTGACTTGTTTTTTTACATTGAATTTTGATGCTGAAAAGTGACATTTAATACAGTACCTAGATGTTTCAGATTTTTTTTTTTTTCAGATTTTTTTAGCAGATTTTCTGGCAGGCAATTTTTTGCTGATTTTTTTTTCATTGTAAATTTTTTAGACTGATTTATTTTAGATGAAATATTTTTACAGTTGACCACTTCGAGATGTTGACTTTTTTTTTTACATTGAATTTTGATGCTGAAAAGTGTTATTTAATACAATACCCAGATGTTTCAGATTTTTTTTTTCAGATTTTTTTTTCAGATTTTTTTTAGCAGATTTTTTGGCAGGCAATTTTTTGCAGATTTTTTTTCCAGTTTAATTTTTTTTTCATTGTAAATTTTTTAGACTGACTTTTTTATACTGAATTATTTTAGGTTAAATATTTTTACAGTTGACCATTTTGAGATGTTGACTTTTTTCTTTTTTTTTACATTGAATTTTGATGCTGGAAAAATTCTAAATTAGAAATTTCGATGCTGAAAAAAAATTGCGTTAGAAATTGGAATTAAAACTCTGATGGCACAGATATACTTCCATACAAAGGTTATTTAAGAGAGTCTGACCACTGGATCATACATTTACATTTAACATTTGGATTTCGGTTTCCCATTTATATTTAGCATTTAGAAGAAAATAAATCCATAAAGAAATGTTTGAATGACGCAACACTTTGAGGCTGCATGATTAGATTGTATTGATAAGCTGACAGAGCCAACATTACTCATCGACAGCTCTTGTGCAGTGATTAACTTGGATATGAATCCCTTGCCAAGCAAAACAAAAGTACATTTCTTCAATATAAGAAGCAGAAGGTTGACGATTGAGCATTTTTTTCCATCTGTGCCTACCTTTTGTCTATGCCTGGTCCCAGTAATGAGGAAATAAGTCCAAAGCGTGCCACACCACACTGTACTTCCTTGTTTACCAATCTCTATGGAGCCAGTTCCAAGTGCATTGTATTGTGCTCAAGGGCCGGATTTTTTTTTTTTTCTTAAAGGTACAGATGTGCCTGGGCATTTGGAGAGGTTAAAAAATCATCAAATAAGTCATTCTCACTAATACATCACTAACAGTATGTAATGATAATTATAAAAAAAATGTAAATAAATTATAAAAAATAATAATTATAAAAAAATGTAAATAAAAAAAATTGTAAATATATACGTACATTTATTTTAATATATTCTATCACTAATAGCTTATTGAATTTAATTAATAAAGGTGAATCAGGACATTTTAATTACAAATTTTAGGTTTAGAGTTTTAAATAACAGAAATCACATTTTGCCAGAATATTTACTTTTTCCATTTTTATGTTATAATTTGCCAATCAACTGACTTCAATGTATACAGACAGAGTTGAAAAGAAAGAAGATATATATATTAGAGCCAATTTTATTTATGATTTTGGATCATAGTGAGGGAAAGTGAGACATGACTGTATTGTCCACCCTCCTGACACATTGTTCCATTTTGGGGCCCAGTCTACAATGTTTACTTTTTACATTTTTTTAGATACAAACACTGACCTACATTCTTTCAACAAGTGCTTTCTGTTCATCGATTTTGGAGCGACGGGATTCAAGTGTACAAAAGAATTCCATTCCGCTCACGAGAGGATTCCACATAAATAGAATTTTTCCAATAGAAAAACATATAGACTTCGTACCCCCCCCAAAAAAAAAAAACTAAAAGACCGTATAAAGTGCACAAAAAATACTTGGAAGAAAAATGCCAATTTGGGGAAACAATGAAGAAGCAGAATTCATCATGTACCGAAACTGGCTCAAGAGTCACCTGGCAGTAAGCAAGCTCATAAAACAGTAAGAAAAACACAAACTGCATACGTACTCCCGCTATAGTTCAGAAATAAAATACAGGGAAGGTCCCATTAATTGTCAGTTGTGGAGTGGAGGGGAGGGGGGCATAATCAACAGTAGGTCTTTGTCCTCGCTGGCTGCCAGGAGACTAGTTGCGCCCTTGAGATAACACAAAAAAAGTTCAGGAATTTCCCCGATCGCTCTCATGATGAAACAGACGGACACTCACCTGCGATGTAATTGGCTCCAATGAGCATCAGCATGCTGCCCATGATGTAGAAGCCCAGCGGGGTACTACAGAAGATGCTGCATTCACCTGACCACCAGATAACAAGCGTTCGAGTCACAGTGAGGAGCCTCCCAATCAAATCCAACCGCCCTACCATTTCCGTTCGTGGGAAGCTCGGTGGTCTCCCAGTTCATTGACTTCTGAACGGCTTTCTTCCAGCGGGCGTAGCGAAACTCGCTTTCTGCCGAACACACGTGTGGAAAAACGTCACATCATGGACAGCGGAGTGGACTTTTTGAAAACATACCTTCAGGGTTGATCTGAGGCTCAAACTTCTCCGACGTGACTTCGCTCAAGTCGTCCGGGTTCAAACTCCACACGCTCACGCCCTCCGCTGCGCCGGCCGCCATCGCTGCGCCCAGAGCGGTGGTCTCCGGCATGGATGGTTTCACTGAGGGGAAATTAAGAAAGGGGATTATTTGCAAACTAAAGACAAATGAAAACTAAAGACAAAAAACATTCACATGGTTGGGGTCAAAGGGTGACGACGAGTATGCGGAGGGCGAAGGCGAGGCCTACCGACGGGGATGCAGAGTATGTCGGCTTGTAGCTGCATCAGCAACCTGTTGGACGTCATACCCCCGTCCACCTGCAGCTGGGTGAGTGGGATGCCGCTGTCCTGATTCATGGCGTCCAGAATCTGCAAAAAAAAAAAAAAATGGGAGCTCAACTTCAAAAGAGCAAGAGCAAAAGGGTTCCAGTGTGTGTGGGCACCTCTCGTGTCTGGAAGCAGACGGCTTCCAACGCGGCGAAAGCGAGGTGACTCTTATTTGTAAACTGGGTCAAGCCGCAAATGACCCTGTGGCACAAAGAAAATGTCCGTCACCAAAAAAGTCTCGCTCAAGCGTGTTCCAAACTGGGTCCTACCCTCTCGCACTGGGCTCCCAGTACGGCGCATAAAGACCCGAGAAAGCTGGAACAAAATAACAACCGTAGGATGTCCCGACCGACGCGGCCAATTTCTCTGCGCACAAAAATAATACACGTTGTACGACGAACTCTCGATATCCGATATCAAACGACATACCGAGCTCCTCGGACGACTGGATGATGCCGAGATTGTCCTGCAGCCAACGGACCACGGCTCCCGCGATGGCCACGGAACCCTGGCGAGAACGACACACGGTGTGGGACAAGGATGCAAAACGGAACAATTGTCTTCCTGGTACCTCTAAGGCGTAGCAGGCGGGTTTGTCTCGACCCAGTTTGTAAGCCACGGTGGTGAGAAGCCCGTGCTCGGACATGACAGGCTGCAAAAAAAAACACAGCTGCTCAATATTGAGGGCAACACGACAAGCTCCAGACATTTGCAGCTCAGTGGCGACACCTTGGGGCCAGTGTTGCGTAGCAAAAAGCAGCCTGTTCCATACCTAGAACACAAAATGGAACAATGTTACTTGGGTAAAATATATATATTTTTTAATCTTAGCCACATGGCGTGCGCACTTACGTGTTTTTGGCTTGCCCGTCCTGGAAGCACATCTGCCCAACCAACGCTGCCGATTGATCGCCAAGACACTAACGAGGAAAAGCACAAGCATCACATTGGCGGCCATTTGCATGGGCTGAAAAAATAAAATAAATACTTACCCCTGAAATGGGAATGCCAGAAAGCGCTCCTGATTTCTGCCAAACGATCACAGAACATTTATTGAGAGGACTGTCGTTTATTTCTTGTCACTAATTAATAATAATAATAGACTAAAGCACATTCACGGGTGACATTGAATGAAAGGCCCAGGTCCATTCTATTGCGAAAATGCTCAAACACAAAACTTTGGTGCTCATGTGAAACCACCTTGCCCAGATTATTTGACCACATTGAGGCAAATAATAAATCAATATTAAAATAAAGCAATATTAAAAACGTTCATATCGCTATACGGTGCCACTGGTGTCCTCATCACAATTCTTTAGTTATACAAGTTTTGAGTTTGGAAAAAAAATACACCATTTTATAATTTGCCATCATTTGTGTGTAGTTGGATGTCAGCAAATTCACTTATAACTTTGTACATTGTCAAATGCGGTTTATTGATTCATTTATTTCAAGTGAATGGGGTGTTTAAGCAATATGCAATTGAAAGAGTAAAAAATCTACTTTATAGAATAAATATGAAGTTCAATGGAAAATGTTGAGGGACGTCTCAAAGGCACTTTATGGTGATATTGATTTAAATAGCGCAGGTTGTATGAGCTCTCGCTTTCCCCACAAACAATGTTCAATTTTAACAAGGAATATCTCGGAAAATGCCCAGCAAAATAAATTCTTGTAAAATATTCAACAAATAAACAAAAATATCATCTTATCAGAAAAAAATAAAGCGCAGGGACAAGGATACATTTTTGAACAGAGCAGTGTTCAAGTGGACATGGATCAATGTCTTCACTCCTTTGTGAGGTGCGTTGAAGGAGTGAAGAGATTTATTCGTGCAGAAGATGGCGAGCGTCAGGTCACATGAGAAGCAAAGCGAAACAGCCCATTTCCAAATGGCAGCGTAAGAATGTTTACATTCAATTAGAATGGCACATTTTGCATTCTTCAAAATTGCGCCAGCCAACTAGCTCAGCAATAGAAGTTGGAAATGAGCTTGCGGAACGGAAGCGGCCGGGTGACTAACTTTAGCGCGATGAGGAAAATGGCGAGTTACAAAATGACTTACCCAGCTAGAACTTATTTTCTACCGGTGAGAGAGGGGAGACAATGGCACACAAAATAATGCCGACAAGAGTTTCTCAGACAACGTTCATGCACTCGCAACAGCTCTGGTTATTTCGGCCTGGCAATATTTAAAAAAAAAAAGATTTGTGATGATGGCTCACCATGAGGCCGTAGATTTCAGAAGAACTTCTCACTCGGGGCAGAATCTCCATTGGGATGCCAAAATATCTGATTGGGATCAAGAAAAAGCACAAGTGAAGGGATCGTGGTGCACTGACACATGCGACCACTAGGTGTCATACTTGCACAGCTCCGGGTCCCAGTCCATTGTGTGAATGTTGAACAACATAGTCCGGCTGGCATTGGTCACATCGGTGCAGTGGACCCCTCCGGATTTGCCTCCGGTTAAACACTGAAGAATAATTTCACCTTCTTTGAACCAGAAAAGAAAGATAACCGACAGACAAACGTCTCACCCAAATGAGCCAAGAGTCCACGGTGCCAAACATGGCGCGGTGACAAAGCACAGCTTTGTGAACGTCGTCGACATTGTCCATCAACCAGCGAAGTTTCACCGCGCTGAAGTAAGTGCTGATGGGGAGGCCTGTTTTATGCTAGATGGTGGAAAAAAAGGAGGGGGATCAATTTACGTTCTTCTACCTTTTCATAACACATCTATTCTGTCTCTGGGTCAATTTTTAAGAACTAAAAATATCACAATTAGGGATGGGTGAAGAAAGGACACCAGAAAAACGCTAAGTGAGGTTTTCACCTTCAAGTGGTTTTTATTCCTCCCTGGTGTTTTGTTGATCAGACTCTCAACTGTGGATTGAGTCCGCAGGTCAAGCCAAACTGGAAAATAAGAAATAAATACTGGTAAGTTGTTTTTTTTTTCACAGTAAGGATAGAAACGTTACCGATTGCGTTGTACAGCGGCTCCCCGGTTTCTTTGTCCCAAACGAGCGTGGTTTCTCTTTGGTTGGTCACTCCAATCGCTGGGAAGAAACAAAATGAAAATGTCACTCAATGTGCAAAATTTACTTACAAGAGTCCCAGCGCTGCATACCTTTAATATTTGCGATGTCGATATTGAGTTGCGTGAGCTTTTCACATGTGCGCTCCATGCACTCATACACAGACTGCAAAATTTCTTTGGGGTCTTCCTCCACCCATCTGAGAGGCACCAAAAAAACACACAATTCAGGATTTGAATTCTTCATTCTGGAGGATTTGAGCACACACTGACCCTTCTTTGGGGAAGCTCTGTTTTATCTCCACCTGGTGATGGCTGAGGAGTTCTGCCGTTTTGGAATTGAACACCTACCAAAAGAGCACACATATTCATATTTAGTGCCACAGCACCTTGGAAAACATTTGGACTGGGAGTTACACTTCTTGCACACTGCCGAACGTTCTGACGTCACATTGGATTTTATTCAGTTATCATATTTGTATGACTTTGATTTTCAAGCAAATACGTGGAGGGCTGAGTTTTACTTATAATTATTTAATATTTTCAGCCCCTTCTGTGATACGTATGGCCAAGAATTAAAAATAAGGTTAAGCCACTCGTGTCCGCTTGTCATTTGGTCAGTCTTACCAAGAACCGTGTGGAACTGGTGCCCTGGTCGATGGCAGCAACCAGCGGCCCGAGCGTGACGCGGTGTGACGACCCAGCCATGGTGCTGATCATGGGGAGCCCCGCAGCACCGAAGCCCCGCAGTTGGACCCAAACCCGGTTGCCCTACTCCAGCTACAGGACAATTCAAAAGGGCGTGTAGCCAGGCACCAACCTTTTTCGTCTCTTCGGCGCCTGGTGATGACGTCAAAGCCCTAACAGCTCGGATTTGTTTGTTACAGATACTGTAAATCGATAGAGATATGGAGACTGTGTAACAATCTCAAATAGGTGGATGGATAAATGGATAGATAGATAAAAAATGTCCAATAATTAAACATGTATAATTATAGTTAAGTATTTTTATATTGAGCATTTTGCTCGGTCACGTTTTAATCATTCCTGCCGGAAATGTCATATTGCATAACCACTTCACACGCCGACCGGAAGTTACCATGATGCCACTTTATACTGGCGATGTCGAATATTTTTTAGCGCACTTTTCACAACGTCAGTACTTTGAAAATTCATTTTGAGATTGATTTCAATAGGCCGGAAGATTATTCCAACGATAATTTTCATAATGGACAAAAAAACGTGTTCCCATACCGGGAGTCGAACCCGGGCCGCCTGGGTGAAAACCAGGAATCCTAACCGCTAGACCATATGGGACGTTGAAGCCTGATGGATTCTTTATGTATTATAAAATAAAAAAATATATATCATTGCACTTAAATGTTTTATTCTTTTACGCTGTACCTACGCATTGATTTGTCTATGTAATATCACACGCAGGTACATATATCGAGCTATGCCGTGACCGTACATGTGGGTACAGGCGCTGGGTGATGACGTCATCAGTAATGGACGGTGTTGTTCAAATGTATACAGCACAAGTCTCGTTTTCTTTGTTTTAACTCATTCCTGCCTTACAGTCTCACTCAAATACGACAATGTGAGTATCAACTGTCTAATATTCAACGTGTATGGTAGAAATAACCCAGGGTTAGGCTTCAGGGAATATTTATTTATATTTTTGCAATTAGCCACATAGCTGTCAAGGCTACATTCAAGCGTAGGGTGTTAATCTTTTCCCTTTTTACTTTCAGGGCTGACTACTGGAAGTCACAACCGAGGAAATTTTGCCAATACTGCAAGTGTTGGATTGCCGACAATAAACCCGTAAGTGACCTTCATTTTATTTGTGTATTGCCGATGACAGTGTCCATGAGATGCTCTCAAGTCTTCAAGTTTATTTTGCATTGCAGAGCATCGAATTTCACGAAAGAGGGAAGAATCACAAAGAAAATGTGGCAGCCAAAATTTCCGAGGTATTATATTTATTTTTTGTATTTTAATCAATAAGTAACATTTGTGTAAACTTTGTTGGAATACCAGCAGCTATGAAAAATTAGTTTTGGCATCACCATCATCACTGGCAGAAGAGATAAGAACCAGACTGAGAAGTCTTACATCTTATTGGTTACATTAACTTTCTGTGCTCGTAGATTAAAAAGAAGAGTGTCCAACAAGCGAAGCAAGAAAACCGTAAATCGAAACAGTTTGCAGCGATGGAGGAGGCTGCACTGAAGGCATATGAGGAAGACCTGAAAAGACTGGAAATGGAGTCAGGTAACTGTGTGTGGAATTATGGGGAAAATATCAGCTCTATATAAAACATGTTCAAAAAAGTGTTTTCTTGTTTCAGGTCCTTGTGCCTCAGCCGCAGTACTGCCAAAGCCTAAAGCACCTCCCATAGTATTGTGCGAGCCACCACCATACTGGAAAAAATATCAAAAGAACACAGAGAAACCCAAAAAGTCATATGGGGAGCAAAATCTGTGTTGGGTTGAAGTACAGACAGATGACGGAAACAAATATTATTACAACACCATAACTGGAGGTGAGCATGATCAGAGGTCTTTTTTTTGTGCCATGTCCTCTCACTAAGTCTTGATTTATTTATTTTGCCACAGACTCTCAGTGGGACAAACCCAAAGGCTACCGGGGCAGCTCAAACTCGGTGCTTAAAGTTTTGTATTTTGCTTCAACATTCTTTATAAATGCAATTTTATCTGATTGCTCTTTTTTTTTTTTTCCTAGAGCGCTTCAGGTAGTGTTTGGATGGAAAGTGTCAGCCCTGAAGGATATGGATATTGGTACAACACACAAACAGGAGGTTGTATATTTATATATTGTATATAAACTCAAACGGTCAGTTAATTTTCATCTCGTTTGGTCACATTTGTCTCACCTCTCAAGAGTCCAGATGGGAAAAGCCAAAAGACCCCAATGAAACTCCCGAATCCAGCTTGGCATCTGGCAGTGACAAAACACTTCAGGAGGAACTTGCTGGAGACGACTGTCAGGAGGCTCAGTTGTCGCAGAGCGAAGAAGTGACTGAAAGACCTAGCTTGCCGTCCGTCGTCCCAGAAGATAGCTTTAGGGTAAGAACAATAACGATGAAGAACATTCAATTTATCTCACTCTTGTCGTCAAATTTCCTGATGGGTTATTTCAGAAAAGGAAAGCAGAGGGAGAAGATGACCAAACAAGCAACAATATGCCTCAAGAGGATGTCAAGGAGGAGAAGCAAGAGGAGATCCAAAGTGAACCCATAGTGATAAAAGAGGAAGAGGTGACAAAAGCAAAGAGGCCAAAATCGCAGAACCCTTACGGGGCTTGGGAACGGATCAAGGAGGAGAAGGATCCATAGTACGTGTGCCATTCAGAATTCAGCAGCTGGACCTGTCTTGACTTTTACATGAATCATTTCAGTACCTTATCTCTGTTCTCTTTTTCTCTCCCCAGCGCCAACGTGGACTTACAATTGCCTAAAGTAGACGAGGAGATTGTAATGACAGAGTTGCCGCCGGAACCGAAACCCAAGTTCAAGGAGCGCATCATCACGTCACTGGGAATGGAAGGCGGAAGCACTTCTTTCAAGAAAAGCAAAACACAGAACGGAAAATCCAGAAGCTTTCGACAGAGAGACAATGATGACTAGCCACAAATTTTTTTCTTTTTAGTTTGGTGAATCGTAAATGAGTCTAATTATCAGTTTCATTTGACTTACTTTTGAAGATGTACAGATCAGCTGGCAGCTTGTGACCACTTGGGACAGGTTGTACAAAGTTAATAATAAACAAGACACCTTTTACATAAAAATGCTTCCCAAATATTAATTGTAACCATTTCTTACTGAGAAAAGGTTCTTAATTATATTATTTTAGGGAAAATACTGTAATCACATTATTTTAGGGAAAATAATTTAATCACAGGCATAATCAATGTACAGTAAACTGCAAATAATAAAAATTTCCACAAGCAAAACCTGCGATGTAAAAATAAAGACAGTGTGACGACACGACACGTCTTTTTCGATATTGTTGAAAACCATCAAACCCGAACTCGACGGCAATGTGGGTCAGTCTGCAGAAGAATAGGCGCTGCTGCTTCTGCTGTTGGCCACCAAGTCCAGAAGCGCCTCCCTTTCTGCTTCTTCCAGTACGCCAGTGATGAGATCATCGAGTGCCTCGCCCCCTCGCATGAACTCCTGACGTGGACGTGAAGAACATGTAGAAACATGACTGACGTCGTCCCTGGGGTGACTTTCTTTTTAAAGTCTGTCGCTAACCTTAATGTCCCTGCAAATGTAGCCATTGCGGTGGTCAGTGACACGATCCTGGCTGAAGTTGTAGGTCCGGATCCTCTCGGACTGCGAGCGTGTTCCCACCTGCCGTGGACACGACACACGCTAGATGTTACAAATACAAACTCGCTTTGAATTAAGTTCATTCAGTCCGACAAAACCCGAATGAGAAATTGGAGTTAGCTTGCCTGCTGCTTCCGTGCCAAATTCTTCTGCTCCGTCTCTTTACTCATCAATCTCTGGTAGAGGCGGGCCTTCAGCACACGCATGGCAGTTTCTCTGTTCTTCAGTTGAGAGCGGGTCTGCTGACACTCTGCTGTGACACCTGAAAAGGAAATACCGCAATTACAAGTCTGGAGAAGCTTGGCAGTCGTCGTAATGGCGTACCCGAAGGAAGGTGAACGATGCGCACCGCGCTATCGGTCGTATTGACACTTTGACCCCCGGCACCTCGAGATCTGAAGGTGTCCACACGCAGCTCGTTCGGGTCGATGCTGACATCAACCTGGAGCGCACGTTAAGATCAATCCGTCGTCGTGAAGCCGTTGAAGGAGCTACTGAGGAGTTACCTCAACAGGTTGAGGCAGGATGATGACAGTCATGGTTCCCGTGTGGATACGCTGCATCCGGGAGGAAAGGCCCACCTCGGGAATCCTCTGCACCCGATGCGTCCCCCCCTCATGCTTCAGATGTCTGTACACGTTCTCCCCGGCTATCTGTGCGGCTGCGTGATGCAAACCACCTGAGGAAAAAGTTCTTCAGTGTATCTCAGCATGCGAAATATATACAGAATATAGTAAACCCACCGTATTCTGCCGGAGTGTAATTCAACATCTCAAAATCCCACTTCTTGTAAGCGGCAAAACCCTGGTACATGTCAAACATTTCTCTGGTGAATTGTTGACATATATCACCTAAAAAAAACAGAAAAAAAAAAACTTCTTCTAAGTGCATGTTTCATAAATACAACTGAGCCATAAATGAGAATTCACAAACCTCCAGTTGTTCGTCCTGAAACGACTTCCAGGAAAACGTTACTAGAGTCCAGAGGGTCAGTCGGCAAGAGAGTTTTGATTAACTAGAGAGCAAAAGCGAGAATATACTCAAGCATTGAATATTCGACAGGAGTACATTTGCTCAGCCTACTGTACCTCTTCCTTTAAGAGTGAAATCCTGTCTGCGATGAGAGCTTCCTCTTCTTTCAGCAGCTGAGCAAACTGTTCTGCTTCTTCATCTTTGGACCCAACCGGGGCTACAGTCATAGGGAGAAAAAATGTCGTGTGAATATAGTCGAAAAAGTACGACATTTGCCATAGGTGTCAAACTCAAGGCCCGGGGGTCAGATACGGCCCGCCACATCATTTTGTGTGGACTGCGAAGACAAATTGTGTGTCATTACTCGAATTGCAAATTGTCTTCACTTTTAATATCTTTTTTATGAATATTTGACCATTTTTTACTTACAATGCAAAATGGACCGAACTTCGTCAAGATCTTTAACCGCTTGTTCAACATTATAAAAGACATTTGCCAAAGGTAGCAGCTCAGTGTACTTCTTCACCATCAATTTCCTGTCAGCTTCGTTCACGTTTGAGCGGTGCAACTTCTGGTCAAGGCTTTTGTGATAGTCCATGAGCTGTCGGACATAAGTTCGAACAGAATCGTTTTCGTACAAGCCGTGAAAGAACCGCCTTGTCTCCAATGTACCAACATGGCGTTGTGCCTTTCCAACTGTCACACTTGATATTGTCCTCCGTCGTCCTCTTTTAAGGTTGTTGTATACTACGCGGGGTAAGACGGTACGCAGGCGGGACAAACTACAAGAAAACATTTGGCAGTATAGTTTTTAGCGGACATGAAAGTGATGAGTAAAATCACAACAGCTTCAATAACAAACAGAAACATGGCATTGGTAACCCGGAAGTAGTTTGGCAAATGAAGGGGCATGCCACCGCAAAGTATTCTGGGAGCTGTAGTTTTATTGCGGACGTAGTTTCACCGGCAATTTTGGGCCCTTGAGAGAAAAACTCATCTAGCTGATGATAAAATGTCAAATCCTTCCACCTGTGCTGGTATGAGACCAAATACAAATTAATATTACACACATTTTGAGAATTTAATCAATATTCTATCTTCTTTTAAAAAATAAGAAGTTATTTTTCAATATTAGCATTGCCATCTACTAGCGCTAGCATTCATTTTACCTTCTAATCACAATGCTAAATTTGATATTGTTCCTTTTATGGACATTATCTTTCCATTTAGAAAAAAATTAATACTTTGTTCCTATCTAACTTTCAGGAGTTCAGAGTCAATTGTCAGTAGACCAAGTCCTGGAAAATATTAACCAACGAAACATCATAGAGACTGAAATCCTACAAAAAGAAAACGAGACTCTCAAAACCCTACAGGTTCACCTTTAAAAAATATATTTTTAGTATTTTTTTCCCCTCAATATTTGTTTTCAGTCAATCATGATAATTAAAATGATTCATTTTAGTTGCAATGAATAAAAGAATATATCTGGATGTATTTGAATAGAGTTCGGTTTTATCAGGTGACTCTATTGGACGTGCAGAAGAAAAGCGATGAGGCTGAGAAGAAGCTGAAACATACAGCAAGGGACCTCCTTATCGTGGAGGACGACATGATACAATTAGAGCAGAAGCTGCAGGCTGAACGTGACCAATGTGCCTCCATCACAGTGGAAAACACCAAACTCCTGGAGCAAATAAATGAAGGGGAGGAGAAGGCCTGCAGGCAACGGGCTCAGTTTGACCTTTATCGAAAAAAGATGGAGGACCACAGGCAGGCGGTTCTGCGTGCGGTGGGCCAGACTGATACTTGCGAAGAGAAGAGGACACTTGTCCAGAATCTAAAGAAGGCCAAGGAGGAGCTGAAGGAGGATTTAAAAAATCCACATGGAGTCAATGTCCAATCAGCAAAGGTAAATTTGTACAATTGGGTTTATTTCCACATAGCTGGATTTTATCTTTCCAGAGAGAGATTGCTGCATTGAGAGTGGAGATTGAAGAAATGATGAAAAATATAGTGCAGAAGAGGGAAAGTCTTCAGAAAGAATTGGAGACCCATGCTCAGATCAAGCAAGACATTGAGGTAGGGCGAAAGAAACATTCAAGGCTACCCAAAGTATTCAGTGTATTTACACTTGTCTTAGGGGCAAACCAAGCGCTTTGACGCCATCAGCAAACACCTTCACTGTCAAATCAGCAAGACCCAGGCTGCCCGCAGGTAAAGACTTAATAGAGCATTTCTTCAAGTTTTTTTAATATTATTTTTGTTTTACCTGCATGTTGGAGTTTCACCGATTTGTCCCTGATCTATGCAGGCTACTGACCAGAGATATCAACCAGATGGAGAGACGGAAAGCTGAGCTCCAAAGGCAGCTGGGATCGTCCAATGACTCTGCTCAGTGTTAAATCAAATTTGGCATGTAGCACGAGTTGTTACGACAACCAACCAGCAGAGGGCAGTAATGTCAAATAAATGCATCATCTAATACGGTCAAAACCCTGACGTGACTAATATTCGATCGCGTTTAAATATCTACAATATATATTTGCTTGTTATTGCTGAATATTGTTTTACATCGATATGCCCAGAATACATTTTGTCTCTGAACGAATTAAACAGGATTTTTTTTTTTCATCAGCTCATCGGAACCACAGCAATCCGAACAAAAGCTTCAACTGTCGATATGTTTTTGGTACACACTGTTCCAGCTTCCGCCTGAATGGTTCGCCTGGTACAAAGCGAAGTGACAGTCCCACTTGCAGGCTAACAAGATTGTGCCACGTCGAGCATATCGCAAAAACTAAATTGCAATAATTAATAGAATTGCCGTTTCTGCACATTACTGTCAAAACGCTTATATGGGTTCTTTGTTCTGTTCTGTAAAAATACAATAAAGTTTCAGCGTTACTTTAATGCACATTGTATTCATGCTATTCTGTTTTTATTTTTTTAAATTGAGAAGTGTAAGACGGATTAATCACATTTTAATCAAGATCATCTTTATGAAGGCAAGATTTGATGTTAGATTGAATCACAATAAATTATCCAGGTCGCCATTGTAAATGAGAAAGTGTTCTCAATTGGCTTCCCTCATTGAATAAAAAAAAGAATACAAAAAAAATCTATTATTGTGGTTGCTCTTGCACCTGCAGCTTTAATAGGACAGTCAATGTACCAGTTGTGTAAATAAATACAAGTGCCGGTTTTTAATATCTTATTCTAGCAAAAAAAAAAAAATTGGGGGTGGGGGGCATTTCCTGAATGGTGCATTGTTGGAGTGGATCCAGCTGCTAGCTATACCGTGCCTCTTTTTGGCTTGCCCTCATTAAAGCACTCAGATCTGACAGCACTATCCCACTCCATCCTGTTGAGGCCCAACCCGTAAAATTCCACAATTTCCCCTTATTACACCAGATTTGTTCAATTAATTAATTCCCTGCCATCGACAGCTATAGACGCTGGCATGAATGAGTTAATATGTGCTATTATTTTTGTTAATCCCGCCACTGACCTTCCCAGTCAACGAGGGTTGTCCGTTGCTTTCATGCCCGGAAACCGCATCAGCTGGATTTTTCGAATGGGTGCAGCTCCGATAAGCACTGGACTTAATTGTTCCCGCTGCTCCTTGATAGGCCTGGTTGCAGCCTGCCAAGGCCTCACCTTTGACCCAACAAGGGAGCTTTCTTTTATAACAACTGTAATTGTGTGAGTCATAGTGCATTTTTTCTTCGGCTGACTCACTATGACGATGAGAGAAATAAAGAGCCAAAAATTTTACAACCAACATGCATCATTAAAAGGTGAGTTAGGAAATCAACTGTATTCACAAATATATAATTTCGGGTGTAAGGAACAGACAACAGTGGGATGCCTTTCATGCCACAAAATACAAACTAGGAAGAGGATCATTTGATGTCAAAAAGTAGGACAGCTAGTGGGAGGAGCATCACTTCCTGGATTGTCTACGCTAGCAAGCAAAAAAAAAAAAGCTTATTTCCTGCCTGATAGAGAGAACAAAGGTATGCTCAATTCTGAAGGAATTTGAGGCATCAATCTGGGTTTGCATCTCTGTATCCTAATATTTTGCATTGGTGGGATTATTTTCCAAATTGGGGTGCATGAAACTGACAATTTTGTGATGTTGTTAACTTATTAACAGCTTATTGTCGTCACACATCACAAATGTCACAGTCACTGGCGGAGCTAGGATTTTTTTTTTTTTCCTTGGGGGGGCCATGGGCAATGATATCTCAGTGGGTATGCAAAACATTGACTTTTTTACACACACACATCCTAATTTTTCCAGAAAACACTGATGATATATTCTTTTTTCTTTTTTAAACTTTACACAAATGCCATGTCATTCAAATTCTTGCCACACAAAGCATGAAAATCAACCCTGAAAATTCGGACACGAGCAAAACTAGTATTTCTAAAAATAAAATTGTACGTGTGCTTTTATGGCTCGTGTAATCCAGGCAGCAAACACAAGTCGGATGAGTGTTTGTGTGTGTGAGTCCGGATTGCGCTGGAACATCCTGTGCTTCTCAAAGCTTTAAGTGTGAGTGCTCATGGTGGGGGGGGAGGGGGTTAGGGTTAGGGTTAGGGTGGGGTGGGCATTGCCATATTACATTGTCTACGGTGGTGTTGACCTAAATATTGACTCAGCATGTGTTGATTAACTGTCCTACATTGTGCGCTTCTGATTGAAAGACTCATCAAGACTTGATAAACCTCCACAAGGTCAAGGAAGTATTTTTATGAAGCCACCATGAAAACGTGTGATGAGCAATATTTTTGGGGCTTATTTGTCAAACTCATGATTTTTCAATTTCGTGCTTATTGCCAGTTTTGTAAGTCATTGGCTACATTCACAACCACCAATTTCCAGCTACATAGACTCTAAATTCCAAAATATGGAGGTGACATTTTGATGTCCTTGTTCACTTATTTATCCCACCGACACAAAAATAGCTGACAAACAGGAAGCAGTGAAAGCCAATGTTTATATTTGCGTGGTAGGACTCACAGGCCAGATGATTGTTCAAGGACAGGAAGGATTCAAAGACAGAAGAAAACTTTTTTTTTTTAAATGATCAGAGTTTAGTATTCGTCGTTATCAACCAGTGGAAGCAACTACGTCAAACGACAAAAATAATCTATTGAGAGCAGGCTTGTTTGTGGAGTTGAAACATGATTACAGAATAAATATACTTTTAGGGAAAGTCAGCGTTTGTTTTCACTCGCTTGTGTCAAATGATCTAGCCACAAAGTCGGAGGTTGTTTTGAGAGATTCTCCGACAGGCTTTGCAAGTTCTCGTGGCTGTGTCGCAAAGTGCAGGTGGACAGAAGGGTCGTTGGGTATCTCAAAATGATGAAAATTAATTTACTCATGGCTTCAGAATGGCACAACTTTTCCAGCAAGACGTCTCACTGACGCCCGAGTGGAGGTCAGGCTATTTTTGGAGGTGGCAAGGTCTAGACTTAGGAGGAAGGACATTTTTTGTGAGGCTCTCATTGCGACACATCGGCAGCTCAGCATATTTACAGTCACGGATTTGTTCTGCACTTGTGTGGCTTGCACGCTTTTCACAACAACGACACCGGCGGATCAAATCGTCAGCCATTGGCCTAAAAAATCTGACACGTGATGAACTGGATTTAATTCGTGTCACAGTTCTCAACTGACCTTGACATCCTTGTTATGCTAATTTTGCATGGAGCTGTGAATAAAAACATCCCTCTAGTGACTCAGCATTCGCTGTCCTTATCGATAATGGGTATCGACTTTTTCCCCGTGACGCCGCACGTCCTTCCGGAATGGCGTGATATGATCCCGGTGGCACAACTAGTAAACAAAAACTTCCTCGGTAGCCATTGAGAAAAGAGGATCAATAACTTGAATGATGATTTAAGGCTTTTTTTTCTTTTGCCGTTGTCTGAATCTGTGTTCCAAACTGTTTCTAATTCAAATCCACTTTGTCTAAGGCCATTTTAAATAAAGTTTAGTATTATTTTTGTTTATTTTGCAGCAGTGCTGTTCCTGTGTGTGCATAAATGGAGCATGTCGGCGATGCGCTGATTATTGGGATTATCTGTCTTCGTTGGGGTCTGTCCAGGCTGGAATCAGAAAAGCCACCTGCTCGCTCAGCATTGTAAACTGCATAGCAGGAGGTCAGGGCCAGGCGATGATGATAAGCTGATTTTGGGAGAACATCTTTATTTGTCTGCTACAATAGGTCATACATAATAAATCAGTGATTCTCAACCAGTGTGTCATTAGAGATTATCAGGTGTGGAAATGATCTGAAAAATATCTCCAATTAATGTTCATCTCCAGTAACATATTGCGGCAACCAAAACAATTGTGCATAATTAAGTGCCTGTGATGTTTTCTGAAATTTGTTGTTAATGTAAAATATGCTCAGGTTGGCAATGCATTGTCAACAATTCCACGCCATGTTATTTGTGTCTCAAGCATTAGCTGGGGATAATCCACGTGCGTCGTGTAGATCACGGCAGTAGCACACTTTAAGAAAACACCCTTTGTCAATGAAATGGGATTTGCGAAAGTGCCAGACCCCCTCAGTATATGATCCTTGGAGCAGATTAGACCAAGATGTGTCAGGGTAGACCAAAGTCAGCATTTCTTCGACAGTATATTGCTCAGCACAGGCCGCTTGGAATTTGCATAATCTTCTATTACAATGTAAGAATTGACAAATGTTTCTTTTTTATTTTATTAGTTTTTGACTCGGAATAGAGTTCCCGATTCATTTATACAGAACCGTCTCCAAAAATTTGAATATTGTGAAAAAGTTCATTATATTCTGTAATGCAATTCAAAAAACAAAAATGTCATACATTGTGGATTCATTACAAATCAACTGAAATATTGCAAGCCTTTTATTATTTTAATATTGCTGATTATGGTATACATCTTAAGAAATTTATATTATATATATTATATTATATTATTATCAAATATAAATGACAGTAGGCTTTGAATGATGTCGAAATAGATCAAATCAAATCTTAAGTGTGCATTGGAATCCGAATCCAAACGTGTCGTCTTCGCGTGCTGAGGCGCGTTCCCGATCAAGAAATAAGCGTGCACGGTCCACGTGACATTGAGCGACCTGGGGGCGTGGCCAACACGCGATCTATACGGAGGCTTGTTCCTATGCAGCCAATCGCAGAGATTCAACGTTCTGGTGTGTGATGCGCATGCGTAATAAGGACCACGGCATAGACTGAAGCGTCGGTGACAAAGAAATTGGATTTAAGACAATAATACCACTAATATTAAAAATAAATGAATGAATAAATAAATAATGATAATATGCCATTATACATATCCATCTGTTCATGTTGCTTTATTCCAAAATCACAACACCCCATGACAAAGTGAAATTGACTAAATATTTGCAAATCTATAGATTAAAAAAAAAAGTATGAACTCTTGAACCAAGTAACTTCCAAAAAGGCTTTTAACACACATGAATGCAGTTTATGAATTTATTTTTTTAGCAAGGTGTGATGCAATTAAAATATGGATTTTTGCTTGTTTAATTGTATTTCCAGTAAAGAAGAAAGACAGTCCATTTTTTCTTTGTTTTCACTTTTATTTGAGGTGCAACTGTCTAGTGCAAATCGTTACGTCACATTTGTGATGGGCTGAGGAACATGCACAAAACATTGACATATTTTCTACGAGGCATTCCTCCATTTGCCAGGTGAGTGTGTGTGTATGTCCTCTGAGTCCAGGCAGCAACACAAATACTTGGCTGCACAAAAAGACCAACAAAAAAAAAGTAAAACATCCTCCATCGCTTCAACAAAACAATGTAAGAGACAAACATCGGCAAAGAGAAACAGTCGCTATTGTTTTGAGTGAGCAAAGTGACAATACAGTCACCGCAGGAGAGACAGAGTTCAGCGCAGAGGTCAACGATCCTCATCTGTTCCCATCCTGAGTAGCTGACATCACAGGTACTTCATCACCTGGCAAACCATAGATAGATATATACACAAATATATGTACACCAACTGAAAAGAGACTATATATGTATCTATGGTTAGAAACCAGGCACTTTGCAGAAGTGGACATGTGTATTGATCTGTACAAACCTCTCCTTCTCCGTTATTCCTCTTTTGTACATCACCGGGACATTAAATCACATCGACGAGAGCAAACAGAAAGTAAAACCTAACCCTTCCCCGGTTTACCCTATAAAAACAACAACATTGATTCCCTGCATAAATATTGAATTCCTTTTCCAACAGGGGAGGGGCCGATGAGGAGGGGGGGGCAACGTGACACCAGAGAACAATACGGGGCCCTCCAAGTACAAAGTCAAGTGCCATCCCAGACCATCACAACTTGAAATGACTGAATCCCAAACCGAGGGGGGTTGCAAGTCCTCCAGTAAAGTTCATCTAACGTTAGCAGCGACATGTGCATGTGGGGGGGAAAAAAAAAAATGGAATGTGTGTGCTGGGTCGAGGTGGAGGGCTGAAGTTGGCACATGTTCCACACTGACTGGGCTTCAATTCACGCCCGCTTGGTGCTCCACCACCTGCCCATCACCATGACAACTGTGATTGTCTAAGCAGGTAAAAGTCACGAGACAAGGCGGAATAAATTAATGTGCGACAAAAAACTTGATGGGGATCCTCGGGATGGTGGCATAGTTGGTGGCGGGGGTCACAGTACAGAGATCCTTTCTCTTCAGGCGGACGAGCCGGAGTTCTGTGCAGAGGGGAGGGCTTGCGCGGTTCCCACCGAGCTCGGGACCTGAGGCGGCAGAGCGGTGCCGGTGGGGGAGCCGCCCGTCTGGACCTGGGCCTGGAACTGAGCCATCTGCTCGGGGCTGGCCAGGTTCTTGAGAAGGTTGTTCTCTTGCTCCAGTTGGGTGTTGCGCTCCATCAGCTCCTTGATTTGCTCCTTGAGCACCTCCACCTCCTCGCGCACGGCGTACATCAGGTGACTCTTCACCAGGTCCTGAGAAAAGGAGGGGTGGGGGGGGGGGGGGACTCGTTAAAACAACCTCGGCCCGTGACTTTGAGAAAGTACAAATTCATTCTCACAGTGAACACAGACGATATCCATGAAGAATATGACTGACGTTAGAAACTAATCACATTTGGAACGTTCTATTGAACAATCAATTCTTTCATTGCACAAAAAAAATAAATAAATAAAAACATGAATTTTACTCAAACTCATCTTGACTCATTCAAAAGTGAACAATAATGCACACACCACCCATGGATGGATATTTACGTTCCCTAAGAGCCAGGCCTCAATTTCACAAAACCTACTTTTTCTTCTATTAATTCCCCTGGAAACTTTTCAACTTCTAAAAATTGCCAGCCTTTACTCGGCTACGTCTCTCAACATCCCGAGCGAGCTTGACCCGGGACGCTGTCCGCCCAGCGTCACCGAGATGATGATGACGACGATGGCCGAAGGGGGATTAGCACGTTTTAATCTGAGCATCCCTTCCTCTTTGTGCAGCCAGGGAACAAAATGTCCCCGTGCCGAGTGGGAGGAGCCAATCGCTGGCCAAGTTATTTATACCGACAGGAGGGGAGGCCGCTGCCTGCCTAGCAACATGCTGCTGAGGAGAGGAGAGGAGAGGAGAGGATGGGATGGGGATGTGGGAGGAGGGGATACAGCGTGTGAATCTCATCTTGGCCCACATCATCTTTCCAAATCGTGACAGTGCATGGCCACAATCTTATTCTTCATCCCGGTTTCTGGATGAGCCTTATTCAAATAAAGTTATTACCTTCCTGACTTTTGATGCACAGATGCCCTTTCCCTATTAAGGCGGCTAGGTTCATTTAAAATAACTATTCTAAATAATCCCGGTTATTTAACTACCCCCAAAGTCATATCGCGAAAAACACGAGGAGGAAATAATGGCAGGACCTGCCTCGGCATTACGTAACGCCAGTGGAAGCTCACACGAGCGAGGTAATGGTGCGCCTGAGGACAACTACTTACCATCGCTTGCTCAATCTTGTTGTCAATGGCCACGACACTTGCACCCGAAGAGCTGAAACAGAATTTAAAGCACATCGTTAACCAACTGGATGGTCTGAAAGGCGCTAGTATGGCGCAAGACGGGCCGATTGTTGCGGCAGGTAACGCAACAAAGGAGCCAGACACAAAAAAAAACCAAGCGCAGGAAAAGCGCACGCAAAGTGTTTCGTTTTAGCGCAAAAGAAATAATTACCTCCTGTCAAGCCTGACCGACGCGCTCTCCTTGCCGAGTACGGAGGACAGAAACGAGATGGAGAAATTGCGCAGTTGGCAAACGCCAAGGTCCATCGCCACCGTGTAACACTGCGAATTCATGCTATCCGGTCCATCAACGCGCCACCGCGGCTCGGCCCGGCTCACAAGACGTCCGGCGGAACAAATGTCAAACCGGAGCGCATTCTGTAGCTCCGCGGCCGCCGAGATCAGCACAAAGACTGAGGTGCAAGCGAGGGAGGGAGGGCTGACAAGTGCCTGGCCGCAAAATGCGTGCGGGAGGGGGGGGCGCTAGCAGCCGCCTGATTGGCTGGAAGCAAGGCTCATTTGCATAACAATATCCGCGGCAGTATCAGTTTGGGGGAAAGCAGAATTTTATGCAGGACATCTAATAGAGATACCGAGTTGTAATAGCCTTATATTGTCACGCATAGTATTTTTTTTATTGAAATACATGAACGCATTTGATGGTGTTGAAAAGAAACACTTAAAGAAAATGTCGCCACCTTCTGGTCAGTCCTGCTCATAATTTAATCGAAAATAAAGCCATTAATCAGTTCGTGCCCTCTTCAAAACATTTTCTGGTTACACATTTTTGGCAAATATATAACGCTGTGTTGTAAATCTAAAGAGCATTAGAGTGTAAAGAAATCAAATTGTTTCGTAAAGTGTAATTAATCAAAAGTTTTGTTTACAGTAATATGTTGCGTGCATCCCCACTCAATGCAATATTCTGATTAATATTGCATTTGTGGAATATGAATCCAGCATCAAATCAAATGCACACATTTTTATCCAGCTCAGGTGGCTGCCATTTTGCCACTTGCTGTTGACTAAAAATGACATCACAGTTGCTTATTGTTTGGAAACATTAAAGCCGTGCAAATATGAACGGAATTGAAACCAAACAATCAATTTCCCAAGGAGCTGATCAAATCATAAAAAGCATGATGACATCACTGCTTCTGCATCAGTCACTAGTTAGTAGGACTGATGCCATCACTATGGCAACGCTTTTGACAAAGAGCACAAATAGTTGAATGGAGGATCCAGTTAAACCACATCCTCCCATCAGAGCCTCCAACACCTTCTCCTTTATCTACTAACAACACCTTATATGACAGTATCGCCACCAATTACTACTTTTCCATTAGCTAGGTGTTGGGCGCCATCTTGTGGCATTCTAAAGAAATAGCTCAAAATAAACATTGGGGGAATAAATGACTTTTTCACACAAATAATATGAATATGATAAATCCATGAATACCATGAAAGAGCAGACAGGGCCTTGACTGTATGTTGATGAGTGACATGCTTTGTTGGGCCACTAGGGGGCAGTGCAATAAGGACGCTAACACGAGAGCTGAACATGATGTTCTGCTGTGCCAGTCATTGACCAAGATGGGGACCTCGGCTTGCACATGCATAAAGAAGATCAGACAGGTCGGGGTCTGCGTTTGCTGAGGGTTTGTTTTGACACATTGCGACAGGAAGTCGAACTTGAAAGCCCCCCCCGACATAATTGCAGTTGAACGGCACCAGCGCACAACAAAAGAACTCCATCGTTACCTCTTCAGATGCTTCTCCAGCTCCCAGAAAAGAAGCTTCACGGCCATGGCGTCGCGACCCTGCGCTCCTCCGGCCCGGGCCAGCCCCTTCTCTCTCATTGATGCTCAGAGTAAAAACAAAAAGTCCATACGGCACCCCCACCCCGACCCCTCACCCAAAACAAGCACCACCACTGCGTCCTCCAGACCCGACCCCCCTGACTCCCCCTCGGCGCTTCACATTGGGGGAGTCTGACCCACTACGTAGTCCCGGGACTGCGCCCGAGGAGGACGGGGGGAAAGGAGCGGGTGCGCGTGTACCCCCCTACGGCGGCCGTGTGTCTGAATCCAAGACTGGTCGCGTGGTGAGAGGCTCAAGTGTGACGTCACTCCAGTAGGATTCACATCACCTCCCCTTGTGTTGTTATGTAAACTGTCAGTAGAGATTAGAGCAATCCATCCAATGCGATGAGCCCTTTTTGACCACATACCCAGTTAGAGCACGCATCATCGTCGACAAGCCCCGCCCAGCTTGCTCGTTTCCAACAAGATGCTCTCAAGAAATATTGAGACACCCCCAAGCCTGCAACGCTCGAAGCGGTTTTGGGTGGAAAAGCCAACTGAGGAAACATCTTAACATCCAGCTCGGATGTTCAAAACGGGAAGGACCGCGTCTATGTTTAAGTTCTAGCGGGTGCACCAGTAGCTGCGCTGTCACTTGGCATTAGTGCACATACATTGGCCACACACACACACACACACAGCCTCACGTGCATCTCCATGCGAGTCAGTCGCCGTTCCGGGCGGACAAAGCCAAGACAAGAGTTTACCCAGCTTGCCTCAAAATGTGGCAGCAAGGTGAAAATAATTCAATTAATAATTCAATTAATGTTCTTTTTTTTTTCTATTAAAGTAGGAGTTTACTGTGTGTGGTTATTTTAAAGAGGGTGAGCACACGGTTGTCAGAACAAAAGGCTGTAAACCGGTTTCAGGGAGATCTTGGCGATGTTGAGATAGGTCCACTTTTCAGCCAATCGTAGACGGCGCGGGTGCTTCGGCTCAACCAATACGGTGAGACCGTGACGCCGTGACTTCATAGGAAGCCCAAATGGAACTCTTTCATTCCAGGGCCATCCGTCCAAAACACTATAAAGGGCTGACCCATATATGGTTCGAGGGTGAAGAATGGAGCTCACACTGGCGTCCATTTTTTTTTCCCCTCCTTTTACGAGCGTTCCCGTGTGATTAGCTCACTCCCCTGTCAACTTCTCCATAACTTGTCCTCAAGTCGTACACCTAATGATATTCAATGATGAGCCAATGAGTGATGAGGACAGGAACGAAATTCCAGAGATGGAGAGCAACTGTGGCAAGAAAGAGGAAGCTTCCGTTTGCAATCGAGGATCAAGCCCGCCCTCAGCCGTTGGCAAGACACACACTAAAGACAGATAAGCAAAAGCCCAAATCTCAAAGGCGTCTCACGAGAGCCTCTGGAGCCAGCACGCAATGTTTTACGTAACCAGCCCGCTGCCATATGGTTCACCAGAGGAGAGCGAAAGTCCAACATTTTTGCCCCTTTAGTGAAACCATGCAAGGATTTCATCTTAGAGGGAAGAGGAAGACATTCGATTTATAAGGAGACCAACATGCCAAGAATTGGGGATAAATAATTCATGCATTTTTGTGGCTAAAACTCCATTGGGAAGAAGTTTGAGATGGTTGCAAATTGAAGATTAGAACAGAGAAATCACAATGGTAGAACAGAAAGTATTGATTTTAGACAGAGGTGAGGTTTTTTTTTTTAAACAGAGAAATTGATGTGTTTTTTTTTTTTAACATCCAAAAGTGCATCAACATGAAGAAAGAAGGAGAAGCAGGAAGGAGAGGCACGCAAACATGAATGTCATCTTGTTGGCACGGGAGGCTTTTTTTTTCTTAATCTGTGAAGGCTCAATACAGCATAATTCCAACCGAATTTTCTTGGTAGACTTAAGCCAAATTTAAGGAGGCAAGTCTTTCTAAGCACATGCAAGAGTTTAAAATCAATCAGCACTAATTTGACAGTAAGATAGAAACACTTTCAAAGTGCCCGATTCTAATTTGATTCGTTCTCGCATTGCGTGCAGGGAAAACCCCCAAAGCGGTGAGAAAATCACATTTAGGTCAGCAACTCCAAAAAAAAAACCACGTTAAGATTATTATATAAAGCACAGTGGAAGCATTGAAGGGCCGACACTGCCCTCGTGTGGCGAATCCTGGAATAACATGGCTGTGGAGGGAATTAAACGATCCGCTTTGATTGTGTCCTTTAATAGCGAGCTCGCCATTTTGTCGAGTTGTTCGAATACGTAGTAAGTATAACATGTTGTAATTAAGCGACAGCAACAAAATAATTCATTGGGGCCTAAGAAGTGTTCCAAAACCCCAAACAGAGAATCCAAAGAATGCAAAAAATGATCCCCAGCACAAAAAACAAAGACCACTCCCCCCAAACCAGTCAAACAAGCAAATAAAGAAACTATATTAGGGAAAAGCCGCAAAACATACACAAGCTCGTTTGTTCAGCCCAATGTAAACGTTCAGTGTTTAAACACAAACTGAAGCCAACACAACAGCTTGTGCAATGACTCACTCAATAGAAACTGTCCCACGCAACTGAATGGTCATAAAACTGATAAAAAAATGACAAATGGACCTTTTATGGTTGATGGCAGCAGGCAGACTTTGCCATTTGGTACTGCTGTCAAACATCTCGTAGGGTAAAAATGATGTTTGTGACATGATGCAGCTGTTTTCCAAAAGCGGAATTAATATCAGCGCCGGCGGGTTCAAATTCCTGCCGACAGATTTCGAGGACGGCATGGAGGTACAGGACAGGGCACACCCTTGCCTGCTGCTTTTCAAACACACTTGTTTTTCAATTCCCAGAAAATATCGAGTAAGCTGCCAACATGCCTGCTGCTCAAAGCGATCCGATAGAATAAGTGGCAATTATTCCACGCGAACAATCTGGAGCCAAAGCAAAAAAATAGATAAAAATATAAACGCTTAGCAATACAAGCTCACGCAAAGACTAATGGCGGAAAATCTTAATGATGTTTTGGTGGCAAAGAAAAGAAAATGAATTCCCGAGTGTTTGGACGAAAAGGCTGACATCAAAGATGAATATTTGAAGTTTGCACAAAGTCTCAAAGCATCGACACAGTAGCTAGGTGGACTTGGTCGTCGATTGCGTTACCGACAAATGATCTAATTAGATTCTTTTGGTCGTCGATTGCGTGACCGATTTATTTCGATAGATGTGAGAATTTGAAGAAGCCGATAGATCTCATCTCACCTGTCCTCCTCTCCTTCAGCGTGCGGAGTCCTCAAGCCAGCAGCGGCGGCAGCGGCGACAAAAGCGCTGGCCTCCACGGACATCCCCATGTGGGCCAGGCTTCTGGCAGTGACGCCGGCGTCGGCAGCCGTCGCTCCGACTCCGGCGGCGCCCAGCCTGGGAAGTCCCAGCAGGCCCTGGTGCTGGAACAGAAGTTTCTGCGCGTCTTCCAGTTGAGATGTTTTAAGGGAGCTCCCTCCTGCCAGAGGGGCCGAGTAGAGGGCGCCGCCTGGGGTGAGAAGGGGCTGGAGGTCGGCTTGAAGTGCAGTCAAAGGCATGTACGGGGCCCCCAGCGCTGATGGAGCCAGATGTAGGGGACGAGATGGCGGCGGGCCGGCGACTGAGCTTTCCATGGCAGATGGAGCCACATGACCTTGATGGGGCGACTGCTGTGCCAGGCTGCCAAGTGGCTTTGCCGTGACCGCTGAGCCCGGTGACACGCTCACGTGCGCCACGGGAGGCTGCACCTGGGTTTGGAACGGAGCGGTGGGTTGGATAAAGTCTGGCTGTAGACCACCCAGCTGAGGTGCAACATAACCTCCCGTGGTTTGAGCCTGGTGCTGCTCCACGGCGTAAGGAGACACCAAGGAAGGGGGGTGGTTTATTCCGACTTGTGGCGCGGCTGCCCCGAGCATCTTAGTTTGAGCTGCACCGACTACTTCCTGGGGTGACACGTAGGCGAGGGTGCTGGGTTGGGCCGGAGCTTGCGGTGGGCTCTGCATCGTATGAGGACCGGAGAAGTCCTGGTTCGGCAGCTGATAAGGCTGCAGCGTGTGAGGCGGCTGGACAGCTGGAAGACTCGGACTTACGCCCGAATTAGCGGGCTCAGTCTCTGCAGACGACTCTGCAGCTTTGGGTGCCTCAGAGGTCGCAGCCGGTGGAATATCCTTCTCGTAATATTCGGTACACGTCCATCTTCCTTTGCGGAAGGGCTCGGAGTTGGTGTCCAGCTTGACCACTCGGAAACGAGAGCCGGTAGTAGTCTGAGAGTGAGTGTTGGACGCGCTGGCTGACTGGCCTGTTGCGCCACCAACGGGAGCTGGTGGTCCACTCACGCCGGTGTGGTCAAAACCCGACTGGCCGGACGGGGGAAGCGGAGTTACAGAGGGGAGACTCGGATGTGCGTCCGCAGTTGTCCGTCCAACAACAGGGGCTGACGGTTGTGTTGTTGCTCCTATGGGTTTGGAGCTATCCAACCCCAGTGGTCTCTGGGATGGGGTCGCCCCCGTTTTGGAAAGCGGCTGGCTTGAGGTAGCCAACGGAGCTGACACTGACGTTTCACCTCCTCCCAGGTTATCAGAGTGATGCTGATGACTGTGCTGCTGCGGATAAAAATGATGGGGTACTGTCCCGTTCACCATGGTGGGATGCTTCTGGGCTCCCTGGCTGGAATGTGGATACGGAGGCTCATTGGGCGACACAAGGCCAGGGGTGTCAACACCATGGAGACTGTTTAATGTCTCGTCCGATGAACTTCTCTCCGGTACGCCAGTGTCTGTGGCTCGGGACACTGACGCGTCCAGTATATCGGAAGAGGACAAGTCCTCGGTGTGGGACTCGTCCAGGTCGTCATAACTCTCGGTGTCATCGGCCAAACTATTACTGCCGCTTACGTTGATCTGTGCAGAGGTGACACTTGTTATCTGGAAGCCACTCTTTTTCTTCACCTGAGCTCCAGGCATTTGGGATGCGGGCTGTTGATGGGGTCCCGGAGAGGAGGCTCCGGCAGGGGGACTGTCTTCAAGCGCATTTACTCCAGAACCACTGGAGGAGGCAGGTGCCCCGCTGCCGCTGCCCCTGCGGTAATGAAACACAGTTTTCCTGCTACCAGTAGGGGGTGGGTCTCCACAAAAGTCCTGATGATGCATCCCTGCCAACAGGAGGGTTCAGGTTTTGGGGGATCCTTGGAAAACAACCGGTGGGCTTTTGACTCTCAACTAGTAGCTAACGCTCAGCTATCATGCTAGCTAGATTATGATGCTCAAGCTCCATCTGTAAAATGACTAGTCCTTCAAGTTAGGATGTGCTAACTCAGAAGCTACTGCACACGATCACCCGCCTCACAAAACACAGATTGGAAAAAATTGATTTGAAATCCTGCTAGCCACTGGTTAGCACTGTTAGGTCAGCGGGAACAACTAGTTTCACTAAACACAGTTATCGTATCTTAATTCATATTTTATATCACACAGATAGAGCCAAATGCAAGCAAGAAGATTTAGCCGTAAATAGTTTGGCTGCGGTCAGGTGGTCTACGAAGCTTCCGAGCTGTCCAACCTATGTCGCATGAAATCGGTCGCCGAGTCCATTCCTCGCGCAGACGTCCTCCTCTTCCCCAAAACAAACTTGGCGATTTTTACACTCCACCAGAAATCAACTGACAAAGATAACTAAATGGCGCCTGTGTCAAAAAGCGGAGTCATGCACAACTCGTGTGTCCTATGGAGTCCTTGTTTGCTGTATCATTGCCAACCGGCGAGCAGCGGCAGCTAAGCTAAACGAAGCTAACGGGCTGTCAGGTTCAGAGGGGACGGGAAAGCCAAACACTGCATATGCGCATGCGCAAGTCTACCCCTTCATTACGAAATGTGAATCTCTGATATGAAATAAAATTTCAGTTCAGTTTAGTTTACAGAACAAAACCATATTTGAAAAAGGTGCAAATAGCCCAAAGTGCACCGCTAAATTTCCATTCATAAAAAAAATCATAAAATGACAATCTTAAACATTTCGTCATCATAAGGAGCTACAAAATGTGACACAGAATTAAGAGTTTCTTTTTTTTTTTTTTTTAGAAAGCTTCTCGTTTAGTTTTAGGATTGACCAACTATTTTCAGCTACCCGCAAGTACGCTGACTAATATATTTATTGTTTGCAAACACTTTAAAAAGGTCCGTAGAAGTGTATTGCGCTCATTTGATAGTTTAATATTCCTTGACGCTGAAATGGCTGAAGCTGTAAAATAATTTGGGCCACCAGAGGGCACTGCTGCTCTGCCAAGCATTTGTCTGCTCGAAACCGAGGACGTTTAGATACAAGATATGTATTTTAAAAAGAAATAAATGAATAAATACATGTAGAAGTAATTCAAGTGTTGTACTTACTAAAAGTTAAAAGTAAAGACCTTAAAACGTGAACATATTTACAATATCGGAAATGGAGTCTTGTGTTAATACTTCGAAAGCAATTCAAAACTTAAAATCAAGTGCAGTGTTTATGATTCCAAACAAAAAGAGGGCTTGCAAATCACAAAATGTATTTAATGTTTTTTTGAAATTGGAAAATCAAGTTCATCTGAACATTTTACAAAAAAATTACAACAATTCCTAGAACATGACTTGTTTGGTTTGGTACAAGAGTGTTTTATACAGCAAATATATTTTGTATTTGGAAATCCTGAAAGTCTGAAGTGTTAAGGAAGATTCTGGGATTTGTTTCTTAGCTGTAGAAAAAAAAAATGGTACAATCTGTAATAAAATGTAATTCATTTTATGAAATGGTATTGACAGTTGTGTCGATCTGTTTCGCAATTTCTGACAAACACTAGCGCACACGCACGCACGTAAACGTACACAACGAAAAGGCAAACCCAAATTGTTTGCTCCGACATTTTTTTCTGGTCACTTTTGCAAGCGTAAAGCAGGTGTAAACATCACAACGTGTAAAAAGGATCAGCTGTATCCCGCACACAGTCTTTTCTTTGGTTATCTTCTACGATGGTCAAAAGTGACATGGTGAGTTGCAAAGGCACAACGGAAGTGAACAATCCACCCTCGTGAATTTCCACACTTTGTCCTCAGCGGTCACGCTTTTCTCCATTGATGTTACTGGTGGGGCCGCTTGCCTGATTGGGGTGTTTAGCGCCGCTGGAATGAACCTCCTCGTCGGAGCTGCTCTCGATGTCGCTGCGCTCGTCTTTAGCCACCTGAGACGTCATAAATTCAAACACAGAGGTCAGTATTTGCATTTCGATGTGGCGTACGTAAGAAAAGTAGTCCTGGGAAATATTAAAACGTGAAGAATATGCTACACAGGACACGTGATGTTGAGCCCAACTCACCTTTCCCTTAAATATGGCTTTAATTGCAATGCGTGCAATGAGGTAGAACCAGATAACATGAAGAGTCTGCAGGACCAAAAGTAAACCGTTCAGCACCCACCAGGCCTGGTATGGGCCCGCGATCTCCCAGCTCTCAAATAGAACGCTGTTAATAATCCTGCAACACATGCGTACAGATATTTGAATCCATCAATAGGCCGCCAATTCATCGTTATAATTTGTCACGAAAATAAACATTTGCCTCACCAGAAAGGAAAGATGACGAGGCGAGCGATGAAAAAGCTGATGCTGAACACCACAAACAGGCCATCGCACAGTCGTTGGTATTTGGCGTAGTTGGCGAGCTTGGCTGCCTGTGAAGGCAAACGAGCAATTTCTTATTAAAAATATACGTGGGGGGTGGAGACTCAAAAGTAGACAGTAAAATAGTAACATAGGCAGAAAACAAAGCAGCATAGGATTGACTTGAACAAAAATAAAGTGCTTATGTAAGCGTGTAGGCTCGTTGTGTCCCTCAATGACACAGATCACAATTTATTGGTAGGCAATGAAATGATATCAGCATCACGATAAAGTCGGTGTCCTCAGAGTCGTCATGAAAACTTATCAGAAGAAAAGTCTGAGGTTTTATGATTCAGCGGTCAAACATACCAACGTAACAATCACGTTAAGCTCAAACAGTCGAACCATTCAGTCATATGGAATGTTCACGATATCGTACGTTTCGGATTAAACGTCGCTCTGGAGTAAAAGTCGTATAAAAATGCATGATGATAACGAAAAAAAAACATTCCTTATTAAATGACTAAATTGCATTTTGAGGTTGTTGTTTTTTTACAAATTCCGAGGCCAAGCACATTTACGATGTGTATAATTTCCAAATTTGTATGCTTTAGGACTTTTTAAACAATTTTCTGGATATGCCACAAATTGGCAAACAGACTACAACATTTGTAAACGGACTCAAAAAAAAAATCAACAAAAATATGCTTCAACAAAATCCTCCCTTTACCTCAAGGAAGATGTCTGATGCGTCATGCACACACATGACCAGAGTGCCTGCTCTTAACATGTTGATGGCGTAGGAGAAGGTGATGAGGAAAATGGTGGCCAGGTGGTGCACGAGCATGATGAAGAAATCCTGACGTGGATGAAATGGAGAAAATGGGTGGATCACTTTGGAACGTGTGAAAATGATACGAAAACACAAATCCCTTCATGTGAATATCCACTATTCAAATAAAACGTGTGACCTTTTGATTGATTGATTTTTTTAAAATATGGCATGAATGGAGTCAAACATCACAAATAGTTAACTCAGTCAGTTATAATAGAATTTAAACGTCGATAGTCGTCAGTGGTATTGAATGAGTTAATTGAAACAGACTCAGGCGACAAGACAAAGCAAACAAACAAAAACTCGCAGATAAAAATAGCGAGCTGCTCAATGTAACAATAAAGGTCATGTTACTTCTTAACAAAGTCCAAACAATGTTGCATTTAAGCAACTCTGAAAAGAACAAGTTGTCCCCACAAGTTCCTGGAGAAAATGTAACCAATTAAAGGAAGCACGACTCGCTACCTCTGCTTAACGGCCAACGAGAGGCAAAATGCCGAGCGACCACGTGCTACTGTCTCGTCGCCCAACCTGTTTTACCAGAAAATCCGTCATCGGCTTATTCGAATACACTCCGACAATAACGAAAAGTATGAAATGAAATGGTGACGATAGGAGTTTTTCGTGCCTGTGCTGACCCACCTTACGTTTTATGTCAGTGAACTGGGAAAACATCAGGGAGCAGTAGAAAGCCAGCTCAGCCACATAATGATTCAATTGTTGATGACTCTGATGCTGGAAAAGGGTGAAACAAAAAACACCTTTAATAATTTCATAATATCAGCATGTGGAAAAAGTCGATATGAACCTGAAAGGGATACGTGTCCCAGCATCGTCGGGTATTCCACATCCAGGGCGACTGAAAGAAACAAGTCGATCGGGGTTAATGTGATAAAACAGCTTGATAATCATTTCAGCTCCACTCACCCTCCATAAGTGATGAATGGCATAAATAAAAATCCCCAAGTAAAATGTGAATCGCCACCTGAAGGGGGGAAAAAAAAATTCATTTTTTTTTTTTTTATGAATGATTAAAATGTCCACATTTTGAAACTCACATGCTCTCACAGAACTTTGTCTGCAAGCTGGGCTTGTCTTGATTACGCCGGATGCGAAACCATCTCTGGATTTTCCGTACATCCCAGTCCAGTTGCTTGGAAAGTCCTTCCAGTTGTTTTGCATCTGGACACTAGCGAGGACAACAACCAGACAGGAATGACCACATCTCGTAAAAGTCCAAAATTCCAACGGGCTCGTCGGGGGTACCACGGGATCACAACATTGATCGAAATAACTACCGTTTTTGATTGATACAGCTTCTCCAGGACAGCATTGGGCTGGGCTTGTCGTTGCACTCCCGCCTGAATCTGGAGTATGTGGGCACAGGGCTTGGCCACTAGCCTACACACACAGGCAGCAAAAAAAAAAAAAAAAAAAAGTGGGGGAAGGGACACAGAAATGCTGTAGTTAAGCAAGACATTCAAACAGGGCAAGAGTTAACTACTTAGCAAAGGAATAGCTTAACCTTTAGCCAATCTGGTGAGCCTCTTTAGTTTACAAAGTGTTAGAAGGAGAACATAGCAGAGGATTTGGGGAAGGCATGGGAAAGAAGAAATCCCTGGGAATGTGGCACCTAATGACCTGTCATGTGAGGAGATAGAGACGGGAGGATCTCCCTGGACCAAAAAACTTAATGGATGTCACAAGACAATCGGCTTCAACCGACTCGTTTTAATCCCACCCTGTTGATCGTTTTCCCCAATATGGGGGGAAAAAAAGATAGATTTGGGAGAAGCACAGTCAGGGCCTGACTTAACTCGACAATTTAAAAGAAAACAGCCCTTGTTTTTAAATTCTACAGGCCGCGGGATTATCAATCATAACAACATGGTGTTCTTCAAGAGACGCCCGAATGCACCACGTGATTAACACATTGTTAGATACCGTTTTCTGTTGATATAGTTGACCTGAAGTCATCTCACTCGTGTTATCTAAATTTAGACTTGTAATATAGCTCTGCACGCACTTAATGCGAGTGTTGTTAACATGTCGACGGAAGTCTCGAGTTTTACCTTTCGAATAGAATCCTTAGTACAAAAATCCCGACGGATAGCGGAAGGGCGTACAGCAAGTCTCCCACCCGAGGGTAATCCACGCCAGGTGGTGGATGCTCCAGATCCGCCCAGGAAACATTTTGGGGAAGCCAAAAATTCTCGCTCCAAAACCAAGCTGAGAACGAGGACGTCATCGGGGGAAGCAGGAGTTGTACTCGAGTCAAGGCAGCGTTTTCAGTCGCAAAAAAAGTTACGCTTCCTCCTCCTTCCTAAAAAGATCAGCTTGGGCGCTAAGTAGGCATTACCGCCGCTTAACTCAGAAGAGTAAAGTGTGCAGGGCGGCTAGCTTGACACGTAAAAGGCGACACCCACAGTTAAAACTTTCAATGACGCTCGTGAGAGAGCGGGCGGCCGCCCCCTTCATAGAAGTCAAGCTTGCCGGAAGTCGCTCGCCCCGCCCATTCCGCCAAGTCACCGTGCAAGCTAAACGCCGGCTAGCTTTAGCCTTACCTGCCTTAGCTATTTGCTAAGCTAGCTATGTTTTGACGAGTACAGGCGCTATACTTTAGCAAATCTAAAAAAAAGTGCTCTCAAATAGTTATACAGTGTGTTGCTGTGTTATTTTGTGTTGTGTTTGTTATTTTGTGACTGTCCAGCCCACTGGTGTCAAACTTAAGGCCCGAGGGCCAGATACGGCCCGCCACATCATTTTATGTGGCCCGCGATGACAAATCTTTGCATCGAATTTGTCATTACCCATATTACAAATTGTCTTCACTTTTTAAAAATTGAGCTATTGCCATCAATTTTGACTTTTTAAACGATTTGAACAATTTTTACTAACCTCTGATTTCAAAATTCATCAGATAGTTGTGTCGCCTATACCGTATGTATATAGACGACGTTGACAGTCATAATGGCCCTCCGAGGGAAACTATGACAACAGTGCGTCCCGTGACAAAAACGAGTTTGACGCCCTTGGTCTAGCCTAATAAATTCCTTACTTCTGCCAAGTTGACAGACAAGAAAAGTCACGTGCAGTGTTTCCTCATCACTGTTGCAACACACTAGAATATCATTTTGGTGATCCTGCAAATAGTCAAACACAACAATACGGCTGCATAGCACCGCTCTCCTGACTGGTTGTGGTCGTAGGAACCGATTGAAGCCGAGGATTCCACTGAAACTCAGAATCTGACTGGAGCCTGGGACCAAACTGGAATATCAGGATTTTATCACCAGTAAAAAGCTACAACGTACTGCAAGGCTAGATAGCATAGACTCGAGTAAAGCAATGGCTAACGTTGTGATTCTGTGGCTAATTGAAATGTGTTGCTACTGGACAGAGCATCCCCTCACCACACCGTCGATGATCATTTTTGGGGTGCATATCCGTCGCTGATTGTAGATGAACCTGCAAAAACTAGGTTCGAAATGTGAAGAGAGAATCTTTGCTGTCTATTTGGTGGTGCACAAACAGGTTGGTGACGTTTAATGAAAGCACGAGCAGAGCAGCAAAGTCAAACAATCAGTCAAGTGAGGATAATAATCTGGTACACAACAGTGCGAACCAATACACATCAACGTGAGCCCAAAGGTCGCACAGAATCGTGTCGTGTTTTTATGTTCTAGGGAAGAATCCTGTTTGTTAAATTAGCAGGAAGGTTTTGAAATCAAATATATGCAAATCTACTGAAAATAGTGAAGGCTGCAATAGTTGATGATTGACCGAAATATGTCAATGATTAGTAACGTCTCATCCTAAATCTCCATTTCATGAGGATCCAACTAAGGGCAAGGTCTGTGTGTAAAATCGGATGACCTATCACTGCTCAACATCTGACATTGTTTAGGAGGTCATGCTCTGGGTCAACTTTTGAATGTGCTCCAATGGTCTCAAATGTGGTTCAATGTGCTTCAAACTCAATGTGCTTCACATAGTAGTTGCAAATATCCATTTAAAGACAACATATAGCTTTTAAAGAATGTAAGATATTTAAAAAACTGAAAATAGACAAATGCAAAGTGAACACAAGAACATCATTTTGGAAAAGTTGCTTATGGAAATGCTCTAAAAGAATTTAATCATAGGCATTGGGAGATAAAACTGTTTTTTTTACCCTGGATTTAAAAGTATTTACAATTTGGGCTAACTTCAAATCTGATGGCATCTTATTAGCTTGCAGCATAACAATTAAATGCTGATGCACCATGTTTGAACTCTCAACTCCCTCAATTCACCTGAGTTGCCTGCAAAGTGCTTAATCACCTCACTACTGCCATCTAGTGGAACTATATTAAATTGTTCTGCCTCACACTATATGCGGTGAGCAAAGATAGATGAAGAAACCGACATGATTTGGAGTTGCCTAAATGAATAGCAAAGCAAATTACTGCTATAGATGGCACTAAATTTAACATCAGTCTGAAGGGATTTTTTTTGCAAAATAAATAAAAGTGTATGTCAACAGAATGAAATGCAATCTCCAATTTATTATGACTGCTTTTATAATTTTGCGTTGAACTATATATAGAGGACAGAAGAGGATCATCCGTGACGTTTTACATCAGCAGGCCACTCTAAACAAAACCTCTCAGTGTCAGTATGCAGCTGGAGCTTCCGTGATGCCGGCCGGGACTCAGATGCATGACCTAGTGTGGAGGGGCAGGCCAACACCACAACAAAACAGAGGGGTGCCATCTTTTCAGGGGATTTATTTGACCAATTAAGGAGCAATTCGTTTTAATTAGACTTAACTTATTTGCTTTTGAATATATTTTGGGTCACAATTTTGTCGCTCGTTTTTTTTTTTGTTGCAAAATTAGCGAGATCTGGCATTAAGTGCAGAGACCTACCCCCCCGCCCCAGGTCCCCGTTTGGACTATTCCGTTGAGCATCAGAAAAAATCTGATAGTTGAAGAGTTCTTCATGTCAAGGACTGCTGGAGCCGCAGAGCAATACAAACCTGGTCTGGATTATTGAGGTAACTATTTCAATTAAGTTTGACAATTTTTTTGCGATTAATTAATATCCTCACGGTGCAACTTGCTCGTGAATAAACATGCACTGTTGGATTTGTTGTTAATGTAGTTCAAATCTTTAACCACCATCTGTGCTTTATTTTTTTGTCCCCTATTTTTATTTTGTCTCATTCTAATGCAGATAAAATCACGGAAGAAAAGGAAATGAGTGACCCAATGAGCAACATATCACGAATTAAAGGTAATGCAGAATATTTTGTTATCTTTGACCACACACGAATTATGACATTGACCGATCACTGAAACCAAGAAAAGCAAAATTATAAATCATTCTGAATTGTCAATTAAAGGCAGTGCCATGACTTTACAATCTGATATGTGTCATGTGTCAACACCCTATTAGAAGAGTCTCCTTGACCAGAGAACATGTCAGCAGACTAACTATGACTTTTCAAAAGAAAAAAAAATCATAGAATAATGTGATATTATGACTCCATCTTCAAGAAGATTCACGAGTGGATTCATTTTTGCCTGAGGATTGCATTTGCAATGCTTCACTGCACAACACAGAAAGCGTTTGTGACATCCTCCCCGCAGTGTTTCAGTCTTACCGGAATCAATTTTTTATATAACCTTCTTTGCCCATATGATCTGCATTGTCTACTGATTAGTCTCATTCTATATATGTTAAAAGAGGCCGTGTCATTCATTGGGGTGGAAAGCGACAGGGCAGCTGGGCCGCCGCCATGACTTTAGCTTTCAGCACTTGAGCTAAAAAAAGAAATTCCTCTACTTTTTTTTGTGTGTGTCATCACGCAGCACGATGCTCAGTATCCTATCTCACCAAAAGGTATTTTTATACATTCTAATCCAATTAATACTTGGATTGCCTGACACTCCGACCGTGATAGGTCAGCTAAAGATATTGTGGTAGATTTTTAATTTCATTTATTTGACTTATTTATGTATTATTTATACATACTTCTCTCTCAACTGGACAAAGACCACCACTAATAACAAGGAGCCCACTTACTTTCTCACTCATAAATATGCATGCGAACATGCAAACAGATTGGACACGACACAGTTTGCCCGGCCGGGCCTTTGTCTGGCGCACAAGCAGGCTGGTCATGCGCTTGAGCCGGAGGGTGCCACCAGCCTCCAGTCGTCCCCCTTGTTTGCCTCGGATTTATCGATGTCATCCGTCGGCGCCTCTGTGAACGTGCGGTACATTAAGACGACGGCAATGTGAAAGAGTCATGGCAAATACTTCATCGCGTTCGTCAGCTGCATCCTTTTATGGCGCGCGTGCTTCGAAATGTTGTGACTCGTTTTCCTCCCCTGCTAAAATGTCCAAGATGAGGTCATCTCTTTTTCTAGCCAACACAGATTAGTGGATCAAGATATTCGCTGGGAAGCGCAAAGCAGAGCTTGTTTTCGGCCAATACCAAACAGAATGACTGACGGACTAGATCCGATAGGAAATTTAACGTTTCGTTTTTTTTTCTGGGTTGGCAATTAGCTTACGTAATAGGCTTGTTTTAATATCTTGGGAAATTAACTGGCGTGTCAGCTCTGGTTATTATCATATTTGGGACTGGAGCAGATTAAAAAGGAGAGCCTTTAAGTTACCCTTCTATTTTTATGATGACACCCAACGCCATGGTCTTCTCCTGGTTATGACCGCGACAAATGTTCAGCCTTGACATTCCACGGCGTCTGTGGGAAGATAGGAACGTTTACGTTAACGGCCGACCCACTCTCTTGTTAGAATAGCGCTTTTGATTTTGACCATTGTTCTTTATCGCAGATGATCTCACCCGCTCAAATATGGCCTCCTCAAGCGACTATGAAAAAACAATCCAGCGCTTGAATGATGAACTTGGGAAGGCCCAGGATCAGGCTAACATGGAGAGACACAAATGCATGGAGCTAGAAGGTAAAATCTTTTCCAGTCGACTTGCTCAATACAGAAAATATGATGTGCATCCTTTTATGTGTGACATTTTGAAAAGATTCTTACCAGCGCTGTTGGAAATAATAAGATGACTTTAAACAGGGCAACTGCGGCAGCTCCAAGATGAACTGGACATCCTCAGAGAGCAGACAGACGTCTCCTCCGGTTTACGTGACGAGCTAGAAAGTTCACGTGACGAGGTGAAGACGCTGAAACGCCTCCTGGAGGCAGCTTCCGCCGAGCGGGACCATGACGTCGGCGCCGTGGAGTTCAACCTGGCAACGGTTTCCAAGGAAATGGAGAAATGGCGTCAGACTGCCAGCAAATACGAGCGTGAGATTGATGACCTGCAGCGGGATCTCCAGCAGCAGGGCAAGCAGTGGCAGAAAACAGCAGAAATACAAGGTGCCTCCGACTGCAAAAGCATTTTGTGATACTAGATTTGTTGTATTGTTATTCCTCAAAATAATCCATCGGTTCATTCTCATTGGCTGCTGGACAAATGAAATCCTGACAATCTCATGATTATTATTACACATTTCCGAAATCTGCATATTTTAACAAACAAATGGTACCTGAAGATACGGTCTACGCGACCTTTTTTATTTTAATGAGCCGTCAATCATCTGATATTTTTGCTCTGACTTGCTAGCGCGAGCATGAGTTACGAGCGCTGCTTGTTGGCAGTAAAGAAGCTTTCAGCTGTTCAATGACATGCTCGGTTTAAATTTACCGTCGGACTAAACATAAAACAAACAGAATTGCACGTGTATTTAAAATAACAAAACTGTTACCCTCAAATAGCATAATGCTAACTTATAATGTCAATTCCCATTGACAAGCTAAGTTTAGCATCTATAGTTGCAGGCACAAACTACTTAATGCTTTACCTTGTAGTTGTGTTATTCTTTGTTTTTATAAAGTGCAATATTGTAGAGTGTCTTTATTCTTGATTAAAACAGCAAAAACATAAAAGTATGTCTTTTGGAGGGGCATCAGGAACAGATTAATAACATTTCCATTTGTTTCAATGGTGATAAACGATTTGAGATACGACTGTTTTGAGTTGTGTGTGTGTGATCATGGCACAAATTAACTTGTATCTCAAGGCATTACAGTATTTAGGATAGTTTTGATTGATTGATGATTCAGCTTTGCATAGTTATGGAGGAGTGCGAAAAATTATTATTTTTAAATGATTAATTATTAAATTAATTATAAATCATATTATTAATTATTAAATTATTTATATATATTTTTTGCAGATCTGTTGGTAAATTTTAACTTATGGACATGAATATAATTTGCTGGGTCTTTTTTTTTTTTTTTTTTTTTTACAGCAAATGAAGTGCAGTCCATGCAGGTGGAGTGTAACGGCCTTCAGAAGGAGTGTTCTAGTCTGCGATCGGAGAAACAGGAATTGGTGAATAAGCATCAGAAAGAAAAGGGCAATCTGCAAAGTGAGTGCACTTCCCTCAGGGCAGAGAAAGAGGAACTCCTGAAGGCCCAAAAGAAAGAGAAGCAAGAAAGTGTAGCACTCTGTGCTAAAAATGAAGCAATGCAGCAGAAACAGCAGCAGTTGGAGAAAGAGCTTCTCAGGTCAGTGCTAAGGAGGCTTTCACCGCATCTTATGAGAGATAGCCAATTGAATCCATCCCAGAAGTTCGCCTTCTACATGTTCTCACCATCTTAAAAAGAATTCATAAAGGCAACCATGTTTTGGGATATGATCACCTGTCTGGTTTCTTTGACGTCACAAAGGTCATAACCACCATCTGCTGAAATAATTTTTTTTTTTGGTTTGCTGCTAGTTCACGTGGCCAGAATGCAGAATTGAGCAACAACCTGAAAGTTCTGGAGAGATCTCAGCAGGAGCTGGAAAAGAAGCTGGCAGCTTTGGAGCTTCAGCACCAACAGGATAGCAGCAAGCTACAAAGCCAACTGGAGGAAGCTGATCGTTCCAAGGAGGCCCTGCAGAGACAGGTGAGGATAAAATCAGCTTCTCAGTTTTTAGTAAGCCAAGGCAGATTCTGTTCTTGACACCAGAAGAAAACTCATACCACACCTCCAAACAAAAAATGTCACCAAAAGTAAAATTTTATTGTTCTGCCTGCCACCAGATGGGCAAAAATACATTATTGGTGGTCAGTAAATCATTTTCAAAACAAGTCAGGTGTAATTGGATAATCCCCCGCAGCAAACCCGATAATCTCTTCACACCTTGTTAAGGAATCGCTCATCCAAGGTCATAAAGTTCATCAATGCCTTTAAAATGAAAAGTTGTGTAATTTTTGTCTGTCTCACTAGTCAAAACGTGCAGTGCTTCACACATAAAAACACTCGCTAGGCTATTTTTATCCTCACCGCAGCGGGTTTATCTTTGCGCTGTAAAGTAGTTACCGTGTGAAAAATATTTACGAGTCATTTGATTGGCTCGCCAAGTGTCGTTTCTCTTTCATCAACAAGGATGCACGATTAAAAATGACATTATACATTACGACAAAATTATTATGATTGTAGTGATCTGATGATTTGATCCTAATCTTTTTTTTTTTTTTCAGAAATGAAAAGAAAATGTAACGTGTGAAAGGAGCCTTGTAGCCTCAGATGACATCAAGATCAAATCATTAGATCTTATTATGATACCCGGGTTACGCAACAGTTTTGTGCTAACACTGCTAACTGTGTTTGATGTTCCAAACGGGCACGACTCGTTTTGTCATCTTGTGACAACATCCTGACAAGCAGACAGGGATTTTTCACGACAGGTTTAGCAGGCAGTCGGAATGCTCGTCTGGACGAAAACAATAATACGCTTAGCGGAAAGCTAACGTGTTGTTTTGAGTCATTTCAAAAACGAAAGACTAGCACAAACAGGTGAATCGTCTTAATTGTGATCAGCCAATTCTCAAGTGCCCTGCTGATCAGGAGAAACCAGTTTTGTGTGTGTACGCAAAGCTTTTATGAAACTCTCACCACCTTAGTAATCTTTCCACAACCATCTCCAGAAACCGTATTTAATTATAATAGGTTGTTACATGCACTCGTCACAACCTGAGAATATTTGTCATTCTGGCACGTGAGTATGTGATTGCATCATCAAGGCTTTGAAGTCATATAAATATATCGTTGCTCGAGATGGAAAGTTTGTTGAAATAATAATAATGACGATATAAAAAGATGTTGATATCATGTTTTACAAAAGTACGCTCATAAAACACAAGTAAGTAATCAAACTCAAGCACGATGGTTTAAACACATTCAACGAGCCCCATTAAAGGTAACTTAAGCAGAGCTAGTGATAAATAACTTGAACCCAAGTTGTCTCAAGTCATTTGGGCTGTAAAAGCAGCCAGACAGTCTCGGCGAGTTAGCATTAGCTAAAATATTCTAGCCATTTTCCATTGAATTGAATTCAAATCCATTTTTTTATAGTATGAGGCCACCAAGACGGAGTTGACTGACCTGAAGGACGACTATGAGAAGATGGAGCAGGAGAAGTTGTCACTTGTGACTGAACTGGAGGAGTGTAAAGCCAACATGAAAGATCTGCAAGAGAAAGGAACAAAGGTGCGTTCAGGTTGCTTCATCTCGCTCCGGTAGATTGAGACATCGATTATCAAATATAAAATGTTTGATTTAGTTGATTATTTCCAAGAATTGTATCATTTGTATGATTTAATGTCTCAGAATCACTCATCCGGTGTGTTTCCTGTTGCTTGACAACATTGACAGCCGTGTGAATCCCATAAAAATTAAAAACTTACCAAAAGGGTGTTCCTCTATTAATAGTTAGTTGATTATGATCATATCACTTCCCTCCTGTAGACGCCCCTAATGCTGCCTGTTCAAGCCATAGTCATCGGCCTTGTCCTGGCTTTGCTGTTATGGTGCTTCGGCGCATTGTGGTAGTAAGGTACACATTATTCCTAGCCCACGTCTGTCATTTTCATCCTCCAGATCATCGCATGGCTTAATAAGCAACCCCTTTGCTCCCTCCTCCTTCAAAAAAAAAAAATATTCCAGTGGGAAAACAAACAAAAAAAATCTGTGCAGCAGCAATCTAACCTTTCAAGACTTGTGAAATGAGATTGTCTGGATACTAACAAGCTTTTCTCCCAGTGACTTTTGGATGAGCTCATCTTCATTTTTTTTTTTTTTTTTTTCTCGAACTGACATTCTCTGTCGCACCGCCCCGGTCGCTTTCCATTGATGCTTGTGCCAGAGGGCGGCTTTCACATGGTGACGCTGATGTTTCCATTTTTGTGCCACCACTTGTTTCAGAAGCCGTGGATGATCTGGGGGCCTTTGGTTGCTGTGGCTCTAACGGCTGTGACTGCTGCTGCGCTCTTTAAGACCTGAGGGCCGCACATACATGCACACAATGAAGCTAGATTTCTCCGCACTGAAACTGACATGCGCGACACGTACTATTATCTGCACTGTTAATTAGAAGGTGTCATATGTAACACTCTATCAACATCTTGGAACTTTTATTCACACTTGTGCTCATTAAAGAAAGTTCTATAAATGTTTGCAAAGTATTAGCGGTCTATCTTTTGGACCATTTTGGAAAATATTGAGCTGTAAGTTGTTTGTTAATGAATGTAAATGTTGTCTACAGACTAATTGTAGTTATATAGAAGGATTTGGATGGCTCAAGACTCTTATAAGATAGTGTGTGTAGTTGTCAACGCAATAAGCACTCAATAAAGTGACCTATTGACCTCATGCACCAATTATGAGCCCATTAAAGGAGATTTATTGTTCACAATTTAAACGAGTTCACGGTGTCTTCAAAAAGGATTCCTGATATTCGTCAATCAAAATACACAAAGAATAAAGAATTAACCAACACACAACACATTAAGACTTTCAATTCACACTTGTCAATTAATGCCACAGATCTGCATTAGCTATTAGAAGCTAATGCTGATAGCGCTATTAGCTAACCAATCTATGCTAATAGCGGAGCTTTGCTTACCGTTCGGCTTTGACGAGGTAGCTTGAAAATGTCAAAGCTATGCGCTGCTTAACTGCCAAGTCGGAGAAACTCGATGTGGTTTGATGTTAATGTGAACAGAATCTTGGTATGGTATTAAAAGATAGCACTTTCGTAATCAACGCACTAGCATAGCATTAGCTATCATACTTACCGAAACCGCACGCTAGCATAGCATTAGCTAGCACACTTGGCTAAACAACATGCTAGCATAAACATCTCAAATGGGCCAGAAAAAATAAGCACTGGGCACTTTGCACAAACTGTTTACGGGATGTCAATTATATCTGCCGTAACATCCAATCCCCAATAAACCTTAATGGACAGCTGGAAGAAGCAATAAATCTGTCTTGGTATGAATTTAGCATAAATCTTTGGCTTGACCTGACCTGGCCACCCCCTCTGCACATTTTGGGCATTTGTAAGAAGCCAGTGAGCAAGCCTTTTTTCTTAACCAATGGTTTATATTTAGATGCCTCATATTTTAACACGGATTACATGACTCACACTTCAGGATTCGTCACGTTAAAAGATTCTAGTGAGCTCATTAGAACACTGCGACCCTTCATTCCATTTAGAGCTGATGGAATATCTGACGACTAGTTTTATCTCCAGGCATTGTGAGTTTGTTTTGTTCTCACTGTTGTGCAATGCTGTGTGAATTAAACACTTTAAAAAAAAAAACAAGATTGCTATGCTTCTCTCATCAAATTCTAAAATATCAATATTTGGCCTCCTCATCAACTTCCAGTTTTGGAACTTTGCAGACAATTAAAAGCAGTGCCGCTAGTCCAATTAGCAAGGTTGCTATCCGAAGTTGGACAAACTATGTTCACGCAACAGCTGGACTGATATGAAGCTCCGAAATGACCGAGTTATTCTTTCGGTGCAGTCCGTCCCGCAAAGTGGGCAGAACTCCCACTTGAGGAGGAAGCCGAATATTTCTCAACAGAATGACCCATGCGTTACTGAATTTCAGATGTCGCAACAATGCTGACTTTCTTAGCACAAAAAGCAGCCTGAGTTTGAATTAGCCCTGTCATGTGACAGCCAGATTGTGGCTGGAGCTCAGTTCGTGGAATAACAAACAAAATACACTAGACACACCAAAATAAAAGAACAAATTCCGATGCTGGGCTCGCATCCCTCCATTTATTCTGCTCCAGTTTGTTCTGTATGTAGGTCATCAGTAGAGGTCCAGGGTTGCAGCAGAATGTCAGTTCTGCACGCCATCAGCAAATAGCAGGCTAATTCTTAGCCGTGTAGCTTGAATACAACAATTTCCAACAATATACTGGATTATTTCAACTCCATGTTTATTACGCAACACATTGTATTTGCTGTTTGATCGTCAATTAAACGAGATGTGTTTAAAAAATTCAGTCAGCATGAAGCATTATTAAAAATAGCTTATGCAAGTATGTGCGTATTGTTTTTTTTCAAAACTATTTTGTAAAACCATTATTTTGATAGCTCAAGTGGGATAGAGGTAGCACACTGGTTGCCTCAAGCGACACTTCATCAGTAAAATGCACACTCATGACACCCAGTGGTGCATTTAGTACTTGAATCCTAAATCGTTCAAAAATCCCCAATCAAACACAATTCCGTATTTCATGAACAAGTTTTGAACAGCAAATTGCAAAATGTTGGCATCATTTGTAAAGTTCCAACTTGTGCGTTCACTTTAAAAGAACGAGCGAATATTCTAGTGGCCCAGTTTTCTTCCCTGGTGATGACTATTAATCAATAAGTTTATCTAGAGCCGGGATAATCTGCGAGGGCTAACTGCCTAGCGCAGGGATGAAGCTATTCTACATTTCTGGAATTCAAATTGACACTCTTTCAAGTTATGAAAAAAATATGATTTAAAGAGTTCATCCTGCCCTGTGACGACAATCGAGGAAGGAAAATCGACAGAATAGTAAGTCGGCTTTTTTTAGAGCCTCGTTTGGAAAGCTTTGTGAAACTTTTGATCAATCATCCTACGATAAATCACACGCTTAATCATTATGATTAACCCAGGAAAGACATGGCAGCTGAATTAGACCTTGTGAATCTGTTGATAATTGCTGGGGGAACGCTGGCTATTCCACTTTTGGCATTCGTGGCTTCCTTCCTCTTGTGGCCCTCGGCACTCATTAAAGTCTACTATTGGTAAGGTCGATAAGTTACTCGTGCTGTTTCTTATTATGATTTAGAAAGGGGTCACGGATAATACGGATTAGAATGTTTGGATGCTTAAAATTGTGATGTATGAAATTCTGATGCTCTTGTGAAGGTACTGGAGGAGGACTCTGGGTCTCCAGGTCCACTATGCAGATTGCCGAGGCTACCGTTTCTGTTACTCCTGCCGAGGCAAGCCCGGAATGAGGCCCTCCATTTTGATGCTGCACAGCTTCTCGACTCACAAAGACACTTGGCTCACACTTGTCAAGGTCAGACAAAAGTGACGTGGCAATGTGATTGATTGTTTATCCTCCATGTTGGAGGTCAAGGACAAGTCATGCTTAAAATGCAAGACCAATTTTTGTTTATTTTGTCAGCACAAACCTGAGCTGTTAGCTTTGTTTGTTTTTGCTGAGATAAAAGCTAAACAGTTGATTTAACAATGTGTGAAGACAAGTGAAAATAAAACTGAAAGTAGCTGACAGCTTGATTGACTTTTTTTTAGCCTCAAGGCTACATAGCGGTTAGCATGGTAGCATGGTGAGAGTCATCTTACAGAAAAATGGTTGACATAATGTGTTAAAACAAGTCTTTACATTTACTTACATTAATTACAAATTACTTTATAATCACAAAATAACGATCTATAGTCTTTTTGATTCATGATTCATAGTCTTCAGCGGGCCACTTATGATTGATTTCATGACATAATGCTTCGGGACAGTTTAAATTTAGGAATTCGGTCCATATATAAGGCGCACCGGACTATAAGGCGCACTGTTGGTTTTGGAGAAATTTTTAGGTTTTTAGGAGCGCCTTATAGTCCGGAAAATACGGTACTTCTCTTTGAGGCATCCCGGCCTTTGTCTCAGGGTGTTACCAGGTTTGAAGAGTACGGGAATATCGTGTTGGTTAAAAATAATACATAATATACTGAGCTATGCTCTTTTTATCAGTACCTGCCAAAACATCTACACATCGTATGCGTGGACATGCCAGGCCACGAGGGTACGACCCGGACCAACGCAGAGGATTATTCCATCGTGGGGCAGGCCAGGAGAATTCATCAGGTTTACACTGGAAAAAAAATATACAACGCAATATATTTGGCTGATGAGATGTTTTCACTGTAAAAGTCAGTTTTGGTGCATCATTTTTTTCTCAGTTTGTGGGAACCATTCGCTTGAACCGGAAACCTTTCCATGTGGTTGGGACCTCCATGGGGGGGAATGTCGCCGGGGTGTACGCCGCCACTTACCCAAGAGAAATTTGCAGCATGACGCTCATTTGTCCAGATGGTAAATATCTTGTATGTGCCAATAATAATGTAGACATGGCCATTGCATCAAATGCTGCATTGAGATCCAATCAGACAAGCACGACACCTTCAGATGATCTTTCATCATTTAGTGCTAAACCAAATTTGTTGTCTTTTTTTCTTTTTTGATCCACTGAGTCTAATTCTGTCATGCCAACTGAATTATTCTTGGGCGGCTCATTAAAACAATCACATATAGTGTAGCCATTCATATCAAAGTTTATGATGTTCCTAAAGGTATCAAACATCCATGTGAGACCAAGTTTGATAATCATCTGCAAGATCTGGAGCGTAGCAATTACACACTGAATATTCCACTCATCCCAACCACACCTGAGGAGATGCAGGACATGTTCAGGCTGTGTTCACATGTTCGCTTTAAGATACCTCAGCAGGTCAGATTCAGTCTTTTTTTTTTTTATTAAAAACGTGTTCAATACATTTCAAGCTTTCATGTTCTTTAGATTCTCCAAGGACTTGTGGATGTCCGAGAGCCTCACAACTCTTTTTATGAAGAAGGTTAGTTCATTCGAATGGTCTGAAATGTTGGTGTCTCCATGAAACACAGTAGTGATTGCCTTTCCTTTTGTTAAACAGTGTTTCTCGAGATTGTGAGTGAGAAATCCAGATATGCTTTACAGGAACATTTGCATCTTATCACTGCACCTGTGCAGGTGATATGGGGCAAACGGGATCAGGTAGGTAAAGTCGAGTAAACTCTATTTTGCCGCTTAATGAGCCACTGATCGAAGATTACGTGCAACATTTGATTAATTCATTTAAAAAATCCATTGCCAGGGTTTATTAATTCCAATTAATTCCAATTAAGGGTGTTTCTTCAGGTGGTGGATGTGTCTGGAGCCACGGTCATTACAGAAATGTTACCAGGATGCAGAGTGGACCTGCTGGAGAACTGTGGCCACTCTGTGGTGATGGAGAAGCCTTGTCGCACAGCCAAACTCATCCTCGAGTTCATCATCCTGCAGCAAGAAGCGAGAGGAGGCGCAAAGAAATCATCCTGAAATTAAATTGGGGTTTTGTGTAGTTAATAATAAATAAGAGAAAGAAAATGTGGGGGTTAAAGTTACTGTGCTTGATTTGACTGCAGAACTTTGTGCAATAGTCGAGAATTTACGGTAATTTATAAAATCCATGTGCATAGTCTCTTGTTGTATGATTACAGCTTTGCAGTTTTAGTAACTGGGTAAATATTGTCGGTTAGCATATGTGCCTCTCGGTTCTGGGTTCAAATGTCAGCTTCAGACTTTAGGGCACTTTGAGTGCACCTTGGGGTGGTCCACCAGCAAGTCACAGAGAACATTCATGTTTTTTTGGAATGTGGGAGGGTGCTGGTGAAAATCTACGCAAGCACAGGGAGACTGTGCAAACTCCACACAGGAAAGCTGGAGCCCAGGTGTGAACCCTGACCTCAAAACATGGATAAAGACAAAGCTCTCCAAAATTTACATCTTTGTCTAAATATGCTAAGTAGATCATTCATTAATTCCTGCTAAGAAATTAGTAAGTCATCTGATTATATTTGACTTGGGATACACAGAGAATACGGTACGATGTACCTTTTATTTTGAAATCGGCTTTACCGTAAAGCTGCGTGTAAACGGGCAGGACAAATCCGTGCGCGTGCATACGCGACTGCGCGTGCATGTCTGCTTGGCTGCGGTGAACATCACTCACTGGCTGGCATCAGCACCGCTCAACGTCAACCTCGCTCGGGCTCCTCTGTTGGGACGAAAGGACGTAATCGAAAAGAGCCAGTCGGTGAGCTCGAATTTCATCGTTTCTCTCACATTTCAAATGAGCTACTTGAATTCTGAGTCCGTAACATCAGCTCGCTAGCCTCACTAGCTAGCGGGCTAGCTAGTAGCCTTAGCAATAAAAGTTCACATTTGCAATGCTTTGCGCTTAAATCGAAGCAGCATTCGCTTGCATTGGCAAAGAGAGATTGTGGGAGACATAGTGGACTAGTGGTTTGATTATTCGTCTTAAAGTTTTGAGGACGGGGGTTCGAATCCGTACCGTCCTCTGTGGATGATCTCGCGTATTACTAAAACGCGCATATTTAAGATTATTGAATCATCTAAATTGTCCAAACAGTGGAACCTCGAGTTAAGAAGTCCATGGGAACGTTTGAAACTTGAACCGAGGTATTGTTTGCTATTGAAATGAATGGAAATACGATTTATGTGTTTCAGCTCCAAAACTAGGAAAGACATATTTGTATAGCACACTTCATGTCATGTAGTCGACTAGACAATTCAAAATGCCTTATAATAAACATTAAAAACATTAAGAAAACAAACATTATGATGTTTTAAAAAATACAATAAAATCATCTTAAATAATTTTATTAACATGACCTAATTTTTTTATGGGGGGGGGGGGTGAAATTATTTTTGGACAACCAATCCTCACCCTCTATTCAAATAAGGTTAAGCATATGTACGTATTGATATTTTATCATTTTACTGTCTTTTGATGCTATGTGATGTCATAAGCACATTTAATTTGGAAACAAATTTGAACTGCTACATCACATGAATTAATCACATTACTCAACCGGCTTGTATTTTTTGTTTTACAGTTGGAAGTGAATTGAGCCAAACCACGTTTGTCGCTCTGTTTCGGGTCCTGACCAAGTGGGTATTTGTCTACAAATGGATAATGGAGGCTGGGGCCATAGGGTAAGTGAGACTTGCAAGCCCTATCATCCAAGCATGTCTTTACATTCTTGATTTTACTGTTTGATTGAATACTGTGCACCTAAAAAATAAATTGCATTATTGGTATCATTACAAGAAATCAAAATGTAGTCGATTTTAGATAAACAGGGAAGCACAGATACCACGTTTACTCAAACTCAAGTATTTACATTTGAGTACGTACCGATACCTAGTACAGATACTCCTTTGACATTACATCCTTTGACATTACAACAAACTCAACCCCCCCCCCCCCTTTTTTTTTTTTTTTTTTAAATGGATTAATTAAGGGGCCACTCAAAGTGTGGTCATGCATGCAGTCCACCAGTTGCCCAACCCTGGTTTAAGTTCTTCAACACAGCTGGCATGGCTTCTACTCCACCTGCCTGTAAGGTAAAGTGGTATCAGTGCTTCAGCATCGGAGCTTTTTTTTTTTTTTCCCCCGAGACGCAGGGACCGACATTCATATCGGTGCAGCCCTTCTGATTTAATTCCCTTGGCTTGTCGAAATGCATCAAAAAGATCTTCCCTCTCTCACCTTTGCTTCAGATGACTACTCCCGTCACCTTAAACGTCGGAGGTCACCTGTACACAACCAGCTTGTCCACGCTGCAGCGTTATCCCGACTCCATGCTGGGCGCCATGTTCCGGGGAGACTTCCCAACAGCCCGCGACTCCCAGGGAAATTACTTCATTGACCGCGACGGGACGCTCTTCAGGTACATCCTGAACTTCCTGCGGACGTCGGAGCTCACCCTCCCGGCTGACTTCACAGAGACAGACCTTCTGAGAAAAGAAGCCGACTTCTATCAAATTGAACCCTTGATCCATTGCCTGAGCGATCCCAAGCCGCTGTACCCTCCGGACATCTTCGAGCAGGTCGTGGAGCTTTCCAGCACACGCAAACTGTCCAAGTACTCCAACCCAGTAGCCGTCATCATCACACAGCTGACCATCACCACGAAGGTCCACGCCCTCCTCGAGGGCATTTCCAACAACTTCACCAAGTGGAACAAACACATGATGGACACCAGAGACTGCCAGGTGTCCTTCACCTTCGGGCCGTGTGACTATCACCAGGAGGTGTCCCTGCGGGTTCATCTCATGGACTACATCATGAAACAAGGCTTTACCATTCGAAACACGCGTGTGCACCACATGAGCGAGCGGGCCAACGAGAACACGGTGGAGCATCACTGGACTTTCTGTCGACCGGCTCAAATAGTGGAAGATTGATTTGTTGCCGCCGTGTCATATCATAAAGGGATTTTTTTTTTTTTGGCCACGATCGATTCTGATGTGTCAAACAAGTAATAGTTTAAAAGATGATCAAAAAGACATGACTGAGAACAAAGTGAAGATGAATAAAGGAGACCTTGAGAAAAAGAAACAAAATGAGCCATGATAAAGATATTAGGCAATATGTAATGCCAATGTTTGTATGTTTTACATTTTGAAATGAGCAATACATTCCACAGTTATTACCCCGCAAAGTTGTAATGGCCGACTTGCTGCCTGCGCGTGGATGTTTTTATATGTCTGACTTGCCCTTGTCTTGCTGTGCGGTGCGTTTGATGAAGCCAAAAATAGGAAGTGTTGGATGCTCGTTTTGGGCTTCAACAACCTTCTTGTGTTTGAGGGCTCTTGGAAACCTTTTCCTAGTGGCACTTTGTTGAAATGTTGCATTTTGCCTCGTGCGTTATTCCGTCTAGAAATAAATTTGTATATAAATATATATACTCGACCTTGGAAGCCAATTCTGGTGAGCCCATGGTGCTCTTAGCTGTTTATATTCTTAATGGTACTTCTGTCCTGTGTAGTTGTTGCATGTGTTTAAGTATCTGTTTAGATGTATGTTTGCAGTTTTGTGTCATGCTGTTACAATTGCCATCAATAAATCCAGTATATCAAAGGTTGAACTTTTTTTTTTTTTTAATTCAACAATTCGGTTGTCACTTGCAATAAAATTTTATTGCTGTTCTCTAGTATAGGAAGTCCTATTTAGTCAATAACGAATAAAATATATTAGTTTTTTTTTAAATTTTATTTTATTTAACCTTTATTTACCAAGGCAAACAATTAACAATTTCTTATTTACAACTGCGGCCAGAGGTTATTTTAAATATAACCGTTTAAACTGTCAATAATTGAATTAATCCCGCTTGGATATTAGAAGTTTAGTTTAAACGGAAAATAAACGCTGGGCTGCCGGATATGACGTCAGTTATGGGTGCGCTTGCACTGTTTAAGTACTGTTGCTGCGTTTCGAAGACACGTTCACAATCAGCCCTATAACGCCCGTGTTTCTTTTTTTGGTGAGAGAATAAAACAAGCGCACCTTTTGTGGGAAGAGCATTTACGAAACGACCATACTGCAATACCATATTTATATCTATTTAAACTTATACGGTTGTTCGGGATGCTTCAAAGGAGTACAACACTACGGTATTTTTTGGGTCTCTTTCCTGGGAAACGTCGTTTTGGTCCGTATCGATTTCTTCCAGTCTTTTTTTGCATTGGAGGTGTCATGGAGTGGATCATGATCAACGTGAGAATAGGAAAAGAAACGTTCTGTAAGTGCAACTTGGCAAGGTCACACAAATAAGAGGAGTAAGAGGGGAAAAAACACACAAACTATTTGGAATTTCAAATCATAACTTTTACTTCAGCTACATTTTGTTTTAGGCTGACTATAATGTTGCAACGGTAGCATTTTGTGCATTCATTGTTTGAAATGTCATGAGGTGGGTAGCAGAACATGTCCTGGGATCACCTGAACATTATGATTGACTTGATTGCTGTCTCATCTACATTCTTTTCTTATCAGATGACGTCTACAGAAGAAAACAATCCGAGAGGGAGTACCAGCAAAAAGTAGCAGATGGTGGCACAGCTGTGAATGAGCCCTCAGCCAAGTGAAGGACGCTTGTGTGGACTTGATACATTTCATCATGGACACATCCTTTGGAATTTTGCCACAGGAGCACACATCTAAAATCCATCAAGTTATGGGACGATCATGCACAGTTTCTCATTTATGTAGTTCACATTTTAAATGAATGACATTGTATGTTTATAATCATTTGTGAGGTGTGTTGATGAGACTTTAAATATAAAATGCGCCTGCAAAGACCTGCAAAGAATGTCTATAATAAAGTGCTATATACTATATTATACATGACAAATTAAGTTGATTTTTTTGGTCATTTCTTGTGATCAACAATGTATATGATAAAGCTTGAATTGTTTTGAATAGTATGCTTAAAATAATGTTTCATGGTTTTCTAGGAATGGAAGTAAAAAAAAAATACAACAATGAATTCAATTCAAAGCTTCATTATACCATCACTAAAATATAGCTCTGAAAGTAAAAATGTGCCTTGGAGCATTTAAAAGGACATCTGGGTGGAAAAGAAAAAGAAAACCAAGTTAATTATGACCAATAGAAAAATAGGTATTATATTGTGCTAATTTTGTGTCATGATTAAATGTTTTCAGTAAATGGGTACAGATTGGCACAGATAGTCAGGAATGACCCATATCAAATGAGGGACAAACAAATATTGATATTTTGCATAATATTGAGTGATCATTGTGGCACAGCTGCCTCAAACACTGAGACTGTTTGAATCCAGGCTCAGGGCTTCCTGAATGGAATTAGCATGTCTTCCCTGTCCCTTATGAAGGTTTCTGCTGGATACTTTCAAAAAAATAAAAGTCAGAAAACGATCTCACTCGAATGTAGCTGTGTTCATCTCTATACGTGCCCCTGTGAATGGCTGGCGACCAATCCAGGGTGTACTTTACCTCTCGTCAAGCAGCAACTCGTTAAGTCACCCTTGAAACCAGTGGAAATTAGCAATGTACAAAATGGATGGATGTTATGACTCAGGACAATTATAATTTATACAAGCGTGTTTTTCTTTGAATGCACGGTTGGCAGGCAGAAATGTCCTCCAATTTAAACAAACTCTCCCCCAAAAGAAGATTAATTAAAGATCTGATTGCTGACCTTGACCTTTGAAATGTCTTTGCTGTGACCAATAAACTGTCTGACTTTAAGGTACAAAGACAACAGTAAAATGACGTTCATATAACAAGGTCGTCTCGTGAGATTAGCAATCGAATAATAATGATTTTAAAAAACACACACAACGTGACGAGCTGGACAATCCGATTTCTATATTTCTTGTCATGAGCGTCGTAATGTCTTACGTAAGGCAGATGTGTGGCGAGAAAAGAGGAAATGCAAGTAGCGGCATAACGGAAGTGGTTCTGCCCTGAGATATACGCCGAGCGCGACGGGAGCACGGAGGCATTAAAACGTCTAACGGAGAGTTGAGAATAATCAGGATTAAAAGTCGCCGATATTGTAAGTGTGTCCAACTCGGGGAAGACGTTTTTCATTTTAGACCGTAGCTGTAATCACAGTCTTATGTGCAGATGCCAATTTCCGATGCTGTTTTTTTCCCCCGTCGCGGCCAATTGAATCCTTTTTGAGGAGCCATCATCATCAACCTAGCTTGGGCTTCGTCAAAGGCTAACTAGCGTTAGCATTAACACTAGCTAGCCTGCTAATGCTATTGGCTAGCTCGCCAGCCAACGACACCATAGCCTCCGTTCCGATTCCGTGACACTTTGTACTGACGGGCGCTCGCTTAGCGGGCCGTGTTGTGTTGGATAGCGGACGGGGAAAAAAAAAAGGTTTTCATATTTCCAAAAAATAAAACCACCGCTGTGATTTTAACTCCTCATCCAAGCAGCGCCGTGCACCGTTATCTCCATATTTGTAACAAATTGTCAAGAACGTGACTGCGTTAGTTTTTTTTTTTTTTTTTAAATCCACCTTATTTCTGTGGCCTAGCTAACGGAACGTTGTAGATATTCGGTACATCAGGCCGCTCCGTTAGCTGAACGACATGCATCGGACGAATTTCATCCATACTAGCATTGGGTCTCCTTTATTAAATGCTCGATGGCAATGGAAATGTAACAAACGGATTTACGTCGTTAATATCTGTTAATCAAATGTGTCATTACGCTAGCGCCGTTAGCAACATTAGCTTTGAACAGCATTAAAATGGATGCGGGTGCTTGTAGAAATGCTTTTCATTTTTGAATGGTAAAATGTTAATTAGCTCGTCGTGCGAGTATTTCCTACATAGAAGGAATCGGGATAAGCAGCTATTTATAGACTGGTATTTTTTTTTCCTGCCAAAATTGAGCTAACGGACACCATTGGGTAGTGCGCTTGTAATTAGCTTGAGGCTAACTTGAGCAAATGCAAGGTTGACCCACTTGCCAAGGGGCCCAGTTTGCGGCGCTCATCCGCACTCTTCGACCAAATACCTTCTTTCGTAAATGATATTGTAGTCGTTTCTGGACAATTTTCCCTAAATTTCACTTGTGAATGTACAATTTTTTGATGGGTTCAAGAAATCACTGCTTCTCTAAATTTACAAAGCAGTGCACATATTTTTTCCCATGCGAAAAATCTAAGCAAAATCAATATATAAGGGAATACTATCAGGATCATTTTAATTGGCCAAGATTTTAAAACACAGTGAATACAAAAGTACAAAGTCACTAATTAATATAAAGTGTCCAGTTTTAAAAAGTACGTTATTCGTAATAATTTTGACAACAATTAAGTATAAGTTATTCATTTTCCACAGCAGACATTTCTACAATAATAAAAATGCATTTAATTTAGAATGATGGACTTTACATTGATCTACATTGACTAACATTTTCTATCCTCCAAACTAGAAAATGGACAAGAACGACCTGGTACAGAATGCCAAGCTTGCCGAGCAGGCTGAGCGCTATGACGACATGGCCGCAGCCATGAAGAGTGTGACGGAGCAAAGTACGGAGCTGTCAAACGAGGAGCGCAACCTTCTCTCGGTTGCCTACAAGAATGTGGTCGGAGCGCGCCGCTCATCCTGGCGCGTCATCTCCAGCATTGAGCAGAAAATTGAAGGCAATGACAAGAAGAAGCAGATGGCTCGTGAATATCGGGAGAAGATCGAATCTGAGCTGCAGGAAATCTGCCACGATGTGCTGGTAAGACAGTTCGACTTTCCCATGCCGTTTTTGACCTTTCATTTGCTCTGACGATCTCAAACGCTGATTTTTCAGGGGCTTCTGGACAAGTACCTTATTGTCAACGCCGGGAGTTCCGAAGGCAAGGTGTTCTATCTGAAAATGAAGGGCGACTATTATAGATACCTGTCTGAGGTGGCATCCGGAGATGCTAAGAAGGGTAAGGAAGGATGTGATTGTTAGCATTGTTTGGTAAAACTCTCAATAACCATAACAAAAAAAAAAAATTTTATGTCTCCAGATACCGTCGATAATTCCCAGCAAGCATACCAGCAAGCTTTCGACATTAGCAAGGGGGATATGCAGCCAACACACCCCATTAGGCTTGGCTTGGCCCTCAACTTCTCTGTCTTCTATTATGAGATCCAGAACAACCCAGAAAAGGCCTGCAGTCTGGCAAAGACGGTGTGAACTTTTTTTTTTTTTGATGACACCAAGTGCCCTCTGCAGTCAATCGAGGCAAAATGTCTCTAGAGAAGTAAAAAAAAATAATTATAACGAGGGGGGACTTTAATGCAGTATTACTGGTTAAGAGGATGCAATGTTTAACTCTGACCAACAGAGGGCAGCGTTGGCAGCCTGACGAGTGACTCCTAAGGCGAGACTCGTTTTAAAAGCAAAAACACAATAATCGAACAGAGGTGTGATAAGTGTTCAAAACAAACGTTCTATTTATCAAAAGTGAGACATACTGAGGCAAACAAATGCTACACAAATGAAAAGGTTGGCTGTGGTCACGCCCATCTTGCGCCATGTTTGATCAGGCAAATATGCTCACGCCACAAAGAACTATTGTTAACAACTTTGAATGGGGAAAAGACTGACTATATTAAATGAGACTTCTTATGCCCTACCAATAATTTCATTTTAAGTATGAAACTATATCGGCGTAAAGTGACCGATCGAGTACGACGTACTCTTTGCTCCCGTTTTAAGAAACAAATCTCCTTCCTTTTCAGGCATTCGATGAAGCCATCGCCGAGCTTGACACTTTGAACGAGGACTCTTACAAAGACAGCACCCTGATCATGCAGCTACTAAGGGACAACTTGACTGTGAGTCCGATGGCGCCTCGTCGTTCACTCCACAGCTCTGACATGACAACTTCAAATGTGCCTCTTGTTTCTTTGCAGCTGTGGACATCAGAAAATCAGGGCGACGAGGGGGAGACCGGAGAAGGGGAAAACTAAAGGAATTGCACTGTTAATCCACATACACTCTTATCTTAAAACACAGACAGCTTATATACATCCCCCCCCCCCTCTCCCCTTCCCTCCTTCCACTCCATCAGCCCCTCCCTCTTCTGTATGACAAGCAGCCTGAATTGCTCCTGACCAACTAGTTTACCCCTCTCAGTTCACTGCGAGGCGACAGGGTCATTTTCAGTTGTTAGTACGTTCAGTCATTTTGTAGAAATTCGTATTGTTTTTCGTTAGCTCTGTGTGTACGTCTGCACGTTCGTGGGGAGCGGGTGAGAGTGTAAAAAAAGAAAAAAAAATTGTGTGCGCGCACTTGTTTGAGAGACATCTTGTGTACGGGGGGGGGGGTGTCGTGAATTCTAATCGTCCTTCCAAATTCCTTTGTCCCGGCTCGTTTGTGGCTCATTTTCCCCCCTCCCCCTGCTTCTTTTTTGTTACTTTTATTATTGTGATTCATCATGGTATTTACAGGTTTTATTGTATGGGTTTTATTGTATGGTAATGAAACTGGCAAACACTGTGATGGTAGGTGTTCCATTTGCTTCACAAACCCCCCAAGAGCAGTTTGCGTTTTTTTGACTTTTTCCCGGAATCACGTACAATCCCATATTCGACTTAACTGCAATTCTGCTGTGGGCTCATACAGAAAGTAAGGAGGCAGGCTGTATTGTGACACTGACATCCGAGTGGAATGCGCCTCGACCGAAAGGGACCCCTTAAATGATCACGTTTCACATTATTCAGACATTTGCATCGCGAGGCTCCCTCTCAAAAAAAAAAAAAGGCATTACCCCCCCGCCCCCCAACCCCCCTCTTTTGCAAACTTAAGTAGATTGACTCACTCGTAAGTGATGCGTACCGTCTAATGTGGCTGCAGGTTATTTTATCCTTTGTGTGTAATATCCACAGAAAACTAGTTGTTGACCTCACTTTAATCAATCTTGCTTTCAGAATGACATCTTGAGGCGTTGTCTCGGCAACAAAATGCTTTTTGTGTCCGGCGTAGCCTCTCGATTCTATTTTTACCATCGGTGTTAGCAAATACCAGTTGAGATCAGACAAAGTCGGAACGATGACCCGCGAAAATCACGTGAAGGTGCAATTTCATCTCATTGGAAAGAGGCTCAGTGTCACAATACTGTGTATCACCACTACATTCCACATCTTGTAGTTGAAGACACCATTCCACGTTATTACGCTGTTTCTTCTGACAATGCTCCAAGGAATTGAAATGTTTTGTTCATTAAAAAAAAAAAAAGAAAAAGTCCATTTCATTATGCTTGATGAAAATGCAGTTAGTGAATGTGGAACGAAGCCTGTCTGTATATCTGGTATTTACTTGCTTTGTTTTTACTGACAAGTCTTATGGCTAAAAAAAAAAAAAATTGCTTCTGTAACAGTCTATTACCCAGTGCACACACGTGGTTGTGAAAATTTAGAATAGTTCTTAAAAAGCAACGATGACTTGGAGATAAACAATGGTTGGTGTAACTCTAGCTTTGTGTTTATGTATCTTAAAACCATTCTAGTTTCACTATACATGTAATACATAGGAACGTGTCAAAGACCAATTCAGTGAAATAAAGTTTCGTTTAAGATAAGCCATTGTCGTTTTATATAATGTGGTCAAAGCAAGCTCAAACGGAACTTTGGCCACAGTTGTGCTTTGCATGTGAACGCCACTAGGGGGCCCTATTTGAATGGCGGTTTTTCAAGGACTACTTTCTGTTGCGGAGTCGGCAGCCATATTAAGTGACTTTGAGAAGTCGTGCAGGTGTTCCTCCGCAGCAATTAAACGAATATAGCCTCCCGCTTTTGAGGAAATGTGCTCCGTCTCGACCAGAGAAACTCTTAATGTCCAACGAAATCCAACTTTTGGGCTCTTTAAAAGCTGTAAGTAACAGCACATTTTGTGGTTTTATCCTTTTATTTACGAATTAGACACTCCGAACCACGAATACGTCAAGTATCATTAACATATGATTAGCACATGTAGTCTTCGTTCGGGCGCGGCATTTTTAAAACGCTAGTTTTTCCTTTTTAACCTTGAAGAAATAAATTGTTGAAAGTCCTCTAATAACCCGCACCTAGTTTCAAACCAAATTTTTAATATTAAATTTAGCTTTATTTTTTAATTTTTTTGCTAAGATACGTCAGGGCTACTAGCAAAGTTCAACTGAAGTATCGTTTGTTATTGTAGAACCGCATCAAAATACTTTAAGCTTCACAGTTTTACTCCCATCACACCATAATTTTGAATTAGGCCAGTATAAGTGACAAAAGGCAATCATTAGTTTTAGTTCTTAAAAGTATAAAAAAAGGCCTAAATGAATTTCGATGACAATGGATATTTGCGATCACGTGATGGAGAAAACCATGCTAATCAAAATATCACATTGAATCTATTTTATTTATAACTTAATTTTGCCGTCACCGATGTTAGGCTGTCTTTATTTGCCCCTTTTTAAATGAAAACAAATATTTGACATCACCAAAGCTTCTGTTTGACTTTAGTGCATGGCTGATAAACTGGGTGCTTGTTTTTTTCCTCCTCTCTCAAACCAGCCAACATCTACAATGAACAACAGTGGACCGACTTATCCCCTTGCCTCTTTGTACGTCGGGGACCTGCATCCAGATGTTACGGAGGCCATGCTGTACCAAAAGTTTTCTCCTGCTGGGCCAATCATGTCAATCCGTGTGTGTCGTGATATCATCACGCGGAGGTCCTTGGGATATGCTTACATAAATTTCCAGCAACCAGCGGATGGTGAAGTTCCATTTTGTTTTTTTTTGCAAATTCAAACAGACTTCGGTATAAATATTTGATGTCATTTCGCTCCAACGTTTTTTGGACTTTTAGCGGAGTGTGCTTTGGATACAATGAACTACGATGTTCTGAAGGGACGCCCGATTCGAATAATGTGGTCTCAACGTGACCCGGGCCTCAGAAAGTCTGGCGTGGGCAACATCTTCATCAAGAACATGGATGACACAATTGACAACAAGGCATTATATGATACCTTCTCAGCCTTTGGCAATATTTTGTCCTGCAAGGTGAGTGCCGTGTTGTGGTTTAAATTGATACGTTGTCGGGCTGGGTGATATTGGAATAAATAATAGTCACAATTAATCTGATTGAAGTCACGACTAACAAAAGCGATTATTCATTGAGCTCAAAATGTCTTAAGTTGCAATTAAGCTATATTAATGTAACGCATTTTTCACAGATTGGAAATAATTTGTTCAATTTAGTATCGTTATATTGCCTGTGTGTGTGTTCCTAAAGTGTTTTGTGAGTTTAAAATGGAGAGAAGCTAAAATTGATGAATTGTCTAAATCGTAAATGCAGTTTTTTTCCCGTCTAGGTTGTTTGTGATGAAAAAGGTTCAAAAGGCTACGGCTTTGTTCACTTTGAGACTCAAGAAGCCGCAAACCGCGCCATTAAGACCATGAATGGAATGTTGTTGAATGATAGAAAAGTGTGAGTACAATAATATCTGATTTCCATTGATCTGTCAGCTTTGTAATAATTCTGTTTTTTTTTTTCTTTCAGTTTTGTCGGCCACTTCAAGTCCCGCAAGGACCGAGAGCAGGAGTTCGGCAGTAAAGCCATGAAATTCACCAATGTCTACATAAAGAACTTTGGCGAAGACTACACAGATGAGAATCTAAAATATGACTTTTCTGCATTTGGTGAGGATCCAAAGGAACTTTTGCTTGTGCTAAATGAGCTCAATCTCTGGATGCTTCTTTTAGGGAAGACTCTGAGTGTACGCGTGATGAAGGACGAGCAAGGTTGTTCACGCGGATTTGGCTTTGTCAACTACGCTAACCACGAGGATGCGCAAAAGGTAGCGTGGCAAGTTTCTGTGGCCAGTTCATGTCCATGATTTTACTTTCTGGCTTTTTGGTTGCTTGTTTAATTGTGCCAGTATGTCCATGTTCAAACATCAACAGGGAAAAAGCAACTCGGCAAAAATGGTGAGACTGCAATAATAACACACAAGATTTTTTTGTGTGGGTGGTTAGCAAAATTTCGACTTGTTAGCTGATGGATTGAGACGATTTGCTTTTTCTGGTTTCATGGAGCTATTTTGCCAGAGTTCCCTTTTTTTTTTTTTTTTTTAACCCCTGGCTTTGAAGAAAATGAGAAGAAGCTGATGCATCCAGTCTTTTGAAAGACTCTAATGAATGATAAAAGTGAATTTGAGCAAGCTCACAAAATGAAATGAAACAGTCATGATTAAACCACAACTCGACTGCTGTGTGATTGTTGAAGCAAAATCCTCTTGGTGACACATTTTTGTTTTCCGCCAGGCTGTGGAGGAGATGAACGGCAAGGAACTCAACGGCAAGTTCCTCTACGTCGGACGGGCTCAAAAGCGGCTGGAACGTCAGGGAGAGCTGAAGCGCAGGTTTGACCAAATCAAGCAGGACCGCATCCAGCGCTATCAGGTCGTTGATGATTTAATTTATTTCAAAACATTGCCATCACTTCCGTCTCGGCCGTTAACTTGACAACTGTCTCTTTTCAGGGTGTCAATCTGTATGTGAAGAACTTGGACGATAGCATCGATGATGAGATTCTCCGGAAGGAGTTCTCCCCCTACGGCACCATAACGAGTGCAAAGGTATGTGAGATGAGTACGTCAAACCACCCAAGTGCCAAACTCCTGGATTGTGCTCGACCTCTCGCCTACCGCAGGTCATGACCGACGGCTCCCAAAGCAAAGGCTTTGGCTTTGTCTGCTTTTCTTCACCCGAGGAGGCCACGAAAGCGGTAACGGAGATGAACGGCAGGATCATCGCTACCAAGCCCCTGTACGTGGCGCTGGCTCAGCGGCGGGAGGAGCGGAAAGCCATTCTCACCAACAAATACATGCAGAGACTGGCCACTCTGAGGAGCTTGAACAGTCCCGTCATTGATTCCTACCATCAGACCAATTACTACATGACTGTGCCGCAGGTAGGCCCACGTTGATTTCTTGGGATATTATTTTTTTTGGGTGGTTTCACCTGAATTGATCTGGCAGCAGACGACCACGCGCGGCTTCTATGAGCAAAACGCCGTCAGCAACATGAGATTCGTGCCTCGCTGGACAGGACAGCCGCCGAGAGTTCAGGGTGAGGTGATGACTCGGGCTCGTGAAACGCCAAAGGCGCAGCTCGACACAAACGCCGCTGCCCGCATCTTTTCAGGTCCGTACTCATCCCAGTATATCGCCGGCTCCGCCCCTCGCCAGGGCTCCACTCCCATCGCTACGATGAGACAGGCTTCGACTCAGGCCCCGCGCGTCTGCAGTTCCACGCAAAAGACAAGTCGGTCACAGCATCTCGTATGTGCCGGGTGGGATGCGGGTGGCGCGCTTTTAAACACACCTTTCGTTGAGCAGTTAACATCGGAACCCAGACGGCATGTGGACGAGCTGACCTGTCCGCTGCGTCAAGGAGCGGTCAATTCAAGTACTCGTCGGCGATGCGGAACCCACAGCGGGTCGTTTCGATGCCAGCCATAACCAGACTACAGGTACTCAGCCAAGTCACCAAACCCTGAAACATCTCCCTACCATAATTGGCTGACGATCAACCAAATTAAATCTGTCGTTCATTTCTTCGTCTCAGCTGTTCACAAATACAAAATGTACAAATTTCCTTAGGTTGTTCCTGCTCCTGTGTTGGAGCCACCCATGCATGCTCAAGGACTGGAGCCACTCACCACCTCAATGTTGGCTACAGCTCCACTTGTGGACCAGAAGCAGCTTTTTGGTAGTCAATCGCTAATATACAAACAAAAACGCTATGCGATTGCTTATGTGCTATCAAATATGGATCACAAAAAATGGATTCAGTTGGTTTGGCCTTGGAAGAACATTCCAGTTCCTCACCATCAATTGCTCAGCATTTTGTGAATGATTGAATTGAAGAAATATTGCGCAATGTGCTACAGGTGAGCGTCTGTACCCTCTGATCCATGCCCTTCACCCAAGCTTGGCCGGAAAAATCACTGGAATGCTGCTGGAGATTGACAACTCGGAGCTGCTCCACATGCTGGAATCACCGGAATCGCTTCACTCCAAGGCAGGAAGTCACACTGCTCCCTGATTGTGCAAGAACATTCAAATCATTCTTTTCTGGGTTCTTTTGGATCAGGTGGAGGAGGCCATTGCTGTCTTGCAAGCTCACCAGGCCAAGGTCTGCTCCCCAAAAAAGGGAGGAATCATTTAAGGTCAGCCATGTTGATTCGGTTAAAGTTCTTTAAGTGGATGGATGCTAATGTGACCCCCCCCCCCCTCCCTCAAGTGTTCATGTCTGACTTACAGTATTAATTTTGTGCAATCCTGACATCAATGAATGTTATTAATTCGCTTCAACAAAAATTTTGATATCAAATGATTTGCCTGTTTGCTCATCTGGATGTTTATTTAAAAGCTAACAATGTAGTTTTCTTTACAGGTGCTGACAAGTTTCTCGAGGAGTAAAATTCATTTCAAAACGGAAGGAAAAACGAAAAATGTATGAGGGCTGGAACTGGCAAGCTGTTTTCTTTTTGTAACATCTTTTGTTATAATATAAAGTTCACAATATAGGCATTAAACCTGTCTTGAGTCATTTCAACACATTCCAGCAGCACGCTGACTGTAAAACAAACCAAACATGGAACATTTCCGGGTGAGTTTCGATACCACTTTTTTTTTTTTTTTCCTTCAGACCAATACCAGCACAATTACTTAATTATTAAGTAACCAATGATACCAAGTAACCACTATTAACTTTGATACATAAAATTTCTTTTAAACCAGATTTTAAACAGACATTTATGACAAATACTTTAGTTCCAAAGTAAAACAATTCACTCAAATTTAGGGATCATTTGCAATAAATTAAAAGTAAAACTGACAATGGCTTGAAATTTTGTTTATAACAAATTGCGTCACAAAACAATACAGGTACAATTTTTAACGGTGATAGGTCCAGGTGAAACAGCTGAAAATGGTAAATACTGTATTTCATATTCAAATTATCCATATTTTCTTGAGTTGGACACATGTGCTGAACTCACCCTATTCAGGTTTTAATCCTTGAATTTCAAGTTAATATTATGCTCCAAGCTGTATTCTGTCACTCTTTGCTCGTGAACTTTATTTCAAAGTTTGGATTGAAGTAAATTGCAATCGTGAATGAACAGAACACATCAAGCAATTGAGTTTTGAAAAGGTTTATTGAGAGCCTTCATACTAAAAATGAATTTATGGCTGTAAAAAGTTACAAAGCATTATTGTAGACATTGATATACTTTTGGTATTTGAGACCCTAATTTCCAACACATGTTAAGTAATCCTGCTATTTGTTTTAAATCAACAAATACTCAAGGTAACAAGCAGATGACAGGAATATTTCAAAAGAACAGACCTGTAAGATTTCTTCGGTGGTAGTTGACAGCACACAGCCACAAAGTTGAAAGCAAACTCAAAGTGCCCATTTTTAAGGGCGTACATATGAACTTGAGCCAAACAACTTCAATTAGGCCTTTTCATCAACATTTTAATCAATGCAAAAAAAAAAATGTTTGAAGATCAGAAGCACGCCTCATTATCGACGTGTCGGCATTAGAAGCTGCTTTGCTGTTACTGAATCCGGGAAAAGGTTGTGGTATGTCGGTAAGGGAACGTAGGCCGCCTTGATCATTTTACCTACGGGACAAAACGGATAAAAGACGTGTCCGTCGGGGAATACTTGTGCTCATTTGGATTCAAACGTCACGTACCTGCAAACCAGCGTCCGTGAAGCGCGTTTACGGAGGCCATCGCTGCCGGTATGGAGGGGCACTTGACGTACACGTTACCCTGCGCAAAAACAAAATGGACGGCTCATCACTACTAAAAGAAGAGTCTCATCTCTGTTTAAAATGTCTTGTAGAATCGAACACAAAGCTGATGTTTGTTGAGGAAGTATGACTTCTTCTGCTGATTGTCGATTAGCTGTTGCGGGAAGCCACTTTTTACTCTTTTGTAAAATAATGGATGTTTTTTTTTTGCAGACTTTTTCCACCTGGTAACAGTCCGTGTGGGAAAAAGAAACTATTCCCACCTGAGCAGAGTTCTTGTCGACATAAATGTGAACGACTCCTCCGTGCTTGTTACACTCCTCGATGACATCATCTTGGATCTCGATGGCCCAGCTGGGATCGTTTTCTCTAAGAAGAACAAACGCACGCAAGGTCAGCAGTCGGTGGTAACGTTGTCAATATTTTGTAACGCTTACTTACGCTTGTGGGTTGAAGAGATTGGATAACTGAAGGCAGTGAGTGGCCAGCGGCTGAGAGGGAAGGTTCAAAGCTTGGCTTGGTGCGGGAGCTGCAAAAGCTTCATGGTGAGCAACCAATCGTGCGATCAATTTAAGTGGTCATTGTGACTTACTCGATGGGGGCGCCACATTCCCATAAGATGCCGAGCTAGTCATCTGAAGTGCCTGCTGAGCAGCTGGGGGAATCTTAAGACCGGTTCCTTCAGGACCGAAACGCACAGTCAATGCAAGGCGAAAAAAATAATCCAAACTCTAAATCCAAATATTGCATTTCAAACCTTCAGCGAGTCGCGCCATGAGCTGCAGTCGCCCAGTGGTGCCGAGGTCGATGCCGGTCCGTTCCAGCTCGTCGTTGTCCAGGAAGGAGCTGGCGGTGGACGCGTCCGAGCGCTCCGTGACGTGGCCCACCTTCATCGGCCGGCCGGCCAGCTCAAAGCCGTTCAGTTGCTCCAGGGCCTTTTTTGCACACTCGGCATCTGCAAACTTGGAAATGAAAACAGGTATTGATCTTTGACTCGATCACGTGCACGTTTCTGAAACTTAAGCCATCACAGTTACCAACATGTGAAAAGGACCTCCACTTACTGATATGAAGCCATATCCTTTCGAGCGTCCAGTCTCACTGTCCATCATAAGTTGAATCCCCTCAATCTGCACGGACACAAGAGGAGGAGTATCATTTATCGGCTCAAGCTCCGCCTCCCGTGTGCATTCAAGTCCGTTCTGACCCTTCCGAAGGGCTCAAAGATCCCTCGCAGCATTTCCTCAGTAATGTTGAAGTGCAGCGAGCCCACGTAGAGCCGCATGGGACCCGCGCTGCCTTTCTGAAGATTACTGGCCGCCGCTGCGGCAGCTCGATTCTTCTCGGCCTGCCGACGCACGTGTGAAATATTAGCTATATCCATGGAGCATTTTGGAGACAGCAAAATGTGGGCACCCCCCCTACCTGAGATGCCTGGACAATGATGGGCACTCCCAAAAGCCGCTGGCCCGTCAGTCCGATGGCCAGGGGCACGGAAGACGACTCCACAAACTCAATGTAGGCGATCCCCTTCGATCTCCGGGAATTGCGGTCTGATATCATTCTCACGTCTCTTACCTACGTGACGAAAAAAAAAACGTTCCAGACCTCAATTTTCCCCCAAATTTAAAATGCGAAGTAACTCACTTTTCCAATAGCCGAGAAGAAATCCTCCAAGTCTCGAGCTCTGATTCGGGCAGCCAGCTGCATGCAGAAAACTGTGCGGGCATCTCGCTCCTCTGGTGTTAGGTTGTCGATAGGTTGTCTAAAAAACACACGAGAACCTCAATTCACTACAGCCTTTCAAATATCATTCGGGCTGAGTTCTACCGGTAATCCTGCACCAGCATAAGAAACAGGAGGACACTAAGGCCAAAATCCCCCGACTCCTGCGAAATCTGAAGCCCACCTGAGCATAAGCATAACAAAGTAGAACTTTGTACCTGATGGGACTCTTCTCTTTCTTGACAGGAGGAGTGCGGCTTTTGGAACGCTTCCGTCTGAAACGAAGATCATTTCAATCAGAGTTGCTACTTGGAGAAGAAGTCGGTGAGTTGCAAACTTTTTTTTACGACTGTTGCGGGTCACCTACATTGGGCTCTTTCTGGCTTTGTAGCGGCCAGCTCGCTCTTTGCTTCGAGAGCGCCGGTGTTCCCGGTTGCGGCTTTGCTTTCTTTCCCGGCTCCTGCTCCTCTTCTTGGCTTTTTTTCTGTCTTTGCTTCGGCTCCGGCTCCTCCTTTTCTTGGAGGCCGGGCTTCTGCTTTTGCTCCGCCTCTTCCTGCGTGCCGTTCGACAGAGAATCGGGTTAATGTGGCGCCGCCGCTCGGTTCGTTCAAAGCGGCAAAGGCGAAACGTACTTCCTGTTCTGTCCATCGTGTCCATTTGCATGGGAAGACTTGACCTCATCCTAAGCAAGGTCGATAGAAGAACATCGTGAGGACGCAGACGTAACATTTCAAGTCGTCATGGTAAAAGGGGGAGGGGTGGGAGCAGAGAAAAATGCAGAAATATTACAATTAAGAATAACAATTCCAAATGTCCTTCTGCCGTGCCTGGACAGGTGTCCATCCCCCCAATTTCGGCCCCCTTCTGTTTTTAACTTGGCTGCAAAGTACTCTTAATCAAAGATGGTGACCCAACACAACTTTTAGCGAAGTTCATGAGGCTCTGACAATTGGCAGCTCTTCTCAACCCTTCCCCCTAATTGCAAGTCGTACCAATGTCACTATTTGTGCCTAATCATGTGACCACGCATGATGCGGGGGGGTTGGCTAAAAGAGATCCTTTGTGGTTGGTGTCAGTCCAGTGATCTTCACCCATTTTCGTTCTTGGACTGTAAGAGCTCGATGCCACCTCTGTCACACATCTTGCCCTGAAGCAAACAGGGATTTACACTTCTTAGTAATATTGACGCCCAAGAAAAAGAAATTGAAAAAAAAAAAAAATCTTCCACAAGATACTGTTTATCGTAAGGTGTGCCATTGATAGCGTCTTGACTAACGTAAGCCACTCTATAAATGGAAAGCACTGCTATCTGGTGTTGTGTAGCATGCAAAATGAAGATGCTGATACACATTCAAGTTGAATGAGGCAAAGAGGCAGTATTCATATTTATAAGCAAAAGAAACACATTCAATCATGTAAAGATGCAACTGGCACGATTCTTAAGAAATCCTTTGCTGATTTACAGGGATGGGTGTACGACTTCAGACCAACTTCTTTCCGAAAGTTTCGAGGCAGTGATACAATCTTACCATCTGTTGAAATTGCAGATTATAAAGCTGAATACTGCCAACTTTGCCGGCCTGGTAAGACGGGCCTATCGCTCATTGGTATTGACCTTGTTGTAACCGAATAGGGCCTGGGTGTTTTAGGATTGAATCTCTTTTTAGTCCTACGGTGAACCACAGTACAGCAGTATATGCACAATAACTACCTTCCTTTTTTTCACAGTTCACAGTGGAATCAAAGATGAATTCATGGGAGTAGAGGTGAGATATTCATTAGGGGAGTCTATAAAGAGAGATAGATGCGGATTTATTTATAAACTTACAGCGTTTTTACTCAAACACACCACACAACATTCATGTAAACGGTCACAGTATTATGAACGGCTCAAGAGTAGAACATCATCATCATTTCTTTGACCTTTCAACCCACCTTTCTGTAAGGCGCCTCCAGCATGGCCTCAACATCAAAATCATCAGCCATGTCGATCCTAAAATCACAGTAAGCTTGTTTACTCGTTTGCACCACAACTAATTTAATATTACACACTAAATGGAAAGTTTAAGGCCTTGTAAATGCCGAAAAAGTCCACACCATGGCGCTTAACGTTAAACGATGTATAACAATTTAGTAAACACGAACGTTGAGCATGCGTCGCCGAATCACACATGCTACAAAGTCTCGAGAGGCTCAATGGCGGTTGTAGCTAAATGCTAATGCTAATTAGCTGCTTGGGGCCCGTTGTGACAACGACCTCGCTTTGGTCTACAACTGGATATCGACACCAATGTAAATAAACGTACACGAAGGTATATTGCGATAAAAGCAACAAGGCTAGCGTAAATGCCTATAAAATTCTACGCTTTCTAGATGCTCATTAAAAAAAAAAAAAAAAACAGGAAGCTAACTGCTGTTGGCTAGCTCGCTTAGCAGACAATGACGTTACCGTGTGGAATTGGTGAAAATGAGAGGAAAAGTCAAAATATCAACGCCAGCGTCCCGCTGTAGATGATCTTCTGGGTAGCTCCTCTTCGATAGATCCCACTAAAAGTGGCATAAATAATTTCATTGAATGCCTTACGTAAGACGACTTTTTTTTGGTTTAGTACACGAAAGAAAAAACGAGAAGACAGGCACGGTCGTGGCCTATTCAGCATTCAGCGTCGTGCTTCTTCTTCGCCTTGTTTTTAGTTTATTTGGCGCTTGGTAAATCAACGTTTGGTGCATTACCGCCACCTACTGGATAGGACTGCGTTTTTGCCTCACGCGTCACATTTGTCAATGGGGTGCTGCATTCATTCGTTCGTTCGTTCATCCATCCACCCATTCATTCATTAATTAATTCATTCGTTCGTTAATTTAGCAGCGGCTCTTTTCTAAAATGAAATATATATATAAAATATAAAATAAATATTGCCACAATCAACGTATCTCGAATAATCGGGTCAAATCTGACCTGTTTTGAAATTTGACAGCGATAAAATATTCCCCGATTGTGTTTGAGATCCGGCCCGAATGAACATTTGTGAGAATTGCCTGGATGTTGAACTTGAGACATTTCTAAGAAGTGTCAGTGTTTTGCACAAAACATGCACTTGTTGGTCTTGGAATGGTCCTTGTACCTATACTGCAGCTATACGGATGTTGGCCACTAGATGTCACTATTGTGTCTATTAACTGGCAAGCTTGCGTTAGGATGGTTACTTGATGGAACTGTTTAGACACATTTTGGAATATCATTTTGCACAAGTAGGACTAGCATTTCTGAGGAATTGATAATTGATCATATTTAATTGATGCTATTTAATTAAGTATCATCAATATAATCGATTCCTCAGATATGCTGACACCAGTAAGCAGTTAAGAGTGAGCATGTTCGTTAATAATTGGCCTCATATTCAAGTTCCACTTGGCTGCTAAAGCTGATTTTTCCGTGACTTTTGATTAAGAATGTTGTTTTGTTCTTTAAAAGAAACCAATCAAATTCTGGGGGGTAATTGTGTAAATCTAAGCAACTGAACAAATGGCCCAAATACTTCTTGTTTTACTCCTTCATAATCGCATTAAGGAATCATTCCATTCGGACACATTGTAACGTCTCCATTTTATTTCTTTTTTTACTATCCAAATGTGTGACATGTCGCTATGACAAACATAATACTCATACGCATAATTGTCTCAAATTTATTTTAAAACATTAGCATGACTCTGAAAATAAATATTACATTAGTACGGCAATATATATATATATATATTTTTTTTTTGCACACTTACAAATTCTTTGTCATTATTTCCACAATAACAGTACTGCATGTTAGGCAACAGTTTCCTCTTTATCTGTGTCTTTACTGAGTTTAAGTGGTGAGTAACAGTAAAGCGGCACATCAAAATATACTCTGTCATCAAAACATAAATCATCCGAAGGTGAGGTGAGGTAAGGGATTTTCAAGACTAGGCCTGTGATGATGCCTCCGATGGCTGCCGCTGCTATAGTGGAGAAGATAGCTGCCACCTGGAAGAGAGCCTGTTCCTTAGCACTCCGACCCAAACCTGGCTGCAGACCAGGTATTAATGCCTGGAGCTCAAGCAACTTGGGGTCCCCTTCCTTTGGGGCTCTGTGCCTAAAAGTGTCATACAAACTCGGCCCGTAGACTTCCTCGCTCGCCATCATTATTGCACAAATACCAGCGGCGCAAGATATGAGTCCCGTTAGACCGTGTAAATTATGAATTCCACATTGGTCCTGGATTCGGAAGCGTCGTGCCAAGAGGGGGCTCAGGTACTTGTAGCCTAGCATGCACGCGATGCTACCCAGCATTCCCAGGACGTACGCTCCTGCGGGCGAAATCATCATATCGACGGACGCCCCGACTGTCACCCCTCCGGCCAAGGTCACGTTCTGGATGTCGGCCATGCTGAGTTTCCCCTTTTTGTTGAGGAGCGCGGAGAGCGCAAAGGCCGTGATGGTGGAAGAACACAGGCCGATGAAGGTGTGGAGGACAGCCCTGTGCTGGTCGTCGCCTTTCGGGGTCAACGCCGAGTTGAACGAGGGCCAGAAGACCCAGAGGAACAAGGTGCCCATCAGAGACAAGATGTCCGACTGATAGCTGGTGTTCTCCTTTGTGTGACCTTCGTTGAGGCGCGGTCTGTACAGCACAAAGGTGACCCCCAAGCCAAAATAACAAGCAAAGAGATGAATCAGGATGGAGCCCCCAGCGTCGTTTATCTTCAGATACTTTAGCACCGCCCATTCGGTGACGGCAAATACCGGCACCTCCAGCAGAGCCATGACCAGCAGCTGCAGCGGGCTGGTCTTCCCCAAAACTGCCCCGAAGGAGATGAGTACCACCGCGCAGGCAAACTCCGCATTGATGAGGTTGATCACGCCAAGTTGGATCTTCCCATCGTGGCTGAACTGGAAGTAGCCCTGCACCAGAATGGCCCATTGGATGGAAAACGTAGCGACCAGAAAGTTAAAAACCATCCCACCGAATCCATAAAGTCGGAAAAACGCCAGCAGGCATCCGAAGCCCAGGAATATCATCACCTGTATGTCGGCGAAAAAAGGATAATCCTTGTATAATGCGTTGTCCATGGGCTTGGTTTGGTTGTTTTGAAATCTGGCATCGGCGTGGCGGTCGTATGTGACAAAAGCGGCAAACAGGCCCACCATCATGGCCTCGGCCGCAAAAACAAACACGGGCAGCCTGAAGCGCAGGCTGCTGGCGCCCGCCGCTTTCATCGTCGGAGGTTTTCCAGCAAATGACGCTTCTTTCATTTTAAGCCGAGATGATCGTCAGCGCAGATAAGAGAGGACAACGTTCAAGTCGGCACCTGCTCAAACAAGTGCAGTTATTCGGTCGTTTGAACTTTGACTCCCCGTAATAAAAATGGCTGCACATTTTACACGCTTGTTCATGGAGATTTCTTCACTCTTAAAACAACCTACTTTGTGCAAAAAAAAAAAAAAAAAAATTGTAAAAAACATCCTAAAAATTTTGATTTTTTCTTTTGCAATACAACCCAAAGTTGGGACGTTTAAATTAGTTAAATTTTTAACCCAGTAGTTTTTTAGTACCAACTCTGAATTTAACAAAATTCCCACTTTGTATCACGGAATTGATTTGACCCCATTTGAACCTAATTGGTTGAAGTCAAATTCAATACGAAGAAAAAAGTCAAATTCAATAAAAAAAAATTTAAAAAAATCAATACGTCTGTAAATTAAACAGACTTTTAATTTTTTTTCAAAGTAATTTAATGAATCTACGCCTTTCCTTCATGTTTAACGCAATAACTGTTAATTAAATAAAATAACACAAAAGAAATTGACACACAGTTTGTATTTCTAAGTCTAACATGACGTATTTATTTATTTACAATTTACTTTTCTGTACACAACGGGTTTTCTCTCTCTCACTTGGCACACACACACGCACACACACACACACACACACACACACACACACACACACACACACACACACACACACACACACGGCAATGTGATGCAACATTCTGATATCGCAAGCTCAAAGTTTACGAAAAATGACCTTCCTCCAGATAATACGACATTATTAATATTGTCGACTGTTGATTTTTAATCAGTGTATCAGGTTTTATCTCCAAACTTTCCAACGCTGTCTGATTGCTTGCCAACTCTCGACCATATAAATGACTACGAAGTTCACGTTGAGTCTATCGTCACATGACTTGTGTGCCTCCATACAAACCTTTCAAGACAACAAAAAGGAAGAAACATTTTGAGATGAATAAATATTGAAAACATTCAAACAACACGATTGTATCGGAGAATGAGAAAAGACCAAACATTCGTCGTTGAGGAATGGGAACGGAAGCGGTAAAGAAATTGCCGCTTCATCCTTGAGGAAAGTTTTGCCAGGGCAGAACTCGAGGAAAATATATTCGGGATGTTCAGGAGTAGATGGTAATGACCTCACGTCCTCCTCCGCGGACGAGGAGAACCCGATTGAGACCTTCCGTCAGGACCTCTAGGAACTCCATGTCTGGAAGGCAATCTGGGTCAAGGCTGATTCCGTCAATATGGAAGAACAGAGTAGAAGCCTGCAAGGATACAATTTTCTTCCCCTGTACGGTTTTTCGGGGGGCCGGGCATGTTGAGCAGAATGAGCTTTGCCTCCTTGGACTTCTTTGTGATGACCTCGTTGAGTCGCAACGCTGTGTGCATGCGCCTCACGTCCGTCTGGTTCCTTGAGACGGAGGATAACACTCAACGTACAGCGGCCATTGGGATTAAATTGGTCTCGGTGAGATACGCTCATACTTACAAGTTTTCCCATTCTCTGCAGCGGCATGGGAAAAAAGAATGGTTGAAATATAAAGAAGAGACGCTAAGATACTGAATTGAGGTTCATTCAGCGCCATTGACGGATGTAGACGTCAAAGATCGATTTGAACTGTCTGTGTGTTAGAATTATGACTTTCACCACAAATGTTCATATTTTGACCAATGTTTCAAGTGGGATGAAATTAAAGTCAAATATCAAATATTTATTGCATAATGCTTATCAAATGAAATGGATGTAGTTCACTACGATTCTAATCTATGTATGTGTATGTCGTGTTGGGTTAGACAAATGTTTTGAAATTGAAGTCCTTTGAGATTTCTTTGAAATCTAAATTGCATTATAAATTATATGGATTATTAATAATACTATTTTTTTTTGAAATTATTATCATTATTATTTCTATTTTCTTATTGTTTTTATTTTTTTTAAATTATTTTCATTGTTTTTATAATTTAGTCAAAATTTCTCCAAGATAAAAAGTTGTCATATTACAAAATTGAAGTCCAAATTCAACAAAGGTCGGCAGTTGACTTTGCATGAAAATTATTATTATTATTTTTTAAATTATTATCATTATTATTATTATTTCTATTAATATTATTATTTTTAATTAGTTTTTTATTATTATTATTTTTATAATTTTTATTCTTTTATTATTATTAAGTCAAAATTTCTCCAAGATAAAAATATTACAAAATTGAAGTCCAAATTCAACAAAGGTCGGCAGTTGACTTTGTATGACAATCATTATTATTATTATTTTTTTAATTATTATCATTATTATTATTATTTCTATTAATATTATTATTTTTAATAATTTTTTTATTATTATTATTTTTATTCTTCTATTATTATTAAGTCAAAATTTCTCCAAGATAAAAATACTACAAAATTGAAGTCCAAATTCAACAAAGGTCGGCAGTTGACTTTGCGTGACAACCACTTACGGTTTCATGCTGAATGGGTCTTTGCCCGTCTCCGGATTCTTGCCCTTATTGTCGGTCCAGGTGCTTCCGGCAGGGGCAGTCAGGCTGGTGGGGCTGGCCGGTGTCGAGGCGTTCTTACTGTGAATAAGCTGCGCCTGGTGGGGACACGCACCCAATGAAAAAAAGAAACTGACAGCTAGAAGATCATCTGTACCTCCTCTTCCGGATGTTCGGCCACTCTGGCTCCTTCGTCAGTGCTGTGTTGCGAACGCGAGGCCAAGGATTTTTTACGCCGGATGGACCCGCGGGACGAATCTGTGATACTCTGGATCTGTAACAATATGAAGCAATGCCATGGAAGCTTTCCAGCCTAGCTCCCAAACAATTCAGTTCATTTAAATCACAAGCTTTTTGTCACCTCTCGCTCCATCTCATTCTTGGTCAGATGCATCTGCTTGAGGATCTGGGAACGCTGTTCCATCACCAGCGTCTTTTCGTACGTGTAGGCGGAGATGTCGCCGTCGTGCTAGGATTGGAAGGCATGATGAGGAGAATATAATAGCACAAAAACCAAAGATCACCATCTCACCATCTCCACCACTTCCACCTGAGCATCAATACGTAGGTGATAGAGGAACGTCAGAACGTCCTTTTTCATTTGAATACTGTTGTCATCCATTTGAGCCACGGTGAAAATGCGCATCTTGCACTTCCTCCACACCTGTGGAGAAAGAAGACTGCCAGATGAAGACCCTAAAAAAAAAAATTGTGGGTTTGCATGTATCACCTTATGCTGACGCAGCAGGAAGGGGAGGAGCATCAACATTCCTCCGTCGTGGACGATCCACCACACATCGATGTGGCCTTCGGTGAAGCGCTCGCCGTTGGATGGGTAGCTGGAGATATTTTTGGGAACCAACAAGGCCAAGCTGGCTACTGTGGTCTCCCGGACCACCTCTACATAGAAACATTAGGAAAAGACAGCAATGAAGAGCAACGTAGATGACATCCCAGAAAGTTCAGAAACATTCAAGTAATTCGACTTGCCAATGAAATCTCGGAATTGTTGTTGGAACTCGGGTTGTTTCCAGTTACGTGGCCAGCTGACCATCACAGTGTTGTGCTTCAAGCCCCCAAGTCCTCCAACCTGGATCAAATGGGAGGTCCCATCCCTCAGATTGGAGGACACCACCACTTGGGGGAAGCCCTTCACCTTCTCTGTCTCCATCAGCTTGCGTAAAGACTTGAAAAAAAAATATTAACGTTAGAGAGATGCTGTGTTTACTTGCTGAGATGTTTGTTGGGTGCCAAAGACCTGGTCTGCCCTTTGAGCCTCTGTATAGTTGTCAAGGAACTTTCCTTGGACCGAGGTGCCAACGATAGTCAGGCCCTTCCCCGCCTTCAGCTGATTGGTTAACGAGATCAGACGAGGCTGCTCGACATTCTGCTCGGCGTCCATGCTGACGAGGACCAGGATCTGAGGCCTGGGTGGAGCGATGAACACATTGAGGATCGTTCTCACCAAATGACGGCAACTTGATTGGGACTGACCTCCAATTCTTGGTATGTGGCGGACCTTCTTCCAACCTCATGAGAGCGAATCGAGCAGCGCTTAGAGAGATGCCGCGTATCCCGTCGCCCCACTCTTTCTCGGCGCTGTTACACAGTCATTTATTCGTTTAGCGGGTTTATTTCATGACGGACGTTTCCAACTTGCTCCGTCTCCCAGCCCAATGAAAAAACATTTAAAAGTCAAAATAAAACTTCTAAATTGAGGAAACATGTGTCTAACCTTTAGGACAATGTAGTAATTCTCCAAATGTTCATTTACATTCCTTTAGAAGTCCGTTTTCACGTGTTAGCACGATCGCGATTAGCATCTTTTCGCTAACTCGTTAGCCTGCCCAGTATTTCTTGTTGGTGACCGTACTTCGCGGATTTCACTTATCGCGGGTGGTTTTTGGAACCAATTATCCGCGATAAACGAGGGGTTACTGTATTTATTATAATTATCATGTATTATAATAGATATTAATTCATTAAAAAGCAGCTAGAATAGACATTTACCATATTAACAATGTAAACAGTGTATTTCTGATTAATGTTACCCTAATTGAAAAAAATATATAATTTATTTAAAAAAATAAGGACATTTCTAAGTGACCTTAAACTTTTGAACGGTAGCTTTTACTTACCCACAAAATTCAATGTATTTGTAGATGCAGGTGGCAATTCCCATGGCAACCATGGCATAATACCAGGAACAGATGAACATAAGCGCTAGGCACAAACTCATACCCAGGAACGACAGAGCCCTGTGGGGAAAAATAAATTGCATTTTTCATCAAATTGTTCTTATTGTTGGAATTCTGCTCACGGCTTAGTAACTAAATCCCATGTCCAGACGTTGAGTCATAAATTTGAAACATGTAACTCACCAGTGGTAGAACTTAAAACGCGGCCTCCAATTGGGTGTCCTCAGTAAAGTTTGCAGCGCACAGGCAAGGTTAACAAACATGTAGCACATTAAGAAGAACCTGAAAAAGAAAAATGACCTGGTTAGCACAAACTATGTGTGCTATGTTTGTCGAGAAGACAAAATTACATCGAGAGGATGGGTGCGACGGCATCCAGAGAGGCGATGATGATGCCGATCTCACAAATGCTAGCCGTGAGAAGGAGAGCCCAGGTAGGTTCCCCGTTAGCTTTACCATGTCCAAACACCTGCAGGGATAAATAACGAGACATTGGAAAATCGTATCTCGCAGAATAAACATTGTAGTGTCGGAACTCAAATTACTCACTCGAAGAAATGGGATGATACCGTCTCTGGAGATAGCCTGGAGGAGGCGTGGGGCTCCGGTTAGACTTTGTAGTCCGGCTCCGCAGGTGGAGAAAAAGGATCCAAAAACAATAACCCAAGGAGACGGCCATGCCAGAGTCCCAATCACCAGGTTCCCATTGACTCCTTCGCCAAACCTGAAAGATGAAGATAAAAGATTTACGGGTTTACCTACACTTTGGAGGACTGCGTCCAACAAGCGCCACGTACTTGTCCCTCAGGACCACACCTTCTATACAAGCACCAAAGAGCACCACACAGGAAATATCTGATTCAAAAGTCTCTTGAGGAATATATGATTTGAAATGTTGAGCGAATAACAACAAAGAAATGCGTTTTATAAACTGCAGCTGCTTAGTGAAGGATACAAACAGTAGATGTGGTGGTGATGGCTGCAATGGTGCCGATGGGGATGGACTTCTGAGCATCACGTAGGTCTCCAGAGCGGTTGGAACCGGCCATGATACCTGAGAAAAAACCTGGATTTGTACTGCATGTTGGGCCAACTTTAAGAAATCGAATGACACAACCTGCGCCACAATTTAGACCAGCTTTCGGCTGTTTTAAAATGTTAGTCTAGATTCAGCCACCAAACTGTCAAATTAATATTAATTAATAATATCAAGCATGCTTCTAACCTGTGACAGATGGAAAGTAAATTCCCACCAAGAGTGTGAAGAAACTGGTGATGTCAGCCAGCACAAAGCGGTTCGTGGCGGTAGCAGAACTGTCAGGGTCCACTTGGGATGCCAAGCCTCTCTTCTCTACAATCATCCCTTTTTCCAAATAATTACCAAACAGGTTTTCTGGAAGAGGAATGAACAAAGCTCCTCATTTGGATCTTTTGAATTTTTTTGGAGGGGGATGGGGGGGATGATTGTTACCTGCCAGGATCCCACTGGTGACCCCCGGAATGCCTTGTATCTCTGTGACGTTATTGTCGTTGAAGTAGTCATCGCAAGTAGCGTTGATGTTCTCGGAATCGCAGAAAGAGCGCCACAGTTTGGTGGTGACCGTCTCGTTGTCGATTTCGATCACCTTTGCGCAGACGTCGTATCCCTTGGAGACAAGAGTTCGATTTCCCAGGAGGCAAACCCTGCAGGCAAAGTCAAGGAGATGGATGACACCTTACACACTCGCACAAAATCCATCATCAGAAATGTCCATTGGACTGACGGGAAAACCGGCGGGTCAATGGCGGTCTTGATGACTCCTGCGTAGACAGCCACGATGGAGAGGATGACACAAGCCAGGAAGACCAGCGCCAGTTTGTTGACATACTTCACCCCCACAAACACCACCAGAGCCATGAAGCTTAGAACAATGGTTCCGTACACCCGCATATTATTGAGGAGGGCCGCCTCTGCTTCCAGACCTTCCAGACCTTCGATCTTGAAGATAGCTGCTTGAGGGATAATATAAATCTGACAGATGGGAAGATGGTTCAAGGCATGGGAAGGAGAATGGAGAAAGGTGGCACAAGGTCATTTTCTCCTACAAATTATGATCATCATCATTGCTGACTTACCAGCAAGATTTCGATACAACCGAGGATGTACATGGCACCGGCAAACGTGGTGCCCAAGTAGAAACAAATCCCAACAGCTCCACCAAACTCAGGCCCAAGTGAGCGGGAGATCATGTAATAGGAACCTCCAGCTAGGAGAACAAAAACTCAGTCAGTCAGTCAGAATGAAATATTAGCCATTTCACACATCTTCTCACCCGGGACCACTCCGTTTGTAGCAATGGCGCTCATGGAGATGGCCGTGAGCATCGTCTGAAACACAATACAAAAATAAAATTGGAGCAACCGGCAGAAGAACATGTCAATTCAAGGAAAGTACTTTGACGATCACTGCCGTAGCTAGGATGTTTTTCTTGGGGGCGGGGCATATCTCAGGGGGCCCACCATTTTTTTTTTTTTTTACAAACCTAAACATTCTTTGATAATGTTGATTTTGGCGGGTGGGGTGGCAGTGCCCCCGCCGGCCCCCCCTACACTAGCTCCGCCCCTGACGACAATTAACCAACTGTTGTCTCGCCTACTCTGCTAATTTATCTAATAATGCTTGCCGGTAACTCATAACGGAAAACGTGCTCTCGCAATTCCCGACAAATCCATTTCTATCCACTGCAGACATTGCGGGAGACATTCTTTTCTAAGCGTTTCATGGATTGCAAGGATTTAAGTGGAATTCTCAGGAAATGCTCAGTTATATTGCTATTTTGTTGTGGTCGCAAGAACTTTATAGAATATAAACAAAAACCTTCATTTTACACCAGCAGCCTGCGACAGATGTAGCAGAAGGACACGGTGGGTTTGTTGCTGGCTTTAGTGGCTAAATATTTTTACATCAGGATTTAGCAGGTCACCTTCAGCATCGGGATAATGCACATTAAAATCATGCATGGTAGCTTAAAACGTCATCTTGTGTCGAGAACACGCTTCTGTTATAAATCCAAATGATCTATTCAAAGCTGACATGAATCACCGAAATGTGGAGGAGTGTTTGCCAATCAATATTGAGCCAAGGCACATATTTTTTTTATTGAAAATAGCTCAGCAAAAAAAAATATTTTACAATACTGAAGTGATGAGAGTTGTCTGGTTTTTATTTATCAAAAAATGTGAATTGAATATTTTTGCCTAAAATTCACAGACATAGATAGATGACTTAATAAAATACATTACTTCAAGTCAGGAAATATATTTTTAAATTAATTTAGTCAAATTTGATCATTTCAGTGCTTAGGAATGTTCGATGTGCACGTCCACTCACTGTGGAGCAACACATGAAGACGATGATGAAGGAACCGAGCACGCCTCCAATCCCGACCATCCAGGTCATTCGCAAGAAGAGGATCACACCAAAAATATTCTGAATACATGGCAGGTAAACACCCATCAGAGTTCCCAGTTGGGGCGCCTGACAAACACAAACGGGGGAACAACATGAAAGGAAAATAATGGTCACTTTTTGTTTTTTTTAATAATAATAAAGATAAATAAATAAATGAATACATGAATGCATGAATCACGTTAATAAATGAATACATGGATACATGAATAAATGAGTAAATAAATACATAAATACATACATACATACATAAAAAATAAATAACTAAATAAATAGACTACTAAATAAATAAATAAATAAATAAATAAATAGACCAAAAAATGAATAAATTAATAAATAAAATTTAATAACTAGCAAATTTAGATTTGTTTTTCTTGCTGTGCGGTTTGCATTCACTTCTCTACCTTGACAGTTTTTTTGGACGGACGTGCGCCTTCCTCGTTCTCTGCCTCCTCATGCTCTTTGCTCCCCGTTGGCAAGTTGGAGTAGTTGGCCAGGCTGCTGAGCAACGAGGACACCATCGGACTGGTGTCCATCTCCTCCTGCAAGCACACACACACGCACACACACACAGGGCTATCCATGTATGCTCTCCGACACTTTTGCAGGCCCAAAAAATGTCTCCGACCTCAAAGAGGGCCATGTTCTTGCCGTCGTACTGCTGGCTCTTCTCCACATCACAAGAGGCATTGCTGTTAATGAAAGGACTGCTCTCCTTGGGGTTTCCATCACCTGAGACACCAATCAATGACAAGTATGTCTTTAAATATATATATTGATTACACTCTCATGTGCATGACCTTGACTTCATCTCTGCCTTTTTGTCAATCCTATTTTGGTTTATATGTTGGAAGGAATGCTTGTGAGCAGGTGACAACCGAAAATTGCAAAATTGTAATCAAGTCTATGAAGTGTGAGGATGGACCTTTGCCATCTTCTGTTCCAGCAGGATGCTCCTTCAACACCTTACATTGACCAGGACCAGAGTGCCCCATGTTAAAAATATTTCTGATAGCGCAGGTTTGAACTTAAAATGCGATGCAGATTTGTACCCTTCATCTGACACGGCGCTTACAAAATGGACATTTTATTCCAGCTTTTAAAAGCTTAATAGGACGTCGGCCCCGGGGGATTATCCAGCAGCTGCCCGAGGCCTCAGAGTAAAGCAAAATTCGACATTTGCATGTGAGCAAAAAAATGCACCAATCAGCGAGCTCGAATTACATCAATATTACATCAATGACGTCAGATCCACAAATACCTCATCGAATTTCACGTCTGTTGAGACAATATTGTCGTGCAACGGAAACCACGGAAATGCAAAATGGCTGGTGTCGTAGCTCAGTGTGAGGATTAAATGGAACTCCTCATTGCTTTCCTTCTGGATGGCAGACAAACTTTCTCAGATGAGTGATCCCAGTGACTTGGAAGTGACTTTGGAATTTAAGCAAGGCCAAGCCATATTCTCAAGTACTGAAACAAACCAGGACAGAAACCCAAGTGATGACTCAGAGGTAAACATGATTTATGACTGGGCCATTTGTTTGTAATATAAAAATGTCAAACTCATTTTTTTCGCGGTCCGCATTGTAGTCATAGCTTCTTTTGGAAGGGCATTATGACTGTCAACCCAAATAAATATATAAATAATATATTATATACGGTAAAAACTACGAAACAAACTGACAAATAACTCGTTTTCAAATCAGACGAGTAAAAACTGGTCAAATATTTAAAAATAAATTATTAAAAGTGAAGACAATTTGCAATTCTAGTAATGACACACGAATTTGATGCACAATTTGTCTTCGCGGGCCACATAAAATGATGTTCCGGGCCGTATCTGGCCCCCGGGCCTTGAGTTTAACACCATGAACGAGTCGTTCCATTTTTAATTTTTATTTTATTTATTTATTTGTAATTTATAATCCTCACTTCAGCGCAACCTCATATGCCGAGATTCGAACCCAGAACCTCAAAACTGTGAGGCAAATGCGCTCACCACGTTTTTAATCCACTATACAGGAAATGGATTGTATAAATGAAGAGAATATGTCAAGACCTCTGTAATCCAACTTTGACTTTCTGACCTACTCGCTCGACATAGATTAAAGTCACGATTTGACACACTCCACATTCAAGTGGAGTAATTGAAGAGGGAATAAAACACATTGTGAGGATTACTGAACATCTCTTGACAAGATTTATCCTCCGCACATTCCTTGATGAAATTTTGCATTCCCAGCTGGCTAGCTTGATTACAAGCACCTGTGGCTAAACCGGCATTTTACTTTCTTGACCCGGATTTGACACCTCTGGTAAGAAGCAGTTTTATTACTTATTTATCGCAGAGGTTAAAGAAAATAAGCCTGTTGTTAAAATGTCTGAGCACATGTGTTGGTAGTTTTCAAATCCATTTCGTAAATGTTGTAACACTGGGACGCAGATGCTACTCGTTAGCTTAGCTCTGGTGGTTAGCGTTGTTTGTTAGCATTGAGCTAAATGGAGCGAATGAGGCTTGATGGGGCTTTTTCCCTCATTCATGAAAATTATTACTGGGCAATCGGAGAAATGGATTCCTATTCACATGCTCGTGGACATCTGGCGAGTGGATTAGTTTGTTTCCTTTAAATAAAAGATGAATCCTGGAAACGGTTTCAGACCAGAGGTTATTAAAGCAGCGGGTGGTAGCAAGCTGTAGGTTGTGTAAGAAAATGGCTGTCTTTTATGTGTATTTCACTCTAACTCCAGTACAATTACATTTATTTGGAAACATTTCTGTGTATTCAATATATTTTTAATTAATTTTTCATTTGAATGAGTTGCATAACAGTGAAGCAAAGCCTCACCCCTGATCCAACATTAAGCGCACATGCTGCCATTTTATGCTCTTATATAAACGCTGACAAATATTTGTCATTGAAATGACCTTTGCTCTCTTCCACAAGCTGCTGCAGATAATTTGAGGGGCTTTGAACCTTTTGAAAAATTGGTAATACCCTAAAATGTAGGTTCTTACGGACTACAGCTTTATTGCTGATCCAACAAAAAAAAAAAAAATCAGTGAGGATGATTTCCTTATTGAGATCTATAATTTTGTGAAAGGTCAGGTTTTGCAGTCGCGATGTTCAATTTTGGACCTGTTTATTTTTTTGTCTTATCATCTGGAGTTTTGCCACATACTGTAGGTTCACCGGCCTTAACCTCCACTCCACTATTTTGAATCCTGAAACTTTTTTTTTAGCCTTGAGGTCATTGTGATGTATGGAGAACCACAGCTGCCAGTATTAAAAATAAATCAAAGTGTAAATAAAAACAAAGTTCCAAATGAGTGTTAGCGAAAAATCAAATAAATAAATAATCCCCACACCCTTCAGTCTTTAGCTAGAAATCATTTCTTCAGGTTTTTGCTTTATTATGTTCAATAAAGATTTATCTTGCTTTCATTTTTTGCCATTATATAAAAGAGGTATTTGATCAGGGGTGTGTAGACTTTTAATGTCTATTGTACCGTAAGTATCTTTAAATAAAATGACGTGCAATTATGGATGACAGGTAGGTGTTCCATTCTTCTGGTATCGCATAGCAGGATAATTAAGGGGAAAGTCAAGGTAAAATGATCTTCAAAGTTTGGTAGTCGGTTGTTGAACCGCTGTTGGTTCAGCGCTGACAAATTGCTTACTTAACCTTGCAGTCGCTCCAGTCAATCTTATTGATTGCAACCAATCACCCGAGCCTCTCGTGGGATCTGTCTCGACTTTTTATCTCGCCTGCTTCTTTTACTCAGGAATGAATGGGAATAATCAAGGGCCATCTCCCTGGCGGGATTCATCACGTGTTGGCTACTCCTGCAAAGACTGATTGCGATCCACCCGCATGTCAGTGCACCTGGTTTGATGTGCTTCAACTCGTGACCAGGTCAGTTGCTACTTTACAAAACTAATGTGTACTTTTGTTTTGCGTCATGTGATTGACTCTCCTCCAGCACATTCTTTAGTTTGCATTATGGCTGTCCAGACTTATTTTTTCTGAGGGCCGCATACAGAAAAATAGACATGATGTAAGGGCCCATTCATTTTTTAGATGAAGTATGGGAAAAAATAATAATTTCATTTAAAAATTATATATATATATATATATATATAAATAATTTAGTATGTATGTGTATATAGTATGTATATGTGTATATATATATATATATATATATATATATAAATAATAATTTAATAATCTAATAATTTCATTTATATATAAAAAATTTAATAATTTAATAATAATTTAATTAAAAAAAAATAAATAAATAAGCCAAAAAAACCCATATATATATATAAATAAATAAAAATAAATAATACACATGCGCACTCGCAGCACTCTCACCAGCGTCACTCACCCTGGTTGTTAGGACTCCCCTCTCCTTCCTCGCCATCCGTTGTCACGTTGTTGAGCATCTTCTTTCCGTGGCACACGTCTCAGTCCTAAAGAACGGCTTTGTATCCCCTCGGACTTGCTCGATGCTGTTCAGCAGGACAATCGAGGGGCAGCGGGAGTCAACGGGGGCGAGTTGACCGCCTTGATGACACATGCGCTCTCCCTGTTCCCGTGTGCCACTCGCCCTCAAGTCACTTTAAGCCCAAGCACTACATTCATGCATTCACAAGGTATTATCCCTCTCCCTCCCGTCCTTCTCTTTTGGCTCGCTCACGCACGGTCATCCATGTCACCATGAGGACGGGGATGCAAAGAGAGCCGCATCAGACGACAGCGCGCCGCCTCCCGAGATTAGACTTTGCTTTTGATGTCTTTTCAAAGGGAAGAAAAGACCCCCCCCCCCCCCCGCCCTCCTGCTACATCACTTGTTATGCATCCTTTTCATTTGTTATTTTGACCCCCACCTCAAATCTCTCTTTTCATATTTCCGTGCACGGCCCTGACCGATTGTCTGTGGGAAGTGCTGCAGGCTGCAGAGCTTGTATAACTCCAAAAAGTCTCTCTCCTTCTGTGTCAACAACAATGACCACGCACTGCCCTCCTAAAGAAACTGAGAAGAATGGTGATGGACTGGCCAAGCAGGTCCCCAGGCCCAAACCCGACTAGGCAACATTAAGGCAACTTCAAATGGAAGCTGGAGGAGCACAAGGTGTGGAAGAGGAACCTGTGAAAACGATGCTCAAGATCTCTTGAAAACACACGTTAGATGGAGGAAAGATGAAAACCCAAAGCCTTTACCCCATGAGCATGTGTGTGTTACGTCACATTGCAGCCATTGCTGCTGTGGTCAGATGATCTCTTCGTTTTGGCAGATGTCCACATTGCCATTATCCTCAATGACCCACCTCGGTCCCTCCTGACGTTCTCTATGTTACTAAGTCCTCCTGCTCCTCTGTGACAACATGAACGCAAAGCTGATTCACGGGAACAACTCCAGTGGGAAAAGTGTTCAAATTGGTCATCAATTTATCATAACTGATTAAAATAGAGCGGCACAGGAAAAAAAAAAAATCCTAAATCTGGACAGTATCGTTAATCAGCTTGTAGCTGTTAATGATTTTGTCAATTCATCGCTGAATTGAATTAAACACATTTTAATTTCCACCCCTTTATTCAGGAACATGACGTAATACCAAATTTACAATGTGAAAAATGCGCCAACAAATTATGAATGATTCAAGTGAGAAAATAGGCAAACATTGTGATTGTTTTCCAAAATTTGAATCATTTAATTGTTTCCGCCTCTAATCCTTATCGTTGATAAAACTCGGCTTTGCTTAGCGTTAGCATCGCTGCCACCTACAGGACTGGAGTGGAACAACTTGCTACCATTGAACGTGTTTTTGTGATTTTTCATCTCGCCTTCCACACACTTGGCTGATTTCCAATTAGAAGGGTGCAATCTAACGCTATCATCACAGAAGCATGTTTGAGCATTTTGATTGTTGCAGCATTCCATTGAAAGTGTACAACAGGTGACTGGCCGAATCTTTCATTTTCTTTTCACTCCTGCTCAGCTTAACTTGCCAGAGAAAGATTGTTTTTCCCGGAAAATACTTCCCTGTTGATGAGTGAAACCCTTGTAGACCAATAAATAAAAAATGTTGCCGACCGTTCATCCATTGGAAGACTTTGGGGTGTGTCTGTGTTTTTGTTTGCATTCATCCAGAAGAACGTACGAAGCCAAAGAGTTTTTGCAGCGCGGTAATTATCCTAAAGCGGTTTGATAGCACTAAGGTCGGGGTTCCGTATGCAAAATTTACAGCTGTAAAGTACATCAACCATGCGTGTGGCCAAGCTTCTCTTCAGCGTGTCAGCCAGAGTGAGTTATTGGCTAGCCTTTGATTGGCAGAGAGCCCGAGATCCGTGTTCAACTGGGCCAAGCCGCTTTAGCTCTTAACCAGCCTGCATCTCGTCTGCGGCACATGTGGCTCAGGATGTCGCCGTTCATGCCGTCGAGCCCACCTGTGCCGCTTCCGAGGCATTCGCGACACACGCGGCGGAGAATCATACAATTGCGTTAAGTACGCCATGTAAGACCTTTTACTCACACGAACGCGACAGACAATAAAAACACGGCAGTGAAGTTTCCGACGCGCTAATCCTGCAGATTAAGGCCATGGAGCATTGGGCTGAAATCCATTTTTTTTTTTGTGATCAAACATAGACTCTGCTTTCAGATGATCCAGCTCCTCTGGCAGCTTGCAGACATTTAACCGTAATGTCACACCTAAAAAAAATGTTTAATGGGTAAGAAAATTGGTATCACTATAAAGTACTGTGTCAAAGAAAATATACATATATATAGATATAGATATATATATCTATATATATAAATAAATAAATAAAGCGGTACAGAAAATGGATGGATATATACGTATATAAAATAAAAAGATATATAATAAAAAATATTAAAAATATATAATTCAAAAAAATTTTGTGTGTATATATATATATATATATATATATATATATATACATCCATACATACACACACACACATTTTTAAATTTTAATGTTTTTAAACATTTTAAATGTTTGCGGTAGCTGCCAATGGAACTACTCACTGATGTTTTAACAGTAAAATTACAGCTAACACTTTGACTCAGTTCAAAAGAGGACGAAAATGTGGACAGATGTAGAACAAAAAAACCTTTACACTTATTGCGGGCCCTTTCGGCATGAAAGATATCCCTGAATTCACCCCAAAAAAAAAATTACAAATAATTGTAAATATTGTTCCACTTAATTACTTAATTTGCACTTGATTTTTGTTCATGAATTCAAAACTTTGTTGCTGGAGGGGGCCACGATTTTTTTTATCAGTGGTACTCAGCACAAAACCTTCTAAGCCCCTCCAACATTTAAGTAGCCCATTTGTGCCACAAACATTCACAATGACATTCACCCCTGTGAGTGTTTGGAATGTGCTAAAGACACACACATAAGAGCTAAACGTGAGATTGAAAGCCGGATCCTTTGCGACCCATCAGGCACATGTGCTTGCCACATGGATTCAAACCAAAAAGTGAAAACGACAGTCATTGTATTTTCAAGATGTCTATAAACCAGGACTCACCGCTTAAGACTGCAGCATGTCAAAATGCTTTCCCCTGTTTTTCATTATTGGCAGCACTCTAATAAAAAGGAAGATTCAGGACTCTTTTGAGATCTTGTTCTGTAAAGACTTCAGCCCCAAGCAGGACACCCAAAGACAAGTTTCCGTGCTTGGTTTATTCGAATTACACATGATTACCACATTGGGCTCATTTATCATCTTTTGGCCACCTTTTCTGAAACAATGTGACAGTTTGTTTGAATAATTCTTTTGTATTCCAGTTTGGGGATGTTTATCAAAAAAAAAAAAATTCCGAGAAATACTCATTAAACACTAATCAGTCGTTTCCATCATGATGCAATCAGTCCCACTTGTAATGAATATGCAAGAGTCATTCAAGATTAATTATCGTGCGAGAACTTGGAAAATCCGTGTTCGCTATTTGTTTCCTGTTCTCTAGGATAGTTTTAGATATCCCAAAAGTTATTTGAGTACATGTAAAGGAGTAAATGTATTTGTACCCAGCCTCTGCAAATGTGTGAAGAGGATGGGGCTGAGGACGGATCCTTGTGGTGTGCCCATGTGTGTGGTGATGTCACCTGAAATCTTGTTACCAGTCTTGACAGTCAGCATGTCTAAAATAGATGGTGGGGTTCAAGTTTAGTCAGTTTATGGGGGAGTCTGCATGGGAGGATTGTACGGTATTAAGTTTCTCCTTGGGATGAAAAATCATCATTATTGACACCATGGTATGATTTTGCTTAGCTGCTATTTGAGAAAAAAAAACATTCTTATGGATACATGCCGGTCGTTGAAGATCTGATGAAAGGAATTTACATCTGGATTTTATCTAAACAACCAGAAAGAGCGCACTTGAGGTCAATGAAGTAAACACAGAAGTGGATTCTCCTCTTGTTCATATCATCATTTTAAAATAATACACATGTGCACTGGGTGTGTCTGGGCTTTGGAATTAAATATTTCTCAATTGCTGTTACACAGTCTGGATTTTCAGACTGGATCAACCCAGGTTGTGACATGGGTCATCCTGGCATGCTAGAATGTTGTGCTCTATTTATTACCTAGATTCTAGTAGATCTTCTTCTAGGCCCGAGAAGATCTACTGCACGTCAAACTTTTAACAAGTCAACATGCGCGCTCCAGAAAGTCGTTTCCAATTGTCGTTAATACGGACAACAGAGATGAACAAAACAATTCGATATACTAATCATTATCCAGATATTTTTTTGCCTGTTTCTTTATATCATACACATACATATATTTCAAAATATTTTAATTTTTATTATCATTGTGTTTAACGTGATGACCACTGTCAGTGCGCCCTCTACTGACCAACCATCACTGCCAGTTTGTCTGTATTAAACAGTACAAGAGTTTTGAAAAACATAACCAGTACGCAAACATAAATTGCGCACATTTTGAATTTCCACGCATTTTTTTATTTGTGGCTAAATAATATAAATAATATATGTTGCTGTCTTGGCCTACAACTATCGCTCCACCATCTTTCCGCCATGTCACTTTTGCTGTGATGTAACTATAGCCTAAAAATATTCATAACTGTTCATATTTTTTGGTCTTTAATCAAAGTGCTTAAGCAGTTTTGATCAGGAAAAAACATCAAATGGTGTAATCCTGTTTTAGGAGTCAAATCCTCTCAGCATGATGACATCGCTCGGCTGGTAACATCTGCTGAGTTTACTTGAAGTGCCATGTTGTGACGAGTGTATGACCTGAAACGTTTTCTTTCAAAGGCTTCATAAAAAAAAAAAAAATGGAAGCCAGGGCCACTTTGGCATTCTTCTCCTTTATTTTCCACATTCAAATTGTTCATAAATGTATCACAGCTAAAGCTAGCTTTTTAGTCTACATCAAATGGCCGCTAAAAGACAGGTCAATCCTTTTCACCCAGCGTGGTGGTTGTAATGTCATAAAGTAGGCGATAGATGGCGACAAAGATGACACATCCCACTACTGTACAGTACTGCACTTGAAACTGATTAACAGTTGTTGCATCTCAAATTTTTCGTAAAAATCTACAATTTCTGTCTTTTAATGCACCTTGAATAACAGACATTGACCTAAATATAAGCAGCAAAATTTGTATCTATCTCATGGGCGGCCATTTTGCCACTTGATGTCGACTGACAGAAAACCATTCACACAATTTTGATTCATCCTCACCTAATCTGCTTGCTTATGTCTTTTTGACACTTATCGTCAGTAAACGTTTGGTCTTTTCCTTTCCTTCCATTTATGCTGTTCCTTCTCTCCATTCCTTGTTTCAAAACAGGCCCCCACCAGCAGCCAGCAAAGCCCGCCGGGAGGAGCGATCTTGTGCTGATGATGCATTTCAAGGAGTCCTTGTATCGTTTGCGTTGACCTCCCCACCAAGGTTTGCCTTTTTTTTTTTCAAGTCACTATAAAATTGTCTATCCAGTCTCATCATGAGACCACGCTTTCACACTCATGAGACTCACGGGGCATAGCCATCATTCCAGAAATTGGTGGGGGGGAAATTGTTTGCCAACTTTTATCAGCAAGTAACCAGGTAATGAAATGCCCAAAGGCAACAACAACACAAATGTATTGATGCAGTATTCTGATTAATATTGCGGAATTGGAATTATGCAGCAAAATCCACCTGTTTTCATCCATCTCAGTGGGTGGCCATTTTGTCACTAGCTGCCGACTGAAAATGACATCACAGGACCTCACCTGATGTCTAGGTTTGGTCATGTGATGTTTGCCAGCTGAGCCCTTAGGTACCCTTTGAGAAAATGATCGTAACTACTCAAGCGATTACACTTGTTTTTGTAAGATTGCAATAGGAATAAAGAAATAAAATGGTTTCACAAATCCCTACATACAGTATCTCAGAAACACGCTGCTATTGTGTAAATGCAAAATGGCCGCCTCATACAGCAATCACCAACCACTCTCTCTTTTGAGCATACGGAATCTGGACTCAATTTTGATTCCTTTTGAATTTGATCAACAATTCAACTGCGTGCCAAGTACTGTTATCTGAGACACCCCTCAGTCTTGGCTTCCGTACATTCACTCCTAGTTTCCATGTGACAAATTCATTTTGAACCACTTAATACAAGACAGCCTAAGACTCTTAGCATTAACCAGTGCCATCATTTTTCAGTTTCTAGATGCATTCCATTATAATATCCATCTTGTTTTGAGAGCGACACAATCTGTGTGGGGGACTTTGAAGTGGTCAATAGGCCTACTACACATGTTTTTGGAATGTGGGAGGAAACCACCAGCTGGATGAAACGAACGCAGGCACGGGGAGAACATGCAAACTCCACACAGGAACAGACGTGCTAACCAGTGCTGCCGTTCCTTCTCATATGAATCCAAGTGCTTTGTTTTAAAAAAAAAAACAACTTTGTCTTAAAAATTGGCCCAGGGTTACGATGTGTATAGCACGTCTCCGGTTATCTTATCCAAAAGCGGAATTAGGGTGAACATTTCCCGACACGGTTTTCCCCTCATCTCCTCTATTTGGCACCACCGTCTCCCCGACTGACATGATAAATGCAAAACACATTCTACGTTGACAAAATATTTATTTTACATAGTGATGATTCTACCCTTCAGAAATACTGACTGTTTTTTTTAGGCTAAAATCTGTTCCCATGATATGAAACACTTGAAAGACATTTGGGATTGCTGCCTGATTTAAGATGACAGCGCTAAACGTGTAAACGTATGCGGAGCACCAGCCGATGTCGAGTGCTGTGAAAAGACGATCGTATATTACACAAAAGGCCCCGAGGAATGTTTACATACAGTGTGGCGTCTTTGTAAGCCATGGAGACAGTATATCAGGTATAGCGTTAAACTGCTGCTACTTCTTTCCACCTTTCGAAGCTTTCTCTAACCCTTGGATGTACTTGCGAGGAATTCCATAATGATCTGAAATGACAGACGAGCCAGAATGATTACACACGAGAACAAAACACTTGTATAAGCTGTAAAACATGTTCCAAACCTAGCAGTAAATGTCCGACTTGTTGAATCTGGTTGCCTTGAATCTGGACCAGGACTTTGTCTTTGGCCCCCGGGACGGCCTGCAGGACCGAACTGGCTTGAACTCTGCGTTGCAACGCGGTGGCGACGGCGGAAGGATCCAAAGCGTATACCTCCAGGTTTTTTATTACAGTCACCTATATGTAGCATATGGAAATCATCAGAGTTAAATCAATCAGGGAGACAGTTTAAAAAAGAAAAAAAACACAGAGCAGCGAAAATGTGCACTGAGAAACTGTTTCGAAAACATAAAGCACGGATGTCAAATTCAATTTCCAGGGGAATGCATTGGAAGAGGAAATTTTAAGACCAAAACAAGTCTATTTTAACTTGACCACAGTTGCAAAAGACATAATGGATATAATGAAAGGGTATCAATGAATTGGAATCTCAGACGGTGGTGACCTTCTTATTGGATCCTCGGGAAGCCACAGAGACATCAATGGGCTCAATATGTCCCTTCTTTATTTGAGGTGTTTGTCCAGGATACGCGATTTGATAGCATTCTTGCATTCTCTCCAAGGTTCTGTAACAAAGAGAGGTTTATTTTGTTTATTCGCATATTCAGAAGCAGGGTAAAAGATCTTTTTTTTTTTTAATCTAGAGTTTCATTAAAATGATATGCTAAGGCCGTGAACTTTCATCTCATATGCATCATTTATCGCTGACAGGCATTTTTTTTTGTAGTTCAAATGGAATTTCACTTTAAAGAGAGAGTCTGGAAAGCAAGAATTGTTTTATTACTTACAGATCTTGCTCGTTTAATAAAAGATGATTTAAGAATGATTGTCAATATGGGATTCATTTTTTCATTGTAAAGTGAAATGAAGATACAAGCCCTCGCTCGGTCGATTTTTGTCGCTTTGTCTCGCGGGCAAAAATGTGAAAGTGTTCACAGCAATTCAACTCAAAAGCAGGAGAATGAATGAATAAAACTTACATGAAGTAGAAGTCAGTCTTATATTTGTGTAAATAATGGGCAACTGTTCTGTCTGGAATTTTTACGTAACTAGGTGGAAAAAAAAATTCATATTCACTTTTATTTGAAACAAACCCCCAAAAATCTGCAACTAATATAGTGGTAAGCTTTCCATCCAGGTAGTCTGTCAGTTTCTGGATCTGTTGATAATCATTTTTTTGTTTTTTGTGGCAGAAATCTTAAGACATTGTCCAGAGAAGTAGACTGTTCTGCATCACTGTAAATCAAGGAAGTCAATGAAGACCCACAAACGGGTTCAGGGACGGTTAGGAGGGAAGTGAGATGTTTTTAATTAAAAAAAACAACAACAAAAAAAAAACGTGCATTTGTTTCCACAATGCAAATTGCTCCCGGCTAAAATACCTTGCTGCCATTTTACTGACAGTTATGTGGCCTGCTTTGTCTTCTTAAAAAAAAAAAAACTGTGGATGTGCGACTTTAGTTGTAGCAATGTAAAATCCAGTATGTTACCTGCTAAAAAGCTCGTCCCACTTGAGTGTCTCTACATCCTGGTACTCTGATTTCTCCAGCAAACAGTCACACAGGGTTGGGTTGATTCTCACGTAACTGTTTGGAAGATAACAAACCCGAAAAATGTTCAACTTGGATGCAGGGCACATGTCCGGCTAATCGCTATCATCTCGTAGCGCCGATTTAGTTGGCACGTGAAATAAAAAGACATGATGTGGCCTGAAAAAGAACACAAGTGCCCCTTCAGAGTCAGAGTCACATTGTAGCATTTGATTTGATTAAAGCGATTATCACTTGGCCCAGGGACGTGAACTCTGTTGTCCTTCACTTATACCGAACCCCAAAGCAAGCAGTGGCCTTATTATGGCTCAACTCTGCCAATGTTTATTACGGACTGCCAGGAACAAAAGTTTTGTTTCACTCCTGCCTGCTGACTAAAGGAATGGAATGCAAATACTTTTCTATCATTCACTTGCTCAAATCAAATAAACAGCATTGTGTGGGGTGAAAGGTTTTTGATGCGCTTCTTACTTTTTATTGGTTTCATCCACCAGGTCGTTGTTCTTCACATACTCCGTGACGATGCTTCTCACCTCCGCGGGCTGCAGTGCCACTCCTTTCCTGTGGGAGCGCCAGAGAACATTGTGGGTCCGAGACAAAAGGTAAGACCTTTGAGGCGTCAATCATCGTGTTGACCTCTTGCCGAGGGCTTGGCGAGGTTTGCTTAAACTCCGACGGAATATCTTTTTGGTTTTAGTTGAGGCCACATTGAAATCTCCCAATTAACAGTATGGCTGCTCACATTGAAAATACATCACCGACCAAAGTCTGAGAGCAACGTTTTCACTAATTTGCACCATGAAGAACCGATTAGTTAATATAAAAGCAGCTGCAAGCTGATACGAGCAAACTTTCCATTTATGACGGAATGGGACCGCGTGTGCATAAAACCATTCACAATTTGCACATTGGTGAAATGAAAGTCACGAGACCCTAAAGAGCATTTACTTACCCATGACTTACATGTACAAGTAATCTAATGGTTTAGACATGATTGTAAAAAAAAAAAAAAGCAACATTCCTACACCTTGTCATTCATACGGAGTTATTCATCTGAGGGAAGTAAATCAACAAAGCGGGAGTGATTTAGAGACCTTACGCAAAAAAAAAAAAAAGTTGAGGTTGCGGTGGTAACTTTATCCCCCTCCCCGACAACCCTCTTGAGGAGTGTTTTGGGGAGGTTAAGGTCTACCACAGCGCAGCCCAGGCCGACCGCCCGAGTCACAGCCTAATTCGAGGAAATGCAAAACATGTGGATGCTTCCTGACATTGGCGGTGAAAACACACATTTGCACACACCTTTTGTTTGCGTCCTGAAAAAGAGGCTGCAGTCGAGTCGACACCGAGTATAACGCGGTGATCTCGGGAGGATGATACTGCGCTTCCGTTTGTGGAACCGCTTCAACGACCGTCTCCACGGGAGCCGAGAAGCGGAGTCTACGAGTTGACACGCGGAAAAGCGACAAATTGAAGTTTGCTTTCCCGGGTCCGAGCGGAGGGTGTCTGTAATTGGGAAGCTCACTCTGGGCTTTTCCAGTCCACCTCTACGATGCTCTCCACGCCCTTGGTCAGTTCCTTCACACGTACGAGGCTGTGCTGCTGCTGCATGACGTGTAGGAACTTGGAAAGCTGTTTGAAGATTTGAGTAAGAGGAAATGTTTGTGGGATTCAAGCGGAGTCATAAAGTGACTAATGTGCAGGCTGACACATTCGGAAATACCTTTTTATAGCTGGATTTTTTTATATCTAAGTGTTTACCACTCGGGCTGAGAGGAAGAAAAAAAAAATGTGGGGAAAGTAAGAGAATTCCTCTTGTGCACTTTGTGACTAATAACGAGCTTTTTACCAGCAGGAGACCATGTGGTTGCGGAGAAAAGTGCTTGTCAGCAGAGGGAGCTCTGATTTCTTCACCTTGCTTTTGAGTGCCAGGAGGAAGCATTGCCAAAGCAAAGCATCCATGACCTCTGCGAAAACAAAACACGAAAAGGGTCACATTATTTGCCCCCCTTTTCACCGCGATTAGCAAATAGCATTATCCACTTTGAGCGACAAAACTTGATCATGTGCTCATGTGCCTCGCAGCGTAGCCTGCAAGCAATTAGCGACTTTCTGGATTTGAATGGAATCTCGCGTGAAGATGAGGCGCATTAAAATGATTGTGGCAGAAAATATTCGTTCCGAAAGATGGGAATGATCAACAGTTCCGAATAGCACAAAATGGGCGAGAAAAGCCCACGAGAACATCTGACCTATACTTGGTTTGAATCCGAGGCGCTTAAAGCAGGTGTGAGCTGACTCCCACATGAGTTTGAAAGCGATTGACTTTTTATAGTCACTGGACAGTGAAGATTTTTTTTTTGGACCTCAATCTGATACCTTGTGGTGACTTCTCATCTTGGTGGGCCTCCTCCTCTTCCTCATTGCCCTTTTCAACTTCTCCTTCCGCCTGCTCAGCAACAGCAGGGGAGGCTTGATCTTTGACCAGCTGGCTTGCTTGATGCTCAGCTTCCTCCTTCTCTTCCTCCTCCTCATCATCTTCTTGTTCCTCAGCCAGACATTGGTCATCATTCAGATCAGGTGCTCCACCCTCGGCATCTCGTAACGTGGGAGGACTGGACTTTTCTCCAAAAGCCCTGAATAACAAATTAGATAAGACGTGACTTAATATAAACTTAATGTAGTGCTGCCTTGAGATAAGAGTTTAATGTGTGTACGGCAAAGAGTCAGACAAACGGCTCCACGATTAATCGAATTTGAATCAAGATTACAATTTTGTCACAAATTGACCTGATTTTCATTCCAAATGCGTGCTCAGCTCTACTGCGTATCAAAACAAGGCCTTTTCCAACCACCAGGGGCCAAAGGCATGTTTGAAGCTTTATTAATTAATAATGTCTACATAACAAGCACGAAGACCCTGCAGTCTTATGACAGTGGGTCGTGTTGAGAGAACAAAGGAGAGCAAAAATCAGAAAAACAACATCTGTTGCCTGAACTTGTTTTGGATTCAGGGCAAGGGACATCAAACAAGATACTAGCATCTTTATTCAGTTAGCTTTGGCTACAATTTTCAAGTCTTGGGTACATATGAAAACATTAATTTCATGTTTGATCAGGGAGTGAAATTTTTGGTTTGTCAAAAAGTAGTGCAATAAAAGAACTGGTCGGGAAAACAAATCAAAAAGCTCAGTGTGTTCACCACAGCCCCCCAAAATGAAAGCTTTGTGAACCACCAATTAAAGATTCCAACCATCGCGCAGCCAATGGCTGCATTCGATTTGCAAATTTGAAACATTCCAATGTTAAAATCCCAATTTCCTCCCAGATTGAATTAAAACAATTGACGTCAATTTAAAATGTATCTATCAACAAATTAAATTACAATGTCGGAATATTTAATCTAGTCAGTTGCATTACCACAAAACCGCGCTTGGGAGGGAATGATCCATCAGTAATGCTATCAATGATAAAAATTCCAATCACTGAAGCTGTGGCTTGTGGAAGGAAGCCACTCACCAGAGATGATCCATGTACGAGTGCAAGACACACACTCCTCGTCCTTTCATGCCCAAACTTTGCATTTCCGCACTGGAAACTGCAGCGGTGCCAATTGCAACAGGAGCTCTGAAATCGTCAAGTTCTGTCAAATAAGCTCTCCAGAAAACAAACCAAAAAAAATCCACATACTTATTATTAACAAGTGTGACAGCACAGGAGTCACCCCGTTTTACATCCGGGAGTCCGTCAGAAGGCACTACCACACCAGGAAGCATAAGATCTGTGGGCAGGAAGATGGATGAAATTTGTTGAGCCTTCCAACAAAAAAAAAAGCTCTTCAAAATGAAACCTACCAGCTCCTCCGACCAACTTGTGAAGAACAGGGGGCCACGTCCTGAATGTAGGCAGGGCAGCAGGGTAGCGCCAAAGCATATAGACTATTACAATATTGAAAACGTACATTTTAACTGAGCTCCATCACTTTGAGCATTCCATCATTTCCATGTGGCTTAGCAGGCTTTTTAATCACCTGTGGGATAAAGTTGTTTTTCCATTTCGAAGAAGAGCGGGTTTTTATGACCGACGTATATTGTCACAGCGTCTCCCTTGTGTGTATAAATCTTCACAACATTGAATTCTTCTTTATTTGGGACGAGCTCTGATAATTCATCAGAGGACAGAGAAGGGAAGGCTGCTGCTATGTCAGCCTTGAGCTTCCTCCTGAATTAAATACAGCGTTAGTTGTGTGGGAGAACCCAGTGATTTACAATTCACTAAATGCTAAAGATAGCAGAATAATCATGCATTTCCCAAAAATGGTGACTGATGAACTGACTTTTCGCTTTTTTTGTGGACGCAGTTGAGATTAGCAACAAGCAGTCTGTCGCTGTCACTCACCTGTCGGATCCTTTCATTACGATGTTGGATTTAACACGAAACGGTTTGGCAAACATCTTATCAAAAATGAAATATGTGGCGGAGGGGAAGAACACCGTAGAATATATTACATGCCAGTAAGGAAATAATTATAATAACAATAAAAGCAGATTGCAAATACTGGTGCGTTCCGTTTAACCGTCCGCTGCGTATTTACTTCCGTCGTGAAACAACTGCACAATGTTTAGTTCCGCCAATCCGGCGTACTGACGCCGAGGCTAAAAATAGAGCACTAATCGACCAAAAACGCTTCCAGAGAAAACAACGTGTGGAATGAGTCTTAATCTGCATAGAATCTAAATTGGCATCAGTGGTTTTGAGCAACAAATTTGCAACCAGTTGTGGCCTAGCGAATTAAAGGTTGTTACGATTGCTCAGGTATGATAAGTAATCACAAAAAAAAAACCTCTGACGTCATAGTTTGTATCTGTCTGCTTGCTGGACCTGTGAGCCAAATTGGATGCAAAGTTTAGGTCTCTAGTTCGGAGGCTCATATGTTTTTTTATTTACTTGCGCAAATGTTTGGTGGGACAGTGACAGAAAAAAAAAAAATCACATGCTCTGACAGTGAGATTTTTGTCTTTTTCTAGTGGGATGCCATCAAATATAGTGTTTGCCACAGTTACCCTAAAAAAGTCACTTGACTGATTACTTAATTTCAAAAGTTATGTTTAAAAGTCAGTTAGTTTAATGATTACTTGTTTTCAAACTGTGTAAGGTACTTTCAACAAACAAGCACCTCTGCTTAGCATAAAAACAACATCGGTGTGTTTATTGATTTAAGGATAATGGTTTTATTTAAAAAAAAAGTCAGGGCGTTCTTTTTTTACATAACATAAATAATGGTTTTTACATAAAATAAAGTAATTCTGGATTTTACCAAACATAAATGACCTACTTTTTGGAAATAGTGTTTGTTGACTACACTGACAATAAATAAATGTTGTTTTTTTTGACCTGACATTTTTATTTTATTATTGTAATGTTAAAACTTAATCATATTGTAGGTTTACAAATATAAACAACTAAAAAATTCAAGGATCTAATGCATGAGATGAACCTGATGTTTCTGTGAATTTGATTTTTTTTTAAGCTTCAGTAGAAAGTTTGTGACTTGCCTCAATCCCAAAATAGATTACAATTTAAGATGAAATCTTTTCCCTTTATTTCACGTTCAAAATGAAGATGTTGTGTGCATATTAGTTCGTAAAAAATTGTGTTTTCCTTTTTTTATTGTCGTTAGAAACAAATAGTTTTATTAACCAAAACTGAAATAGATGTGTTGATGAATAACTTGGCTCTTGACAGGAGATGATAATCAATTAGCATCTTTATTGTTGTCATGCGATTTCACAATGAGCAACAGATGACCAAAAGAAAAGTTCTGACAGATATTCTGATAAAAACACATCTCAATCTTGACCTTTAAGAACATACCATAGGTCCAATGTTTTAGGAGAGATTGAAAATTCTTTGTAAAAGTATGCATGTGTATGTCAAAGTGGATATGAGATTTGATTCTGTCATTAGAAGATGAATTGGAACAACAGCTGTGAAATCTCAACTTGCACAGAGTCACTGACCCTTTTAATACGCATTATTTATTCTACGGGGGTCAGTGAGGAAGATCACTGAAGTGCTTAATCCTCTCCAGGGAAGCCCGCTCCCAAATGGGGATACTTTAGTGTTTATTCTTTTTTTTTTCTTTGAGCATAGTACTTGTCTACTCAATTGGGCGTCTTCCAGCTTCTATTCTTCTTGCAGATCCCTTTTGGCCAGGTTTGGATCAATACCAGCTTTCCATGTTTAGTGTCCATGGAACCTGTAAATTTCCACATCTGCTTCAGGTCCAGATTTTATTGGTCTGCTTTTAGTCTTCAATGAGGGAAGCACACATGGAAGGAGTCACAGGGGGCATTATCTGTGCTGTTCAGTGCAGCAATCAGGAAATGGACCAATTCTGTGCATGATCGCATATTTGCAGGTGTGTGTTCTCAAAAAATTTCAAAACGTGGACAGGAGAGAAACTTGAGATATGAGGCAGCTTTAGCCAAATGAACTTTATTGGCTACCCAGCAGGTGAATTTTGTTCCTAAAAATATTTAGGAGAGGTCTTCCATCATTATGGTTTGGAACATGAAAATACACCAAAGTTTTCATGTTTACTCAATCATCCATGTTTTGTTCGACTAAAGAGATTACCGCAATAAATCACTCCAGAAGATAAATGGCGCATTTTGGGGAAAGGTTTATCCAAGCAAAACAGAGACCAAGAACAGTAAATAGACAACTAACAATCCATGTTTTGTTTCACTAAAGAGATTACCGCAATAAGTCACGCAAGAATATAAATATCGCATTTTTGGGGGAACATTCATTCGACCAAAACCGAGACCAAGAACAGTAAATACACAACTAAGCATGATGCTAAAGTAAATGGTGCTAGCTTGTGCCAGTGTCTTTGAAAACAGCTCCAGTGCTTGGCTTTTATCAAAGAACATTTTTTATTGATTATTTATGGTATATTTTATTGTTCCAGACTGCTTGCGAAACGTGCAAACCAATGAAATCGCCCTTTCGTCTATATTGCTTCTAAATACACGGAGTGATCCAGAATCATATCAGCACGACACTTGGCAAAATAGTCGAACATTCCAGTATGTTTACGAATCCAACCTGCTTTGCGAGGTTAGTTTATTACGACATTGTTTCCAAACTTTATCGAGATAAGGCACCCATTTTGTGCAAGAAAAATCTCAGCCCACCAGCAAAAAAAACTAAATGACAAAGTAGGAAAGGTGAATCTCATCTTAATTTACTCACAAAATCCTGACTTAATTTTAAATCTGTATATTTCCAATATCTGAACGGCTTCATCCTTAAACACAAATCTTACATATTCACAGAAAGCCATGACTACTGCGGACATGAGTGGCCGCTTGATTTAAAAATAATAATAAAAAAGAATTCATGTTGAAAATATTTTATGGCGAAGAGGGGACAATATTAACATTAAATTCCATGCTTACAAAGAATAGATACGTAAAAAGACATCACAGCACTGAAAAGAGAAAATATTTGTCAAGTGACAGTCCAAATATTAATGCGTGATGCTCCCTGAGGTTCTCCCACCAATGACTAATGAATCCCAGCTAAATAGAGCTTCGAAAACATTTTGTTCTTAAGTCCTTACTTTGTTTTTGTTTTTGTTTTTTTTAACCAAACCAAGAGACATTAAAACTCCATGCTGAGCTTTGGTTTGATTAAATGAAGAGCTTCATAGTATTGTATAAACTCAAGTTATTATTATTATTATTATTATTATCAAAACATCAAAACTAAATGAAGAGCTTCATAGTATTGTATAAACTCAAGTTATTATTATTTATTATTTATTATCTTGCTTAAAAAACTAATAGGATATAGTATACGTACATCTGCTTGTAGGTATTCATTAATTAATATGAATTATTAACATTAGTGTGTAGCTTTTAGGGCTTTAATTAATCAGTGACATTCATTATTAATCAGTTAATTGTTTGGCACTCAAGTTACCTGCTCAAATATCTTTCACAAGCTTAAAAATGACATGATATTGTAAAATTTTATCCAAAATGTAGTGTTTATTGACATAACAAAAATATTCAAACTTAAGGAAGTTCACTTAGTGTGAGCTCGAGTTTGATCTACATTTAAGAAACCATAAAAAAGCAAAGTCATTTTTTGGAATAGTTTGTGGGGACCAGGGTCAGTGATTCACCAAGGCACATTCCTTCAGGGTTTCTATTATTGATCCATTGAACGGAACATTCCAGAATCCGACAACAGGAAATGCCGCAGCTGTATATTCTCCAGTGTCTCATGCAGGCTGCACAGTGGGGATCCTTTATGACAGTCATAGAAGTCATTCACAATGAATAAATCACCAAGAGTGGTGACATTTTTTTTTTTTTTTGCTGTGGTCAGGCTCGGCCTACATCTTGTTTGCGTGTGTGAGCTTTGCTTCCATCATGTGGCACCATGTAAAAAAAAAAAGTAAGCAAGTCAAATTGAGGACGTGATTTTTTATTTTTATTTTTTGGTCTGGATGATGCACACTTGGAAAAAAAAAAGCTCTGAATCATACTGGAAATTTTTTTTTTTCCATTTTTGTTTAACCAGTACAGTTTGTTAAAGGTTTCTGTCTTTTTAAGCAGAGAATTTCTGAAGTAGCTTTTCATCCAATTTCACTGCAAGTGGAAAAAAAATATTTTTGATATTACCTCTTAGTTGCAGGTATTTATTTATTTATTTAGATTCATTAATTTATTGATTTTATTCAAAGTGACTACCAGTGCGCTTTTGATTATTTTGATTCTTTTTTTGGGCTACTTTCATCCAATTTCACTGCAAGTGGAAAAAATATATTTTTGATATTACCTCTTAGTTGCAGGTATTTATTTATATACTTATTTATTTATTTAATTCAAAGTGACTACCAGTACGCTTTTGATTATTTTAATTCTTTTTGGGCTGGTTTTTTTGATTATGTACACCTGAAGGGAAGATGTAGCTTCGTTGTATCACATGCCATAATTTGATCACGTCCATTGGTTGCACATGAGTAAAATGTGATTCATGGTTAATCGAGGGCATTTCCCCAGCTTCTACTTAGAAATCACAAAATATGTCTGTTAAATACATTTGAATCAGGTGCAACCGATCGCACGTGTTTGTATTTGAGGCAGAACTGTTATTATAATTAGAGAAAAAGCAATGAGGAAAAAGGAAATATCTAAACGTTTCAGTTTTGGGAGAAAGTTCATGAGCGATGTGGTGTGATTGATTGTGTGTTGGAAAATTGCCAAAAGTGATAAAGTGGTGTTGTAGATCATATTATAATGCACGTGTTGGCTTTTTTGTAGAAGCTAAAAACATATTTTCCCGTATTACACGTATGTAAGAATGTTCCAGTTCAGTTGTGATGCATAGTGATTCATTCTAATCTTTGTGGCTGAATTTTTAAAATAAATAAATAAACAGACCAAGTCAACACAACGTTTGGGAATGCAATTGCGACACTTGTACAACACGTCTATTCCGCCTTTCAGTAATTTTCACTCATTGCACTATTTAGTAAAATTTCATGCTTGTACAAACACATTTTCCTATCAAATCCTGTCAAGCTGTTAAAACTGAACTTTCGTTGTATGGAACTCTTTTTTTTTTAAATTTGGAAATGAGTGTTTCTAACCCAAAAACAAAATGTTCTCCAGGGTTTGTCAAAAGCAACTTGACAGTTTCTTCTGTACAGCTGGAATCGTTTGTCCTCAATATCCCGGCCAAAAATTGATGAGCTATGTGGTACGCTACCGAGCAAGGACTTATCGTATCGAATTATATACAGTAAGCTTTGTCTTTTGGACTTCTCATAGAAAATGAAGTCAAACAAAAATTAGGCTTGAAGCGAATCATGAGTTCTTCTCAATACAAATAGACATGATGGATTTGTAAATAAAATGTACAATATGGATTTGCATTTATTATACAGAAATTGTATAGAATCAAACTAATAAATAACTTTTTTGAACAACAATACAAACAATTGATTAGACGATAAACAGAGATACGTTAGTCAGCGTGTGTAGTGGAGAAATACTTTTAGTGGGCTTGAAATGTATTTGTAATAGGATGCATACACATAATATACGCAGAATTTTTTTCTTCAACAAATGTCCGTCATTGTTCCCCCGTCAAAGGGAAACGTTCAGTTAAATTAGTCAGCGCGGCAGATTTACTGCAATGAAATGTTGTTTGTTCTTTGTGAATCAACCGCAGGTCCTCACGAGGGCTCGATCTGCCGCTGCGGGCTGACAAAACTGCAAATACAAAAAAAAAAAAAATCAACCTGGCAGCTATAGATCACACTGAAGAAGCATCGCATGCCCTGCGCTGTTTGACAATTTAAGATCTTCAGGTGTTGGAAAATGATTTCTGCCAGAGACATACTTCTGCGTTGATGTACGAGGGTGAGGTGCATAGCCAAAGCATTCCTGTACCACTCCCGTTATACTTTCAAACTTTTATCCTCCCCTATTATGGGTGAAAATACACTTTTCTTTATTGGGCCTTTTCCCCCTTTAAAACTTTCCAAATGTGTTTTTTTTAAAACCTTTTTTTGCTAGCTTGTGCTTTAGCGACAGAAGCAGTTAGCATCTAGTCATGCATCAAGTGTCCGTCATATACGATCGAACCCAGTAATTTTTCAAAATAAAATACTTTTCAGCCTCGGGTAATAAATAAACCGTAAACGTTTTGTTTTACTATTATTATTATTCTTTTAACTGTGTGGTCTGCCGCAGCGTGGTCCAAAATGGCCGCCAGCCATTCGGTCTTTGGCCCGGTAGCCGGGGACCACTGTTCTGAAGTATTTGGCTCAAATGTCTGACAGGATGACATGTTGCTTTTGGATCAGGCTTGGTCAGTGGTAAATTCCTGCGTCTCATCAGCAGCTTTCAAAGTCAATATTTCAGTTTTTAAATCAGTATTACAAATCAACATAATTAGTTATTGCTCTCGAAAGGATGCTGGCAATGCAGCTAGGAAACAGGAAAGACCAAATAGAAGATTTATGGAGCTGGTTAGGAAAAAAACGCCAACTAGGTGGAGAGGGAGGGATGAAAGCCGACGATTATGTGTAAGACAGAGAGAATTTTATTGTTCGCTATCAAATCCATAGAGGAAAATTAGGATAGTGGGTTCTGACACACTGGAACGTGTCTCTGCCATCATTCCAACTCCATTACAGAAAATGTGTTCTCAAAAATGCCCGCAAACTACTTTAACAACTCAATATTAAATTGTAAAACTCGTGTTTTCCCACTCGTTTAAGATATGCATATACAGTAATCCCTAGTTTATCGCGGATAATTGCTTCCAAAAACCACCCGCGAGAAGTGAAATCCGCAAAAACAAAAAATATTGGGCAGGCTAACGAGTTAGCGGAAAGATGCTAATTCGCGATCGTGCTAACACGCGAAAACGGACTTCTAAAGAAATGTAAACAAACATTTGGACATTTGTTCTAAAGGTTAGACACATGTTTCCTCAATTTAGAAGTTTTATTTTGACTTTTAAATCGTTTTTTAACGTGGAAAAAAAAATCCGCGATGTAGCGAAGCCGCGATAAACGAAACGCGAAGTAGCGAGGGATCACTGTAAATGTCTTATCGTAGGAATCATATTTACTTACATTATTGTAGCGCCATCTCTGTGTCTTGCTGCTCTCTGCTTTAAATAAAATGACAAGATGAATGGGGAGAAGCAAAATCTAATCAAGTCACTGTGCATTGTGTTCTTCTTACCTAGAAGTCATACAAGATGCCAATCTGTGACGAACGTGGCTTCTCTGTGATGAAAAGGACATCATTAGTCGAATGCGACGACTTTCGATACAACGCAGACAACCACCTCATTAAAATCAAACATACGGTAAGTCAAAAAAAGTCTACACACCCCCAGTTCAAATCATTTATAACTTTTCTCACCATTGTGCAATTCAACTCGGGGAGAAAATAAATAAATATTTCTGCCAGAAGATAAAAAGGTAAACAAGTTCGATCATCTGGTTGCAAAAATCCGTGGCAGTTCCAAAATCATCTTCAACCTTGGCTTCATCAAATTAGAAGACATTTTCCCACATTTATCAAGATTTAGTGTGTGTGTGTGCATATATAGAAATAGTTGCAACTTATAAGTCATATCAATGGTGGAAAACAATTCAAGATTAATTATCTTGGCGAGATTTTTTTTGTATACTTGAACACTTGACACTTGAACTAGGGTGTGGTAGACAGTTTTCATCGGATGTAAATCAGGGGCTATGACTACTGGCTAGATTTCCACCACACCATCTTTCATTAAAGCAAAGATAAAGATGTCATTTTCAATTCATTGAGTGTGTCTGAGGGAGGGAGAGAAAGATAATAGGCAGTAAATAATCCTTTTCATGACTTTTGAGACTTTCTTTCTCTTGTTCTCATGCACACAGACACGCAAATTATTTTGTTGAGCATTGAGCGTGAGCTTTGCCAAATTATTTTATTGCCCAATATTTAGAAATGATACAAGACACTAAGTTATGTCTCTATATATTACAGCTCATGAGCGTACCTAAATAAAGGTTACAGCGGGGAGGGGGTGCAAAATATTTACTTTTGTAGAGTCATTAGGGGAGCCATAAACACACATAAAAAACAAACAAGCCCTCAGGCAACAATAACAAGGCTTTTTTAGGATAATGACTGAACACGAGTGGTGATGTTTGTCTTGCGGCTTGTTGATGAAGCAAAATAACAAGAGCAACCAAAAAAATCAATCGGTTGTTTGAAGTCTTGTATCATCTCTTTGGAATGTTATTGTTTCGATACAAATGTGCAAAAGCGTACGCGGCTAGTCATCAAATGACTCCATTTTCTACATTGACAAAAAGATCAGGACACATCATTAACTCTGATAAATGAAACCAATCAAAACATTCACTCGTGATACTTTTTATAATCCCATTTTGCTCAAAATCTGATTCAAAAACAAACATATGGCAGAATAATGGCCACTGTCTGTGATTTTTTTTTCACTTGGATCCCCAACCCCACCCAGACATGACAATAATGTGGAATTGAATCCCAGTCAGAAGCTGGAGCGGGCTTCATCTTGTCCCGGAGCAGTGACCAACAGAAAGTTCAATACGTGACAGAATAATATAAAACGATAAAGACCTTTTGATTGAAACACAAAATCACCTGCAGGCTGGTTAACTCATGCCAAGAAAGTAGTCGAGAGAAAACGGAGTTAGTTAATGCATAATTCTTGTCGGCCCCCGGGTTCCAGCCTAGGTGAGCCTGCTGGGAAAGACGGGCGAGTCAAAGCCGTTGTTTCTTTGGCTCGATTTCGATTCTAAAATGATCCATATGTTTGGATTTTCACGCTGTCCTGGGTTTGCCTGCAGTAAAGCGATAGCAATATGTTTTGAAGGTCGCGTTGGTCAGACTTGACATATCTCACTGATGATTTAAAGCCAAGCCGTGATAAAAGACGGGAACTCGTAATTAGGCTGCAATATTTTAGTGGAAGCACGTCAAAGTGAATTCTGACCATACGTTTGCGTACGGGAGTCGCAAGGTGAACTTTCGCTCCAAACATCATTCAAAGAGTCTCAAGCGGGGCTGCAGATGGGATTGTGGAAGTAGGGAGGATGGAATCAAGCCAAAATATGCCCCGAATGTTCTTTCATTTTTCAATCTTTTATTATTGTGAAATAACTGCCACATGTCAATAACAGGCAACAGTCAGAGGATTTGATTTTTTGGGTCAGTAAATACTTGTGCGGCCATGGGATCAAGTAAATCTAATTTGACAACATTCCTCGGAAGAAGTATGTACACAGCTGTACGATGAAGTCTTAATTATATCGGAATGAAATTAGTTAAGATGATTTTCGACTCATGAATCCAAGCTGTCGAACAAGAGTTGAAATGAAGGAGGGGGCACGCAAAATTTGATCGGTGGATGACAAAAATGATATTTTAAATATGGACAAAATACGTGCAAAATGTTGTGCTCTTAATATATTTCATTTTCCATCGTGTAGTTCATGTATAAAAGAACCAACCTTTAACAACAAAGTGATAAAAAAATCCATGTATTTATTTGTATTTAAATTATTATTTTTACGTAATAATAATTTATTACATGAGATTTATAATGAGTCATAATTTGTGTAATAATAGTTCCAATAACGACCTCAACTATCAAACAAGCCAGACAACAATATGATTGCCAAAATAAAAAATCACATGGGTTTTTTATGATTCAAAATATGATTGCCAAAATAAAAAATCACATGGATTTTTTATTTTGGGCACTCATATTTTTGTCTGGCTTGTTTGATAGTTATTGGAACTATTATTACACAAATTATGACTCATTATAAATCTCATGTAATAAATGATCATTCATTAAAAATAATTTAAATAGAAATAAATAAATTATATAATAATAATATTAAAAAAAAATTAAAAAATGTGATAAAACTGGAGTAAATAGAGATGGCTGGGAATAATAATCGCTTTTGTTCAAAAGATAAAAACTAAAACGGCTGCCAAAAACAACACTGCCAGACGCAGAACGCAAATGCAAAAGACTGATTTCAACCCTCCCCCCCAAACCCTCCAGGGAACAATAAGAGCAAGCGCGAGAGCTTACTCAACTTGACAAACTGACCAGCGCAATCTCCTACACCTTGACCATAAAATGTTTGAGAACATTCTGTGTCTTTTTACCCTCCATCCAGATCCCGTATCGTTTCGTGTAATTACATGTTCTCGTTCTTCGCCGCCTATCTCCAAAAAACAAAATATAAATTGACTGCAGCTGCAGATTTTCTTTCATTTGACGACACAGCTTCCACCGCTTCCATTCCATTTTGTAAGACCATGACTAAGTTGTGATTCTCCGGTTTTAGCAAAAGATGAAAGCACATTCAGGCGTTTGAGGACCACGGGCTCTGTTGTAGCATGGTACACGTTATCTTAAATGAGCCGTCTCCGAAAAGCCCTTAATATGGAATGCACTGTGTAATTGCTCCGCTGCATTCCTCAACGGGCCTTTGTCAACGAGCGCAACCGACACGCCTAGGCACGAGAGGGTCACGTTGCCGATGGGAGCGAAACAGAAGATTCGGGTTAGCAAAAGAGAAGCACCGGTACCTTTTGTGTGATTAGACAGACGAGAGTAAATATGAGCAGTAGTGCTCCGAAGATGGAGGTGATGATGAAGCCGAGCTTGTACAGGTCTCTCAGTGGTCTTCTCTGAGAAGCCTTCACTGACCTCGTAACATAACTGTCTGTAGAAGATTACACACAATCTGTGATCTCCGAGTAATTTGGGAGAAGCCCCGAAAAGATCAATGATCCCACCTGTGCAGGCTTCCGTGGAAGACCCTTGCGGTTGCTCCGTGCTGGAGCCGAACATCTTGGAGTATTCGTACTGGCAATTCCAGTCCAGCGGCGTGTCGCTCTTTGTTACCAACTCCAAATATACAGAGAGCACCCTCGAAGCTCTCTGCAGCGCCTCTGTGGGAGACCCTCTATAAAGCACTTCAAAACCCTCGGGCTTGTCCTGGAACAGGAACCGTTGCATGGTTTCTGAGATTGGTTCCTCCAAGTTTTTTTTGTGATGCATGTTCTAGTGTGACTCACCTCAACCTCCTCGTTGATCTGAGGAATACATTTTTGCGAGTAGATGTTGAGGATGAGAGCTCTCAAAGACTGAACGTAGCGATAGTTGACCGAACCCCTGTTGTATTTGAAGTGGGTGGTGAGGAGCTCCAATATCCAGGGTAAGGCAGCTTTCACAAAGCAACACTTGCTCTGTTGGTGGAGAATCGAATGAACACTGTCAGGGAGGAGGACTATTAAAATGAAGGATGGGCCTAATTGCAGGAGTAAGTGTAAATAAGGTCTGTCCGTTGTATGAAAAAAAAATCATCTTGAAGCGATCAAGACCAAATGTTGCCTCATGATTAAATCTCAACTAATTTGCGGCCTCAGTAGGATAGGATAGGATAGGATAGGATAGGATAGGATAGGATAGGATAGGATAGGATAGGATAGGATAGGACCAGATGGAACAGGATGAGATGGGATGGGATGGGATAGGATGGGATGGGACGGGATAGGACGGGATGGGATGGGATGGGATAGGATAGGATAGGATAGGATAGAATGGGACGGGACGGGACGGGACAGGATGGGATGGGATGGGATAGGATAGGATAGGATAGGATAGGATGGGATGGGATGGAATGGGATGGGATAGGATAGGATAGGATAGGATAGGATAGGATAGGATAGGATAGGATAGGATAGGATAGGATGGGATGGGATGGGATGGGATGGGATGGGATGGGACGGGATGGGACGGGATGGGACGGGATGGGATAAGATAGGACAGTACAGGACGGGACGGGATAGGACCGGGCAGGACAGGATAGGACAGGATAGGATGGGATAGGACCGGGCAGGACAGGATAGGACGGGACAGGACAGGATAGGACAGGACGGGATGGGATAGGACGGGATGGGACGGGACAGGACGGGATAGGACAGGACAGGACAGGATCGGATAGGATAGGATAGGACAGGACGGGACAGGACGGGATAAGACAGGACAGGACAGGACTGGACAGGACAGGATAGAACACTGTGGTGTCCTTTCTGGGAAGTTAAGCTACATCCACACAGACATCTAGTATGACTTCATTTTGCTCAATTCAACATTGACATTGAAATCAGAGTAAAGAATTTTCTCAAGAGAGTCTCCAATCTCTTGACTGAATCGAGCAAGGGTTAGGAAGCCTGATCCCACAAGAGCTGTATCCTGCATGTTTTATGTGTCTTCCTGCTGTAACACCCCTGATCCAAACAATCAGAGAGTTCTGTCGAAACCTGAAACGACCATGATCATTTGAATTGGATGTTGCTGTCGGAAGACTTGGAAAACAGGCAGGATATAGCTCCCGTGGGACCAGATTTCCCTATCCCTGGAATCGAGGAAATTTATTCTGGCTAATGAAATTAGTATCTCTGAATTATTTTAACGGGTGTTTACTTGCTCGACTGACATGTTGATATTTCTCTGCTAGGATTAAAAAAACATTGTAATGTTGATTTGGTCAAATACCCATTTCAACAAGCCTCCACATAAAATAAAAACAGTACCTTACCAAAGATTTCTGTTCTATGAATGTGTAGGTTATCGAGCACCCGCTCCTCAATTGGTTATCCATCTGTAGAGACAAAGTGGCGACACAACAATATTTTTACCACTCAAGTATTTAAGCAGTTTGTTTAAAAGAAAAAAAACTTCCATTCCTTCCACTCCTCCCAACACTAATCGAGTTAAAAGAAAAAGTACTACCACCCTTGTGTCATTAATTACATTTTTAAATGATTATCAGCATGGGTATCATCAATAATTACTAATGAGCATGTTTGAAATGGAGTCGGTTGACACTTGCTTGATTGTGACCAACTTTATGGGTCCCAAAGTTGAGTATTAAAACCAGATCTCTCTCTCAAGTCTCCCACACTGGTTGCGAGAGTCACATGCATTTCCGGCGCTTGGCGGGATTCTATTTTTCACTCAACAACAGCCCGTCTCAGAATAGATAAAAAAAAAGAGGATTTATTTCCCCTCTTCTTTTTAGATGCTTTATCTTCTTCCATTTTTTATTTTCACATGTTAACGATTTCTCATTCGACAAGCTCCTTTGTTTGATTCTGCTAGATTTTATTGCACAAACAATCGTGTGTCATCTGATTGGCTTTCTTTCCGCTCCTCATTATAGCTCAGCGGTGTTTCAAATTCAGAGGTTTGTGGTGGAGCTGCACTGCCGGCTCGAGTGTTGGCCGAGGTGTGTGAAGGAATTTATTTGTGCTGTTAAATGTAACCGCTGTGAAACCATCACCAAAGGATCCATTCATTATTAAGTTCCGTTCTAATGTTATTTTTTAGATTCCTTTCCCTTTTCTATCTCTCCATCTGCTGCATTTGCGTGCACCAAAAGCATCATGTCCATACTTTCTGCCAATGAGTCTTAATTTGATCAACGCAACGTCATTACTGACCTTTTACAGCATTTTTCTTCATTTTTAATTCATGCTATTTATTTTTTCTCCCAATAACGATCTTTATAAAATGGATCCCTTTGTGCGTGGGGCCCTTGCGCACAAATTCCCTGACTTTAAGGTTCTGAAAACACCTACCAGATGTTTGAGTGTCAGCAGGTGGTCCTTAGTTATGGAGTGCCTGCATGGTCCAGGGACCTCAGCCATGGACAGCGGGAAGCTCAGGAACATAAGCACACACAGACACTTTACCTGCAACTGACAAAATCAAACATTTGATATTTGTAAACATGAATTGAAAACATCAAATTCATGTGCTTGCATGATGTATGAAAGCCCTTGGACAAAAATGAAAGTTCCCCCACATGAAAAAAAAAAGCAACTGGATGCATCTGTTTTCATTAACGTATTCCAATTTGTGGGAACGTTTCGTAAAGATATAAAAGATGGTTCCGTCACTCCAAATGACCCGCCATTGTTCGCGGCATGCATTTTCTTTCAGACAAAATTGCGCGTAATTGTAATGATATACCGACCTCCAAGAAAAACAAGCCTTCCAGGAATGCACCGCATGCAGTTGTAATCATGTACGTCAAGCATGATTAAGTACATGGGTGGTGAAAACAAAGTGAGTCAAGGAAAAAGAGGAAAAGCACCTGCAAATTCTTTGCTGTGCTAGTAAAGCTAGCCATGCTAAGGCCAACAGGCTACTAAATGAGAAACAAGCAACCTTCACAAGCTGCAGAGAACACATTGGGCAGAAGAAAGTGAAGCTCTCCCGTGAGTCAAACATTAAAAAAATATATGTTTCCCACAAACTTAAAGTGACAGTATAAATTGTTTGCAAATGTATCATGCTCGTTAGAGTAATTGCATTACATGAATGTGGCTGTAGCGTAAAATTGTTTCCCACGATTCTCCTGTTTTTATTTAATTTAAACTGTGGGCGTGGAGGGGCTTGTCACAAAAACCACCAAGTAACCACTTCAGCAATGTCTTGTAAACATATGCGTTTGGATTTGGCCAACAGTAGCTTCTGTGTGAGTTTGCGCATCGTGTTTGCGTTTTACTGTTCAACAAAAGCATTGCTAACTGCCTCGCCACGAAATTCCCGAGCCAGTTGCCGTTTTTATTTTCGTTGATTTATTGTGCCATGTTTGTCATATGTGAACCAACAGTAAGGCATTTTATATTTTCCCTTTTTTTAATTAAAATGGTGGTCCATTTGAAATGTGTTATGGAATATTTATTCATCGTAAAACAAAAAAGATGACGCAGTCCTCATCTGTACGGCTCTTAGAAGATGCTAAATAGCGATTAGCCATGCTAACTTTGGTTATTGTGATCACTGCGTGTCTGAAATTATTCATGCCAAGGATCACGGGACTTGTGATGAAACTCCTCTTTGTTACCAAAATGTTTTTATATGAAAAGAAAAGTCACAGCAAGACAACGGCGTAGCTCAAGCTAGCTAGCTAATCACGTGCCAAAGAGGCCTATACTAACAAGAACTTTCTTCATATCACAACAGCTCACCAGTTGTTTTGCCTCACAACATGCTTGTCATAATACTTGTCTCATAAGATGTAGACGTTGGTCCTGAAATATGATCTAGCACCAGTGAAATCAAAACAGTCAAACCGAGAAACGCTTAATATTTGTTCCATTTTACAACAGGCTAGCTGATGGAACGCAAGAAGAGATCATCGGAGAAAAATCGTGTGAAGCTTCAACTAGTTACGACATTCACCGTAACGGTAAATTGGATTTTTTATTATTATTATTCCTTATTCCTATGAAAAAAATATTTTGGCTTGACTTTCATCCCATATAGGCGACTACTAAAAATCTTTAGTCGTTTAGATAAAACTAAAATTCCCCCTTGAGAGATTAATTTCAACCGCGGAGGAAGATTAAACCTCTAAAAAGATTTTTTTTTTTTTTTTATTTCTGCGAAAAGCCACAATGCTAGCCTTTACAACAAAGCTCGGCGGTTGTGTCAAAAAAAAAAAAAAACCATGTGAGTGCAAAACAAATCTTGCACGCGATCCAAGATGGGACAAAACAACACAAACTCGTCTGCTTTACTTTACGTAACATGTTGCACATCAAATGACCTTTCATTCAAGTTTTTATTTTTGTGTGGCGACTCCATTTTTGTGTGTTGTAAGGACGGAAAATGACCGTCTGCGTTTGATCAAAAGCGACATTGTGCTCTTGTCTTTGAGGAGAATTGGCTGAACTTAATTATGGTAATTCATGGAATGAAAGCCAAGTTGTGTTTCTTGCCTTAAGAACTGCGTTTCATTGCCAGTGAACTCCCTTAGTTAGGTTACGTGACATTTATTTAATAACAATTCTGTGCGTTTGAGGCGGCCTTTGACAAACTTAGTTAGGCCCTGAATGCTTCATGGATGACTTTGAAATGGGATCAAATACGTCGAAAAGGTTTTATTAGTACACTCTAAATGGGTCATTTTGTCTAAAGGCAGAAGAATGAGTCTATTTTGTGTTGATCAATTGGCAGACGTGTTAGATTGTTTCATGTTCTGACGTTTTCTTGCGTTACTAATTTTTATGTAAAGTAGTGATGTGAAAATGAAGCTTCAAATGTGCTTCATGAATTAGTTTTATTTTTTACTATTTTTTTTAGATAAATGAATTTAAGAAGTTGTATATATGTGAGTATACTTTTCGCCCAATCTTGAACAGAGTGCCCTCTAGAGGTATGCAAAAATACAGCAACTGGTTCATGAAGTAAATTTGAAGCTTCATTTTTCATCACTAATGTAAAGTAAAGATCCCTGTATCAGAAATCTGCCTTCCCAAAGTCAAATGAATTACTGCAACTAGTTAGACAAAATCCCCCGAATGAGAACCATCTCAAACTATGCAATGTTGATACGACAACGGTTGACCGCAATAAGAAACATATTGTCAAGTGAAGTATTTGCTTTGGAAAGTAATTCTGGCATGCTATTTATTTTACCGCCAATATATCCACATTATGTTAGAATAACCTTGAAAAACTGGGCAATCAGTTACAGAAAAAGGAATGGAAGGGATGAGAACATGCAAATATGCTCCGGATGGGCTGTGAACGCTCAAGTGATGCTCGGCCATGTGTTAGGTTCTTTTTTTTTTAAATCAGATTTATGATATCACCAAGGTGTACTTAATGTTGATTTTTTTTTTTTTTTTTATCACCAAGCTGAACCATATGTGCTTTTTATACCAGACTCTTCTTTATTTACAAAGCAAGAGAGTGTGCAAGAGCGGCCTCTCTCTGTACCTTTGCAGCACTAATAAAAGATGAGATTTATAGTATCGTTCAAAGAAGCCAAAGATGCGTCAAAACGTCATATTCTTCCAAGCATGATCCCCATGCCACAAGTTTGTTTTCCAGGAAATCTCCTGCCATGCATCACTCGTACTTTAAAGTTGACCTGGGCTAGGCTACATTTTCAAAGTCCAACATTCCTCCCGGTGTGGTCTTGTCGACGGCATTCAATTTAGGGATCACCAATATGGTACCCGCCGGCAAATGCCTCAACTTTGTTGATTCATTGATCGTCATCGTATGAAGTCAATAACATGATTAGAGTCCGGTAATCAGACAACAGTAGGCCACATGATTCCAAAGATCATCATCCTCCACTGAAGATACGCTGCAAATGCTTTATGGAAGACGCAAGAAAGAGAAATTCTGGTATTTACAGTTTGAACATAGCGAAGCATTGTATCAGTCTTCAACTTCACATTCCAGTGTGAGGGAGTGACGTCACATGTGACGTGTTCAGCATGTTGACTCCTCAACGTGAACACAATGGAGTGTGTCAGCTTAAAAGTAAAATATTAACGTTTGTTGCTCATGCTGTGCACTCGAGTGTTAGCTAGTTTTAATAATATTACATTAAAAAAGTATGCACAGTATGCATTCAAGTTTAAAAAGAAAGTCCCAGTCAGTCATGTGACTACAGGAGGTCCCTAAATTTAATTTAATCATTATATTTATAAAAAAATGTGAATAAAAATGGTAAGTTGGGCCAGTGACAATATGTCAAGTAAAAAAAAATATTTTTTTGTATAATATATATATATATATATATATATATATATATATACATAATGAACATAATTATTGTAAGTCCAAAAGTTTGTCTTTACTTTATTTTCTATAAAATCAAACTATTTTTAAATGTCACTGTTAAAAAAAAATGCACTTTAAATTAACTCATTCACTGCCATTGACGGTGATAGACATCAAAAATTCATTTGAACAGAAATGGCAATGAATGAGTTAAATGGCAAAACTGGATGTCCTTTTAATAAACAGGGTTATTATTATCTGCTGAATGTTATTATTAACTTGTTATCTAACATACTTTGGCAGTCAATAGACTGTAACGTAACTACGTTTTGTAAAGCGTTCCATTTGTCACGGTAACCATAGCAACAGTGTTTGTTGTGAAAGGAAGACTGTTCAGTAGTGTTTTTCAAAAATCTGTTAAAAACAGTATTGGACACTTTTCTAAGTATTTACACCTTAATGAATGATTGCATGTTAGCACCATTTTTTGGGGTCATTTTCGAATGATTCTGACTTGAAATATTACATATTTTGACATGGACGAGTTGTCTTGAATAACAACGAGTGAGTTCATGAGAATTGCAGAGTGCCCCTCGCTGGAAATCTGTCAGTGAGTGATGCTAAACGGTGCACGGTTTCAAAATACACAAGACTGCCGTAAGAAAATGTGAAGAAGAAGAAGAAGAAAAAAAAAACGTATTTCCTCGTGCTCAATGACGCCTACTACCAAATGCATTTTGGCAAGTGTGACTGTGAAATGGGTGCCAGATGGACTACATTTCACTCAAGTTTATCATGAAAACATGGTGACAAACACATGTGCTTCACACACACTCTCCTCGCAAATATTTTCTGCCACGTGACCATCGCATTTAATTTGGCTTTTGCAACAAAAAGGGTAAATAAACGGGTGGCAGACAAACAATTTATTTGAAGCCCGGCCGACATCTGAGATGGATTAGGACATAAAAGACGAAGATTTAAAGCCACCGTGGGCCAAACACAAGCCACTTCATATTTCCTTCTAGTTATTTGTGTATTATTAAGCACCATAACCAACAAGGGATGATGAGGCTTTCCTACTTTGTCTCCGGTCTTAAATTTATTTAACTTTAAATGCCCTGCAACAATGAGTTATCAAGTTGGATGTGAAGTATTTGCTAGAATGGACAGCCATAATTGAAAATAAATAAATAATAATAATAATAATGATGATAACATATTAATATTATTATTATAATAATAATTAATTTAATAATGATAAAATTGATGTGATTCATGAAGCAGGGAAAACATCAGAATAGCAATAAAACCCTTCTTGATTGCAAACTAAGACACAAGAGTCCACCTAATAAAATGATAGTAATGTAATACAATTGATCATTTGACCTGCATGTATCATTAATCACACATCAGATACAATTCAAGTCATCAGCCCACATGCAAATGCATTGGAAGAGAGAAGCGATAAGTTCTCACCTACCTTAGCCTTGCTCTGAGTCAGGGTTGGCACAAGGAAGGTCATCTGGTATGTGTTTGACAATGGGAAACAAATCCTCTGTCACACACATTGAAGCAAAGCGATTCTTCTCATATATTGAGTTTCACTCCGCAGAAAGGACTCTCCTGCTGGGGGACTTTTGCACGTCGTCATGTGGCGCGCTTCGAAGGCACTGGCTCAAGTGCTCCTCTTGCAGAGTCCAAAGCGAGACTAACCGTCTCAGCGGGCTGACAGCGCTTATACAGACCTCCCATCTCTCGTCTCACAGACAAGATCTCGTTTTTTTTCCCTGACCGCCACGATCGTTTTTGCTGTATGTGGACTATAAAATGCATTTTCGTTGATGCAAGGAAATCTTCATGTAAAATTTACCAACGGCCTTTTTACTGTATAGAATGCATCATGGCCAAAATGAACATTAAATGGCCAAGAGGGTCTGGTGGTTTTCGTGTGGGGACAGAGTTGCTTTTGAAGATAATAGAAAAGTGGTAGAAGCCTCACCAGTCAATCTATGAATGGTGCGGGGCCATTTGTTTTGTTCCAGAAAAAAATATTTAGGTATATATAAGTTTGCTTGTGAGTGTTATCCATCCATCCATCCATCCATCCATCCATCCATCCATCCATCCATCCATCCATCCATCCATCCATCCATCCATCCATCCATCCATCCATCCATCCATCCATCCATCCATCCATCCATCCATCCATCCATCCATCCATCCATCCATCCATCCATCCATCCATCCATCCATCCATCCATCCATCCATCCATCCATCCATCCATCCATCCATCCATCCATCCATCCATCCATCTTCCTGTGGGGTCCCGATGCATTCCCACGATGTGGAGGAGCAGTAGCTCAACTCTTAACCCCATCTCTACTCTTACTCCCTATGGAGGAAATTTATGACATCATCTTGCCTTTGTAATATCGTTCTTTCAGTCACGACCCACAGTTCATGACCATAGATAAGGTTGGGAACTTACATTGACCTATCAATGAAGCGCCTTTTGGGGCTCAGCTTTCCAAAAAGACCACAAACTCCAAAAAGACTGCAAACCTTTCATCAGTCTGCCTGTTCATCTCTCCTGCTCCATTTTTTTTTTGGTCACAAGATCCTAAGTTGCTTACAGTCCTCCATTTGGCAGGATCTGGAGGACATCCGGACTATATTCTGACCATGTGAGATTCCGAGGTGATGTTTTTTATTCCAAAACCTTCATACTCCGCCGCGAGCCATTTCAGCTCAAATTGAAGATTACCGCTTGACAAAGCCAACAGAACAGAGGAGCCTGATTTCCCAGGAGTTAAAACAGCCTCAGGTTTTATTTCTTCAAAAGGGGAACCACCACTCGAGTCAACCACAACATCCAGGAACTGCTAACAGCCCTTGAACTGAGGAGCTTTTTAACAACATCAGTTACCTCAAGGCCAAAAACGACTTCAAAGAGGTCTTCAGAGTACTCTCCCTGCTGACTCACAATGTACCAAGTCAAGGTCAGCTACTCTCCAACCCCGTAGTGTAAATGACGACTTCCTCCTCCCAAGAACCCGGTGGAATAGAATTTCCACAACCACCAAAGCCTTATTTCGCTTGACCAGTTGGTACGCATCAGCGACCTCCTAAATCCCATAGTCCTCCCAATCGCAGTCTTCCAGATCTCATTGGCCACATGAGTAATAAAGTCCGCCAGCAGAACAACTTGTTCTCCTCCAAGAACTCCGAAAAGCTACACTGAGCCGTTGTTTATTGAGAGCTGCAAGAATTGCTTTTATTGAAACGAGTCGCTTGGAACTCGAGATTAATTCTTCGTGATCACTTGATTTTTGCTCTTGCGGTATATTCGTTTTCGGAGAAACTTTACCAGTAGATGTAGCTTGGGCCCGGGCTTTGTCTCCTACGTACTTCAGATCAAAACAATCGTTGCGACATTGTGAAACCGTGTTGATTTTCCGTCACCAAACAAGAGTCTCTCGTTTCACCGAACCAGATAAGTTCTGCGATAACCATTGTTCCAGGTCCAGAGGGCAAAAACTTTAGCCACAGGTGCTTCGACTCAATCGTCTTGTTTGCAGTTGAGTCGAAGCACCTTTAGCTAAAACCAAACTTTCCGGACGTGGATATCTCATCTGTGTTGAAGCAGAGCGAGAAGGGGCCGAATATAAAGAAAATATCGGCTTCTATTTCAGATCCGTATAATCGGTTGTCGACTGCCATCCAAATGTATTTTTGATCTCCTTTCGCAGCGAACGAGTAAAAAAGAATGCCAGTTATAATTGCAAAGCTAATAAAGCTAGCTCCACCAGAACCTGTTTAACACTGATTTGATGGGAATGCGGCATCACAAAATCAAACATCTGTTTGTGAAATTATCTCAGTGGAAAGCAACCTTCTTTTCAAATACTTGTCCACATCTGAACTTGCAGGGCAAAAAATATGATCAAGGGCCAGGCACCCTTCTGTTCCACAAATAGTTTTGTTATCACATATTTGACCGCAATGAAATTTTGGTGAGAAAGAATAACAGAGTGAACTGAAAACTCTGTGGGCATCTGCAAACGCGACGGGAGATAGGCGGTGTTGATGCTGCTCAAAGATTCCTGAACGTTTTATCATCCGTATCACATTGTGCTAGACGGGTGTAGACAACTTCAACAGTGGAGGGAGCTTCACTTTTTCATCGGTCGGACCACATAGGATGGCAAACTTCCTAACTAGATTATTTGTTTTGACTTTTGGCTTAGGTCCATTCTCTCTCCAGTCATGGTACAGTTTTTATGCTGGATACTTAGCTGGCTAGCGGCTAATAGCGTTAGCCGAGGGACCCAACTGGATGCTACCGTTCAGATGTATGACCAAAAAATTAAGAAGGGTATACAATATGTGCGTGTTTCTGTTTTATTCAACCATGACTATAACTTCCCGGATTCACAAATACAAAGTATACTTTGACTATTTTCAAATCAAGTGATTTTTTTTATTTTTAGGTCACTGGCAACATGACTCGCTCGACTTATGTTTAGACAATATGGATACGTTTATATGTTTCACACAAAGGGGCTATTGCGGTGATTTATGAAATGTTAGATTGTGTCATGAGCAGTCACGTCATTTGTCTTAAGGCATGACTAACGGACATAATGAGTAAAAATTCCGTATATATTTTCTTGTTACACTCGACTTGGTTTTGAGCCAAGTAGACAAACGTTTTGGTAGGAGAAAAGTATTTAGACCTTCTTTGGCTATCCAGCAGGTGCAATGTTTAAGTAAGTCACAGTATCAACGTTAAACACAGCATGTGCCTTGAGTTAAGATTTTTTACATTTTACGAGGTACCATTAAGCTTCTCGCTTTTAAGGCTAAAACAATCACCGTGGGTTAAGGTTTGCGTTGCATGGTTTGTTTTATGACCATTTGCACCTTTCTGAGTCGACGAGAACCCAAAGGTGACTTACGATGCAGTCATTGAGTTTTTACGTCGTGACGGTGGGTCAAATACTTTCGGAGAGATTGCCAAGGAGAGAGTGAGAGAGTGAATGACAGCGAGAGAGCTTTTCAGGAAGTAATCGCAGCTGCGGCTTGGAAATGTACACGATGTCAAAAGTCACACATTTGTGCATGAAGCGAAGGCTTTGCAGAGTTTGAGTCGGAAAAACAATAGATAATAATAAACAGATCTCAGTTGAGCACTTTACCGATATTTGTCATGAGTGAGTACCCGGTGATGGCGGTGAGGAAAACCACACATTTGAACAGGAAGAGAAAAGAAGAAAGGAACAAATCCCAAAGCACTTTGCTCTTCGTGAAGTATAAAGTATCCTTTGTGGGTGGCTCTACTAGAGGAATGTCAAGTTCAAAACACAGGCCAACGATTCTATCCATATTTGTCCAGAAATAACAATCACAGCTAAGATATTCTTTTTGGGCTACGCCTGAATGTTTTTGGATATCTCCCTATTCTGATAAGGTTGCTAGTTTTTTTTTTTTTAACCTACATTTTTTACTTTTTTGAGAGGGTTTTACATTTTTGAAGAGTGGAGAACCAATCATTTTGAGGACTGCTTGAATCAGTCACAATACAGCATATTTGTTTTGCAGACTGACTGATGCAATTTTTTGTCATAATTGTTGTACTAGTTGAGTACAAACTAACAGATCCCCGCCTTACTCAAAGGGGAAGTCAACAAACATTTCCTTGACGATAATAAGTTGTATGTTTTTTTTCCATCTCAGAGGGCGGCCATTTTGTCACTTGCTGTCAACTGAAAATGACATCACAGTTGCCGGGTGTCAACAACCAATCACGGCTTAGCTTCAGACAACTGATGAGCTTTCTCTCCAGTGAGTATAACCTGTATAAAACTTTACACATGTATGGATATATAATGGATCCACATTCGCTACATTTTTAAACTGTGAATGTGCTAGTTGGGAACACATGACTAACCCTACCCCACAAAAACTGTCTCAGATTTCTATTGAACCACATACAACAATAACAAAGCTAGACTGTCTGAAATAAACCGCAGAAGATTCACATGATGGAATCAAAAAATGGAATTCCCACAACTTTATTTCAGTTTAACATCTACAGGCGAGACACACAGATATGTCTTCTTACAAAGGCTTCATAAATAGAAGGTGTTGAGTGCAACAAAAAAGCGAAGAAGCAAATCGGTCCCTCGACAGGCTATATGTGGAGGACGTGCCGACGCTAGCAGGAAGTCGCAAATAGCGTTAGCCGTCTTTTCAGACCGCTACAGCAAAACCGATCCGATTACTGCGACGATCAAATTCGGTGTAGTAGCGGGCGATGAAGTTGGCTCCCAGGATCCAAACGGGACCCGTCGGCGGTGGCACGTCCAAGCCTCTGAAGGTCACAATGCAGACGTCCCCCTCGATCTGGGATTGCTGGAGCCACAGCAAAGCGTCCGTGATTGACATTTGAATGTCGTGAAATTTGACTTACCCATAGAATATAATCCTCATGCGTCAGCGAGTACTCGAGGCCACCGAGATGAAAAGCAATACTTGGCAACGTCTTCACAATGTCACAGTTGACTTTGTACTGATAGACATAAAAAAATGATTAAAAAAAAACATCAGTCATGGTGAGATGGTGGGCAGGGAAAATATTTTCAGCATGAAACCATTTTGGACGTGTTGAAAGAAAAGAATAACCGAAAAATTTACCCCACTTTCATCCAGCTGGGCTCCGATGCTTTTCATCAGTGCAAAAACGGACGAGGCCGGGCCTGTGATGTAGGAGGAGCCCGTGTCGATCACAGCTGTGCAACCTTCTTCGCAAAATATCATTTCTGTTCCCACAGAAACACTAAAAGAGTAAATGAGCAAACGGGCAGTAAACAGATGTTACGTGTCAACTATTTGCACGATTAGGCTGGGAAAACATACCCTTTCATCACAACCTCCCACGTGCCCATCTCTTTGGTCTCCATATAATTGAAGGTTCCGGTGTAGTAGTTTGGGTCGGTGCCACCGAGAACCAGCTCTCCACCAGGAGAATGCTGGGGATCCCTGAAATCAACGCACAAAGATATATGGAGCTATGCCTACAAAATTTTGCTCTATTTTTTTAATTTGAGGTGCCAGTAAATTTTCCTTGATTCTTTTTTTTTTTTTGCAATGATTTTGAATCTGCCCCTTTTGGATCTCATAATAATAATAATAATATGATTAAATATTTTAAATTCTATACATAAATAACATTAATAAAATAATACAAAAATAAAAGGAAGATTTTATTACACCCTTTTAAAATTATATTATTTAAATAGATTAATTATAATCATTAATTATAATAATAATATGATTAATTATTTTAAATTCTATACATAAATAACATTAATAAAATAATACAAAAATAAAAGGAAGATTTTATTACACCCTTTTAAAATTATATTATTTATAATGATTAATTATAAGCATTAATTATAATAATAATAATATGATAAATTATTTTAAAATCTATACATAAATAACATTAATAAAATAATAGAAAAATAAAATAAAGATTTTAATAGGGTGTAGTGTGTTAAATATTACTGCCCTCCTTTGAGACATCATTTGATGGCTTCTTTCCTCTTTCCAGAATCCTATCAAATACTTTAAGTGTGACAAAGCAGAGGAGATTTTTTTGCCAGATTTTTTGGTTTAGCGATTTTGCTGTTACAGCTGCTTGTTTGGTTTCTTCAAACATGAAGATGCAGCGGGTCAAATGTATTGTATGACACGATTGACTTGAGTTGGTGATTTTTCAAAGTTGTGCACTGCGACTGGCTGGCGACCAGTTCAGGTCGACCTTTCCCCCCCCCACACACACACACCCTGAGACCTTAAGTAATGTTGACAATGGATTGACGGAGGGATTTTTTTGTGTTCTTTTGAAGTCCATTTCATTGTTCAATGTTAATCCCAGAATTCTGTTAGTCATTTTAGTAAGCGGCTTTGATTTCTTTACTTTGTTTCTAAATGTCCTGCATTTTGTAACTGCAATCAAATGTTTCATTCACTTTCAATTGAATTAACCACGCTGAGCTATCTTGTGTCCAAAAAAATGTGCTGGCAACGTAACAAAACAGAAATAAAGAAATAATAAATTCTGTAAGGCTTACAGAGTTTATTATTTATTTACCTCTGTTTTGTTTCTTTTCTGGACCAATAAAAGTGAGACTTCAACTTACCTGCTGTAGTAAACAGAGAACACCTCCTCCTTGAGGACATGTTGAGACATGATGCGGTCAAACACTGGAGTGATACCGTCAATGGCGACGTTGGGGTAGCCCATCCCTAGGACGCCGTCAAACTTTGCAAAGATGAAGGGCATGGCGGACAAGGAGGTGGCTTCGGCAAAAACCTGGACCACGGGGATTCCACCCACCTTCAAGGACGAGAATGAGATGAGTCTGTAGTTTTAGGTTGGAATATCACTAATCACCACTAGATGGCGCATATCTATCTATCTATCTATCTATCTATCTATCTATCTATCTATCTATCTATCTATCTATCTATCTATCTATCTATCTATCTATCTATCTATCTATCTATCTATCTATCTATCTATCTATCTATCTATCTATCTATCTATCTATCTATCTATCTATCTATCTATCTATCTATCTATCTATCTATCTATCTATCTATCTATCTATCTATCTATCTATCTATCTATCTATCTATACACACCGTATTTTCCGCACTATAAGGCGCACCGGATTATAAGGCGCACCTTCAGTGAATGGCCCATTTTAAAACTTTGTCCCTTTATGAGATATATACATTTGGCCCGCGGGTCGGACTTTGGAGACACCTGCTGTAGTGGCTCAATATTGGTCCATATATAAGGCGCACCTGATGATAAGGCGCACTGTCTGCTTTTGAGAAAATTGGAGGTTTTTAGGTGCATTTATATATATATATATATTTATGTATATGTACATATATGCGCCATCTAGTGGTAATTGGTGATATTGGCAATCTAAACGTGGTCCTTGATGGTGAACCTTCATGATATATGTGCATGTAGTTTCTGCACAAATCATTGTTGTCACATGACGGCGACGCAAATCACGGGCTGCGGATCGTTGACTCACCACAACCACATCCTCGCTAAGGAATCCCCGGACGTTCCCCGAGGCGTACTGGATGGAAAATCCTGTTCCATTTTCCATGTAGGTGCGAGACATGGAGGCGTCATACCTGTTGTGAGTAACTGAAAGGTCACAGTTCATTTGAGTCAACCGACGTCACGGGAACCCCCGCGCACGCGCTAAACAAACATTTCTCCTGCCGCATGCGTGCTTGTTGATCGACTTACAGCAGGCCGTGGAGAAAGGGGAGCAGCTTTGCGAGGGAATCCACAGATTAGCCGAGCCCGTGTCAAACACCACGTTGAAAATCTGAGCTGGAGAACCGATGCTGATTTCTCCATAGTACTGTGTCTATTGGCGCAAAAGAGAAACGGATATTTCACGATGATGCCGATTACAGACATATTTTCACGTGATTTGAATTCCTTAACAGCAAATGTCTCACATCCAAATAGTTGGTGAGAGGAGTGGGAGCAGTTCCATTGCTGAAGTCTTGCACGTTCATCTGTGTTAGCTCAGTCAACACCTGCTCCAGAGAAACGCCCATATCCCGCAGCGTCTCCCTGATAGACGGCATCTTCTTCAAGCTTATTCTGGAAGCAAAGCAGACAAGCGGGAAAAGAAATCCTCGTGAGTCCGAAGAAAAACAAACAGCAAACAGAATGATCGTCGTGAGGCCGTATAGGGTGACATGCTAAAATAATGGTCATCGTTCCAGTTTGTAGCCGCTAATGAAATACAGACTGAACTGTCTGATCCCTAGCCAGGGAAAGAAAAAAAAAATTTTTAAAGGCCAAGCTGCAGGAAGCAAAAGTTGTAAACAAAATCACTTCTGGTTTTTTCTTTTTTTTTTGGCTTTTGAGATTTGTGTGGTCTACCCTCACAGCTTTGTTGGATGTGATTTCCACGGAGTAGTAATGATTAAGAAAGTGTTCGGATTGCAATATGTGGCTCCTTTTAAAAACTTTTTTTCTCCTTGTTGTTGTTACTCACAAGGCACTGTTGGAATGAATTAGTGGTAGCGATATCAATATCTCAAGGAGGGCCAGCCGCATGGTACCACACTCTTAATTATTCCTTGATTAATTGAAATTATGCGTATAACTTATTTTTACAACCTCCCAAAATTCTAAAAAAAAAAAATGCTGATATGGGTGACAAAATCCTTGAATCCAAAAGATGAAACAATAGTAAAAAAAATAAATAAAATCTGCAAATATGCAAATCACATATGCTGCAAATTTCCAGGGTTGACTGTAGTTTTAAGGTTGTAATATCAACAGTCACCACTAGATGGCAGACAGTTGCTTTTCAACTATTACAATGTGAGTAGGACTAATATTTTTTGCTGACTCTGAAAGATATGCAGGACCTTTTTCAACATTACAATTTGGAGTGACCAAAATGAGTTTTTCCACTTCATGTTTTTTTTGTTTAACATTTTATTGCTGGCCTTAATTGATGATTTTTGTGTGGAGAGCCCTTTACAATGGAAAAAATTACATGTCTATTTTCTTTTTTTTTCTTCGAACAAAATAACAATAAAATAAAAAAATTAAAAATAATAAATTAGTATTAAAACAGTATTTTTGGCATGCATCTGGTTAGAAATTGGCCCATTGTGAGTAGCACTAATGAAAACTCAAGACCCCTCTCGCATTGATGTCTGTTTATGACCTCGTTTGTGTAAAAAGGAATCTTCTTACCTTCTCAAAGTATGACCCGTGCTCATTGCCATTAACACGCCAAGCAAGCATGCCCAATAGACTGTCCACATTGCCATGGCGGCTTCTTGCAGACAGAAAGGAAAATTTCAAAGATTGAAGACACTCAGATCCCCTTTTTCTCTTAATGGTGCGTCCCGCAATGGTGGAAGCCGAGGCTCTGGTAGACTTGCGTGCTCATGCCACCTGTTTTATACCATCGGGGCTCTCTTCTTCACCCGCAGGCCACGGTGATTTTGGATGGGAGCCTTCCAAGGGGCCACCCCTGGGATGTCCCCATTGGTCACGTAGCCCGTGCTGTGATAACAGGTCCCAGTGGGATGTCTGAACTTTGACCTCATGAATCCTATTTAGCGAAGGGGGGGTTACGTAGAGCTTTGCAGATTGCTGAGATTTAAATGGAGTTTTCAATGGATTCACTTCCAAGTGACTCCCAATTTAATGCATTGCCTTTTCAGATGAACGCTAAAGAGCAAACATCTGTGAATTCACTGCAAGGTCTTGATTGAGGTTGTTGGCAAGTGAGCTTGGCGGACGGTGAGCGTTTCATGATGATTTTGGCCATGTCCAACTGGTTTGCAACTAACTAACACCTCTTGATTCCAGGCTCGCTCTCAGCGGGTTTTAGTCTTCCCACAGTATCTGACCTGTCATGTGCTGGTACTGTACTGACCACCCGGTGGAGTGAGCAGATACGGAAGGTTCTCATCGGCCATGCTGGAGGTCAGAGGTCGGCTTCTAAGAAAATAAGATCACTGAGGGCAGACCTTCCAGGAGAAGATAGCGTGGCTACATGACGCACAAGGCCGGGGCGCTTAGATTGACAAATGGCTTTTACTTACAAAGTGGAGGATTTGATTTGATTTATTTCATGGTGTTCAACGATTAGGAAGATGTGATCTTATTTTTTTAATCAGGGCTGGAATTTTCTTTTGTTTTAAATAGAAATCAAAAACAAATAATACATGTGAGAAAAAATGACATCACTTTGTACATTCCAGGGAACTTTTCTCTCCATGGCACATTAACGCTGACAAATAAACACACGCACAAACTCTCTTACAACACAACCGGACACACTTGATATTTAAGTGTTGGTTTATTTACTTTTTGCAGAGTAGAATATTTTTGAAGCTTTCCACTGTTATGGACTGGACCACAAAAATAAATGTCTTTCCCAACATTGGAAGTGCTATAAAAGCTTGAACTTGGTCAACTGAATTTCACGAGTTGGAGTCTGTGCAGAAATCTGCTTCTAATTCGATTGCTGTAGTTGCACGTCGTTAAAATTGGCATTCTGCTCTTTTTCTAAGAAGCACATTGATGGAAAGTGACAGTGTTTTTTAAATAGAAAATGGGATTGAAAATGGGATTGATGAATTACAAAATGTATAATTGATTAGATAAATAAATAAATAATATAATAAATAAATACATTTTATTTAAAAACAGAATGAATGGGTCAAAGTAAATTGAAAATTGTTCTATGTAAGAGCAGTTTGATCCATTTTTATTTTGTGTGTGTGTGCGTGTGTGTGCCTAATCAACCGAAATCAACAGAGCACATGTCCAAATATTATTTTGGGCGGACTCTCACTTGAGCAGCCTCCATGAGGAGCAGCGCATGTGCTACAAGCTAATTGGCGGTCACTAAAGTTCAAACAAGGAGTAACAGCAAAAAAAAAAAAAGCTCAGTGGACTTCTTCGAACTAAATAACATGAGCGAGATCTAAAGATGTCAAGCAATTTATTTCGAATGTTTTCATCCAGTATAAGAGAAAACATGGCTAACGTAGCTGGAATGGGAGCTGTGCCTATCTCTCCTGCAATTGGGGACAAGCTCACATTTGACATCTGACCTTTGACCCCCAAGCTAAATAGATAGCAGCTTGCCGTTTCCCACATTGCCGAGGGAGAGCTCAACGTCATTCCCGTGTGGCCTTACACCCCTTGTGAGGCAATTCGATTGGTGGCCATGGGAAAAAGTACAACTCCAGGAAGATAAATTGTTTTTCTACTGTTTTTTTTTTTTGTAAGAGCAACATATGTTATCTTGGAGCCGCTCGCGTCGAGTGAAAACCCAGTCATCAGGATCCCAGATGTCTTTTACTCTGGAGACTGATCCTTGTTTGACCTCAGAGAGGAAAACAGTGATTGAAGTTTAAGAGAGGAGAGCAAAGGTGTTGCAATTGATGCCATCGTGCAAAGCGCCAACACAATAAATATTATTTTGATTTATCTTTTTGTTTTCCATCTTGATAAGAGTGACGTGAAGCAGAGGTGTTTGGAAAAAAATGGGAGTCAAGAGAAGTTATCTTTCTCAAACAAACAAACAAACCTGATTCACCCCCTCACAAAATGTTTCTGGCACGACCAAGGAAATATGAAACCTCTTCAAAACTGCAGCAATTAATATTTAAATAGATGCATATATGTATTGTTGCATAATCATGCTGCACCGTATTTGGCCAACAGGGTGCAGCATTGCATTTAAAAACAAAGCAACATTCAACAAGTGGATGATGAAGAGCGCGCTCTCATAATCCAGCCTGCTGCATTCTGTAAACAACCACACGAGGGCGTAATAGGATAAGTAAAGCAGACATTTATAGAGTGATTGGCCTAAAGTTTAGGCCCTAAACATTGTGTCAGCAAATAGCCTGACAAAGGAAGTATATAAAGAACACATTGAGGCTTGACAATTGGCACTTGTTCTTTATTCTCTGGTCACCAAGACGAATCAATACGACATTTCACTAGCTGGTTAATATTTGACTCTTCTGGATTGTCGACTCTTCATTTGGTTACCAGATTATTGCCACTCCCAAAACAAATACAGTGCTGAAGGAAACTATTTATACTAAGTGCAGTTTGAACTCAACATGAAAAAAAAAAAAATGTGTGGCCCAAGGATATATCAGGAGGTCTGCAAAAATTTCCATGAAAAATCATAAAATACCCAAAAGTCAATTAACACTCCTGTCACGTGGTGCGCCCTCTAGCACCGCCGGTGGGTATAGCACAGTATTACAACTGGGCCATTGTATGTGAGACACAACGTGAGACCTGGCATCTGTATTTTTTATTGGCTTGATCAAAATGGACCATTGATTAAATTAACCATGTCATGTTAAATCAACTTTATGAACGTCTTTTCTATCTGGCTTTGTAAGCACATACAGTACCAGTGCGCAGGATCAAGAACAGGAAAACAGAAGCCTGACTGAGAGGAACATGATAGGTGAGAAGAAACCAACAGAAAGTAAGAGACGCACCATCACGCATGTCGAGGCACTTAACATTGAGAGGAAATGGGATGGAAAGCTGCCTTTCAAACGTTCCTATTCAGGCCACTGCCCTCGTAACACTGACACAGGCCCAGTTTCAGCTGGAACAGGGAAAGACTCTTTGTTTTTCTAACCGTGACGTGTTTGTCACCTGACACTGCGGCTATCGCTTATCTCCAAACACACCATCAGTCACACTAAACAATTATATTTTCATTTCATTGACTTTTCCCAGACTTCCTGTTTGTACATGTCAATTGTGATATTTTTGTGGAATGATGGGAAGGTACCGATACCAACCGTGGTTGCCCTTTTGTGACATCTTATGAACAGGAAAAATTTAAAATTCCCATTACCTTTATGTAATTTCAAGGAAAATTGCTTTATTTGGGTATTGAGGTCTTTACAATGATCCTTTTGTTTTTTGGAAGGCATTTTATGTATTTAAAGTACTGCTGGTATCAGTGCTTTAACAAAGAATAGAAAAGTAAAAACAGTTAAAGTCTTTATGAAGTATTAAAAACAGAAAACGACACGTTCTACCTGGAAGAAAGCTCGAAGCACTGACAACTTCTCACAAAGTTAACCGAGTTTTATATAACGGAAGTCATCAGGCCTATATGACAAAATAAAGGTTGACATAACAGAAAAAAGAATATTAGGCAACTGATACATTATGGAATCGGTCTTATGCCAAAATGAATATCATAAAAGGACAAAGTGAAAATGATCAGCAACTTTATGACAATTGATAAAGAAATGATGAGTCACTGACCGGTTTATTTTGACTAAAGACAGTATTTTTTTTAATGCAGGTAATTAAAAAATAAAAGGGAGCAGAAAATTATATATTTAAACACAAACACCTGAAGTACTTGGTTCGTTGTGACACCCATTGAGTTTGATCCAACAATTTCCCGTACATCAGCCTACATAAGAAAACATCTTTCATCTGCATTATTTATGAAGAAAAAGTAAAAGCTCTTAGTCGGGCTCATTGTTGGGGCTGTAATCCGTTTGGAAATTGGTGGGAGGAGCGTTGACAGGCGAGGAGGCGGACACGCGCGCGCTCCTTGTCCACTCATCCTGCACGCTTCGTGCACCACAGCACAACACAACTTGTGCTACCTGCTTAAAGGCACTGTCCGGCTTAGGAACTCTTATTTTTAAAGTTTTTAAAAAAACAACATATGAACGAGGTGGGCAGTGGATGGCGAACAAGGATGCAAGAAGAGCAGGGACGGTCGGGGAGCGGATTAGATGCCACCGCGGGTAATCAGAGCGTGTTTGTTGTTCAAGAAGCGGAAACAACAAGAGAGGAACTAACAAATGACATTGGAGCGTCGGGAAGGAAGCAGCGTGGCTCCGCTCGGGTCGTGCGTAAAACGGCTCCAACTTGGAACGAGCCGGCAATACTGTGAACTTTTTGGAGTGTCGCAACTACCTCTGGGCTATGCATCAACAAGCTAGTAAATCTCACGGCGGCACTAGTGGATTAAACTTGGATTACCATGGCAAAAGTCATCCAAAAGAAGAACCACTGGATCACCAAAGTGAACGAGTGCGTAATTGTGCGCGACGCGTACGGCCAGCTGAACGTGGAGCTGCGAGGTGGGGCTGAACATGGACAGTTTGCCCACATTGGACACATCCGAGAGGATGTTGTCCTTTACCAAGGGGGCAAACTCAACGAAGGGGAGCTGATCCTGGAGGTTGAAGGGCTACCCGTATCCGGATTACCCCTCTATGACATTTTAACCGTCATCACGTGCACCAAAGGGCCAATCATTTTCAAGACTGTGCGTCAAGGTAAGAGCACCACTTCAAGTGAAATTTGCTTTTGTCTATGAAATTTGCTTTTGTCTATCTATCTATCTATCTATCTATCTATCTATCTATCTATCTATCTATCTATCTATCTATCTATCTATCTATCTATCTATCTATCTATCTATCTATCTATCTATCTATCTATCTATCTATCTATCTATCTATCTATCTATCTATCTATCTATCTATGTATGCTAATGAGTTAGCGGAAAGATGCTAATTCGCGATAATGCTAACACGCGAAAACGGACTTATAAAGGAATGTTAACGAACATTTGGAGCAATACTCTATCTATCTATCTATCTATCTATCTATCTATCTATCTATCTATCTATCTATCTATCTATCTATCTATCTATCTATCTATCTATCTATCTATCTATGCTAACGAGTTAGCGGAAAGATGCTAATTCGCGATAATGCTAACACGCGAAAACGGACTTATAAAGGAATGTTAACGAACATTTGGAGCAATACTACATTGTCCTAAAGGTTTCCTCAATTTAGAAGTTTTATTTTGACTTTTAATGTTTTTTTTAATTAGGTAAAATAATCCACGATGTAGTGAAGCCGCGATAAACGAAACGCGAAGTAGCGAGGGATCACCAGTGATTTTGGGGGCTCCTAATATTCATTCCACAGCACCTCCCAAGTCCCACAAGCTCGGCAAGAAATGAGAGTGACAGCCCCCCTGCACTTGTTTGTCAAACACACACACACACAGGGTCATCACACATGAGGCCAAAAGTGCACAGTAAGATCATCTTGTGTTATTTGTTTTGTCTCCGGTCATTGTAGTATTGCTGTACTTTGTGTTCCATCAATTGGAAATGAAAGGCGCTATATTGTTTACATGGGCCCGGCCCATCTTGTGGGCAGCTGTGGATCTTCGCGATCTGGATCCGCCAGGGTCTGCAGCCTCCGCATCTAAGAAGTACAGATGCTGTGTTATCTTGTTTCCTCCGTCCAGTCGGTTGTGTTTTTTTGTTAAAACTCATCATGCCTCCCTCAGTGGTTACTGAAATGTGAAAATATCGCCGGCGTGTTCCTGTCCAAGATGATCACTCAACACGCCAGCACAACATCTCAAAGCTTCGAGTGTCTCCGGGGAAATCATTAACGAGGTTACATAAGAGTTTCAGGTTAGTTTCGACTGTACTGGGCGTCCATTGGGCTCTGAAGCTCAAAGACATGGGAAGAGGTTTCGGCAATCTGATTTTCAAGATCAAACCTGGTGAAAGTTTTGCTGGGCTCCATTTTGCAGACTTGAAGCATTCGCTGATGCCTCCTTGTGGCTTTGTCATTAGTGTCCTGCATGAATCAGCAGATTGTTCTGCTCTCTAATTATGTTCAACAACTCTCGTCTCGTTTCCAGCCTCACAACTCTTCCTTTGTGCCTAATTGTGCATCGGAAGCCTTTATGTTCCATGAGCCGTGATATCCCGGACCTGATGAGGTACTGCGGGGCAATCCGTCCCCCTTTTTTTTTTTCACGTGGCTCAAATTACACGGGCTTCATCATCCTTGAGACGAAATCTTGGTGTGTTTGAAAGGGAGCGAGCCCTCCAGGTGTGCTCCCATAGAGGAATGCAGGAAAAAAAGCACCTGAATGGCACGCTGGAACATTCCATGGGAAAGGCCGGAACATTAAACTAGCTACAGTGTGTGTGCTCTGGACTTGACTTATCTCTTTGTAAATAATACTTGACATTGGGATGCCAAACGTTTATTGTCACAGGGGGGTGACAATGTTGCTTTTCTTCAACTTGGTTTCAGTTTGCTTTTTAATGGAATTTGTGTTGTCGACACATACTTGTGTGTGGTTTTTGTTTGCCATCAGAAATTGGACTTTGACCTACTAGCATAGCGGTTTTATCGTCGGCGGAATCCAGTGACAGTTCAAAGGTTCATCTTATCGTTTTCTGATGTAACAAAGAATTAGGAATCACAGGAGCTAAAGGCTTGAAATCTAATTTCACAGAGGAGCTAAAGGCTTTAAATCCAATTTCAAAGGTTTTATTTATCTTTTTGTCACGTAGCGTTGGCACATACTTTATTTAAAAATCCATTACAGAAATGTTTACAACTTTACTTCAGAGACTCCAGTTTCCAATGATAATGTTTTTTTAGAGCAAGGGCGTCAAACTCATTTTTGTCGCGGGCCACATTGTAGCCATAGTTTCTTTCGGAGGGCCATTATACTTTCAACCTAAATAAATGTTTGTTAAATGTTATATACAGTATAGGCTACACAACAAACTGATAACTAGTTTTGAAATCGCAGACTAGTAAATAGTGTTCAAATTAAAAAAAAAAGTATTTTAATCTATTTTGTAAAAGTAAAGACTATTTGTAATTTTAGTATTAAAACATAAAGTCAATGCTCAATTTTTCCTCCCCAGGCCTAATATAATTACACAACGGGCCAAATTTGGCCCGCGGGCCAGAGTTTGACACCCTTGGTGGTGAAAAATTCGTTGGGCTGGTTGGGTTTTGCAGGTTATGGAATAATTCAAAGGTATTTGATGATGACGAGCAGCCACCAATGCACATTATGTTTTATTCTTGGCCACTTGGGAGTTGTATATTTAGACTAAATGGTTGGCTTGTGTGCAGCTCAGACACATGGTGAGGATGTAAGAGCATTACAGACACAGATTCCGTGTGATGTTCTTCTTCCAGAATGCGAGCGACTTATTTTTTAAAAAGGAGCAATTTGTCCGACTTGATTATGGTCAACTGACAGCATTCGGGTGGACTTAAAAAGCTTGTCGGATTGCTTGACAATCGACGTATTTCTTAGCTGCTCTCCTTCCTCTTGCTAGGAAGCGCTTCCTTTTCCCTCTCTATTTTTAACCTAGACTTTACAAGTAAAATATTATTCTTATTATTCAGGTTATTTTTACTTTTATTTTTGTTTTTGTAGCCATTTAACCGTCTTTTAAATTTTGCCCATAAAAGAATATGTCCGTCCGTTCGGCCGTCCATCCATCCAAAACAAACTGGCAGTGTTCACTCCCATAACGGCGCAAACGCCCATTTCTACCTACGCAGCGTGACAAAAATAACTAAAAAACGAAGACTCCACCTATGCACACGGAGCGTGACTGGGAACGAAAATAGTTGAAAGATTTGCCTCTACTATAATTTATTGTACGATATGAGAGTTTCATTTGGTAATTTCTTCAAATGTTATTATACCCCCCCCACACACAGATTTTAGTCCGACCTGCAATCAAGCATCAAGAGTGTAAGAGTGTGGCTAAATTGACATTTAAGCTGTGCGACTCGTCGTTTCACACATCTGGAAAGGATTACGCACCATTACACGCATTTTTTTTTTTCCCACATGAATCCGTTCTATTTATGGTCAATTTCTTTAGGTTTGTCATTTCTTTTGGTCCCAATTACACCTTTCAAATACAAATAGAATATCGTGGTGGTCTCACGCTCCAATTTTTCAATGGCCTTCTGACATCAAGAAGGATTTTAGAGGATGAAGTACTTAGTAAGTATTTGTTTATATGATTGTTGATAAACTAAAGTGCAGCCACACATGAGAGTATTTCTCTGTAAAAAATAGTTGAGTAAGGTTACCAGATGATCCTTAGAGGATTTCTCGGCTGATCTCGCTCCCATCCACTCTTCATATATTGTGTCAATCTCTCCAGATTCAGGTTGCTGGTAAGCCCTTGAGAGGCTGACCTGATCCAGTCCCGCTTTACTCGTGTATAAAACGCTTTATGTACCATCAGCTGATGCCACGTTAATCTGAAAGAATGCTTCTTGTGTGAGGAGGCATCAAGTCGTGTTGCAGATGTTACAATGCAACATTTCGCGGAACATTGGTTTGATGTCAAGAAAATACTGCATCCATAAAAAAAAAAAAAGGTGGCTTAAGAGATAACTTTTTGAATTAATTCCACCAAATGGACATTTTCTATATGGGTGGTTCTCAGAAAGTGTGGTCTAAAAGTCTAGCTGAAAAGTAAATGTTCAAAAGCAGAGAAAAATGATATATCTTTTAAATCTATACTTCGTCCAGCGTGCTCTAAATAAATAATTCTCCGAATATTTAAGCCTTTTCAAACGTCACACCAGACTGGACAGCTCTAGACAGGTTTTTTAAAAATGGCTTCCCTTTGCTGACCACAAACATCCTGACTTCCAAACCCTTTCTGCTAGCTAGACTGTGCAAAGATGTCAGGGCTTATTTTTCATGATATGCACATAGTGGGGGTGCAGCATGTTTGCCCTACATGTGCAAATATCTGTCGTGCTCCATTTTCTTGGTGAGAACAGCTAACAACTGCCGCCTTCAATCATTTTTGCAGGATGATAAAAAGTGTCATGCCTGAAAAAATAAAATAAAAATTCTACATTTGATAACACTTCAATGTCCCTTATCAAATTTGCGATGAGTGTATGCCAATGATTCTCATCATGTGCCTCACAGGTGCCCTCTAGTGGTTCGCTAAAGAATCACTGCCTAAGCACTGTTCAGTTGTATTTAACTTGTTAGTAAAGTACATCTAAACCTTTATTTAGGTATATCATTTACTTTTGTGCAATACATTTTAATTGAATTATTTGAATAGTTTATTTTTCTATTTGTAAGTAATATTCTATTTGGTCTTGGTTGTGTCAAAGCATTTTATCAAAGCTTCCATCAGACTTTCAAATTCTTGCCAAGAAGCCTTCGCACAATGCACGATCGTGTTAATTTGTATTCGTCACGGCGAAGACGGATAGTTTTGTCGAACAATTAGTAGAGCGAGCCCGGCGACCCCATGTGCACATTGGAGCGGGATTGATGTGTTGCGTATAAACAGCTGTGTGTGCAGCTGGATACATTTGCATAATACCCAGAAGACATTGTTGTGTTACGGCGCTTGTGTGTCTTTGATTGAGATTTCCGTTTCCCCATCACATGTCCAACATGGATGCTTGGAGACTTTCTTTGTAATGAGCATGTGTGTCTGCCAAGATGATATTTTCCTCCTGGCATGTACACACACACACACACAGACACACACACACACACACACCACAATGTGACATATGCCTCCGCCTATAAAATCAGTGGCTGTGTCTTCCAGCTGCACTGCAGCCCTAAATTCCTGTAAATGTTGTAAATATCAGTGACGCTCGAGTGGAGTCAATAGAGAAGTATTTGCTTCGTCAGCAAATTTTTTTTTAATTTGTCTTAATTTATTTAATGCTCCTTTTGTCAGGGATACAAATCCTACTCCGTTTTCTTGTTTTATGGCTATCTGGTCTCATTAGAGAGCCTCGCTGAATTGTTAAAAGGTTGTTGCGGGTGTTTCGGCAATAAAGCATCACTGTAAATGAATCACCAGGCAATCATCACAAAGCAGAAAATGAAGATGGAAGCGTAAGCGTATTTTTAAAACTGTCAAATGATAAAAGCATTCTGGCCGGGTGTGCTTTTTTTTCTTTTTTTTTTTTTTTTAAGTTAGAGTAGCAGGATGCTTTCTATCATGTTGCATTTTATTTCGTCTTCTTGGCAACACCCATATCGCTGAAAGATATCATTGTTACTTCCCTACAGGCAAGTGTAGTTTGCATCATCATACGATAAGTGCCCATCAGGAAATCTGAGAGTAAGTGCATTTTCTGCTTGACATTATAGGAAAGGCTTTTTTTTTTAAAAAAAAAACATTTATTTATTTATTTATTTATTTATTTATTTATTTTTCTATTTATTTTTCTATTTACCTATTTATTGTTACTTATATATTATTATAAACTATAAATACTTTCTTCCCTTGTTAAACTTAATATCATAATAGGATGTCATTTTGACAAAATACGGTTACATTTTGTAAGATTGTGACTTTTATTTCCCAATAAAATGTATTTTTATTGAAAAAAATATGACAAAATATTCTCATACCAGAACTATTTTCTCCCCCGCACAAGTTAGTTTTTTAATTGGAAAAATTGGTGTTGTTATCTGCATTTCCTCTCGCCCCGCATGCATCCAAGCAGTCGTGTATTCTTGAGGATTTCAAGTCCATCTCATTGTCTGCAGTTAAACGGATAACTCGGGGCAAGATTTGCTGTGACGCCCAGGCAGCCAATGACATTTGAGTAGGCAGCCAAATGGAACTGATGGCATCCCCATAAACCCATTTCTGCTTTCTATCCATCACGTTGTCTGTTTTACTCTTGAGGATTTTTCCAAAGATAATAATAAATCATAAATATCTTCTGTATTTTCTGTGGCAGCGTCATTCGGCCTTCTTAAGCTTTTTCCTTTTTAAAGTGACGAAACATGTCTTTGTCTCTGATGTGGCTTTTTTTTTTTTTTTTTTTCTTACCATCCCGCTGAAATAATAAGACAGAGCGGAGGGAGCGTTGAGCACGGGTTCCTCTGGTTATATTTAGAAATGAACAGATGCGGCGCACTGGAGCGGAACATGCCGCCTCTGCTTTTCATGCACGCATGCGCATGCGCGCGTCTTTGCCTGCGATTCTTTCGTCATACCAGTTTTCCCATTATGCGCTTCTGATTCTGACTCAGCAGCCCAGCGGTGAGGAAAAAACTCACAAGTGGGCACTTCACCGTCCGTATTACAATACAAATCATTCTTAGTTGTCGGGATATTTTACCTGAGACATTCCTTTGTTTAATTGCTGTTTTTTCTTTAGTTGCGACACCAACTTTATTTTGACTGTCAACAATTAATGCGTGTACTGTAAATTGAAAATGTGCAAAGTAAGCAGCGTGTACTGGAAATTAGAAATGTGCGAAGCAAGCAATGTGGTTAAAACTGGCTTTTCAGCTCATTTGTCGTGTTGCCAGTTCACGATTGTAAAAACGATGTCATTGGATTGGTGTGAATTTAATTGGAGCGTTGTAGTGGAACTGCATTGAGTCATATATATGAGTATGGAAGTAAAACTAAGCATAAAAAAACGGGTTCTGCTCTCATTTGGGCCTTTTTTTTTTGTGCATGATGCCGCAAGCCCACTGAGTCGGGCTTTGGATGAGAACCAGATGAAAGCAGCCCAGGGTGTGGTTGGTTATAATTAGAGAAGGGGAGAAGAGCCCGCTTTAAACTCTCTCTGTGATTGTTATTTTTTCCTCTCCACTCCCTCGTCACTCTGCCATCCCACCAAAACCAGAAATAAAACGGCAGATTTAACTTCAAGTTGGAAGACGCTTAATATTTGTCCTATTTTTGGGCCGCGACTGGAAACGAGGCAATGAGGATTGGATTTATGATATGAGAATAAAATGGGAGTATGTGTGTCAATTGCATCCCTGTTGATGTTGACCCCTTCCAGACAGCCCCTCCCTGTCCTGTTAGGTAATACGGAGTGAAACATTTGCTTGAGTAACAGGAGACTGGCAGGATGTCCTGAGACCTACAGGAAGCTACTGAAACAATTGGATTTACTCTTTAAACAGCCTGCATTTCCACTTCCTTATCTCACTCAGCCAAAGGGAAATACGACATAAATGACACACATTGCTGTTTATTTTCAGATGTAGTTTTATCATTATTGGGCCAAACAAGATCAAAATCAATGTGGGTTGTATTGTTGTCATTATTTCTAACTCAAATTTTTTAAAGAGCACTATAAAAAAACAAGCATAACTGTGATGTACATGGATTAAAAAATCAAACATGACAGTTTAGATAATCAAATAAATAATCAAAATAATAATAATAATTCAAATTGTGTACTGTCACATATTCTACTCAGTATGTGTGGGGGCAAAGATCATCAAAACAAAATCCCATTCGAAGCCTATTTGGTCAATTACGACCGACCACTAGGGGGCAGCATTCTATAAAAACTGCACTTTGCGCCTCTCCTTAGCCGGTTGGGCCGCGGTTGCCGTGGCAACGGCTCTGCAGGAAGCTGACTTTGATGAGCGGCGAGGCTGGGAGACACAGAGGGCAGTGTTGAGTCGGACGACGGCTGCTGAATGCCGATGAGCAGCTGAGGCTGAGCTTAGCTTCACACACAACAAGCACGCTGACACGCACCACTGCCTAACTCATCCGTTTTGTTTCGATGCCGGATGATCAAACCGAGGAAATGATTATTAATATCCACCGGCATGATTCATCGGTGATTTACAGCGATGACTATGTTACTTTGTGCTTCAAATGTCTCTCCGAAAGCTTTTTCGCCGTCTTAGCGTTGACAGGAGGCCGAAGCGTAAATCAGCATTTCGTGAGGTATTTGAACGGGCACGAAGCATCCCCTCTCCTAAAATGAGACTAGATTTAAGGTTATGTAATGTTGACCGGAGGCATGGCGGATGGTATAATCCACTCTTATTTGGGTTAAAGCCGTCTCTCTCTTGGTTGTGAGGGGACAGCGGCCTCGCATCCTTCCGGCTGAGGAGCATAACGGTCTGTGTCACACAGTCTTTTAGCCGCCAGCTCCGCAAACGTCGCAGGGAGGAGCGCAGCGTCGCTTTCGACTCTCGATTTTTTATCGTTGTTTATCCAAGCTCATGAATGATGGCGGGTCATCGTGAATGTCTTACGAGATCCCATCTTCATCCTGAATGCTTACACCGAAGATGATTCTCATCGCGGTGGATATATCAATTTGAAGTCTGGCCAAAAGTCTGAATAAAATCAGTTAATCGATAATCACTCAATATTTGTTGTTCACTATGTCCCCAAAAACATGCGACCTGTAAAGTACATAGGTCTAACTAACAGTGTAAAAGCAGCAGCACAAATGCAAATAGAGCTGCCGCAAATCAAGTTTGAGCAAAGGATAGCTAATATGTACAGCGGGTATAAAAAGTCTACACACCCCTGTTTAAATGCTTCAAATCTTCAATTAAATATTCAAAGATAAATCACTCATTCTGTACAGCTCAATTGGGAAAAAAGACATCCATTCTAGAAGAGAAGTTCAAATAAACCGCTGCGGTAACGTGGTTGCACAAGTATGCACACCCTCTGATGACTGAGGATGTGGCTTTGTTTGGAATTAACCAATCACATTCAAGCTCATGTTAAAAATTTAAAATGCCTCGATAATTCCAAATAAAGTTCAGATGTTCTGGTAGGCTTTTCCTGTTTTTCCATATAATGCTATTTACATAAATAGTTGCCCTTGTGTCATTTGAGTTGTATCGGTTTTAGGCAACATCATTGCAATTTTTAATTAGCTCAGTTTTATATTTCATTGAACAAAAACCTGTCTTGAACGGGGGTGTGTAGACTTTTCAAACCCTCTATACAATGCTTCTGTTTACTTCTGTTCACCCCATTATTTGTAATCTCTAATGCTAAACTTGAGTCTCGCCATCTACTGTGAGATGAATTTGTTCTTCCACTTCCGCAGAGACCTCCGGTGGGGTTCAACCGTTCGACTCCGCATGTGTGTGCGTGCGTGCGCGTGTGTAATCTGTGATCCACGTGGCATTAATCCTCATAAATATTAAATATTTGATGACTCTCTCACTGACGGAGCGTGACACTCGCTGTGCATCCCCACAGGAGATGCTTGTTCCTCACAGAGGTCCTTGTCTCAGGGAGTGCTGACATCATGCACGATGCAAACATGTGAAGTCACCATTTTGTATTTGCCGTAAACTACATCCTTTTATCTTTTACAATCCGGCAAACCAGTGTGGACTGTCACTGAAAAAAGGTTTGCACATATTAAGTGTGTGTTTCTTTACAATCTGATTGCCGCTTGCCTAGCAGGGACCATAATGATGCTCGTCAGCACCGGCTGGTTGCTAGGTAACAATTACCTGACTGTGCTTTGCTTGCAGTGAGCTACACAGTTGTGTGTTTGTGTGTGTTTGTGGTGAGACTGGAAAAACACAGCAAAGTCAACGACCAACGGCTGTCTCGTTTCCCCACTGGATTAAGCTCCGCCCCCTCTACCATGTTAGCTCACCCCTTGGTTTCAATTTGATTTATTTTTGTCATGGCCCCTAATTTTTTGAAGGTTGAATTTCTACTTAGAGTCCCACAGGATTTAATCCTGATAAATCTTGCTCATAATACTGTATTTGTCCGTTTCATATCTATTGATCAGGTGGACATTTAGAGTTTCTACCACCAGCGTTTTGGCTCAGTGTATGACCTCCCCTCCATATTAGCTCCTGTCCAGAAGAAAATCTCCCTCTTCAGTGGAAGGCCAACATGAGGACATGGCTCCTCCCCCCAAGAAGGGCTTGCCAGCTCCCCCAGACTTGGATGATAAATTTGGAGATCATTAAATGGTCCTAAATGAGAGCCTGGCGTGAGAGCGAGCCCTGACCATCTGGCTCCATTGTGAGCGGCCGTGCCGTGTTCAGACTTCAGCCGGTATCGTCGCCACCTGTCATTGGGCAGATGCAGAGAGGGCCCGCTAATTCTAGCCAATGAGAAACTGGTTTGTAGGACAACCCACTCGATTACTACAAACGTTCATCTGCGTGCACTGTACGGTTTGTAGCCGGCAGGAGCGTGGAGAGACTTTTTGAGCAGCATGTAGAACTTTTTGAAAAATGATTGTAGAGGCAATATAATAAGATGGCCATTCTCACTTGGAACTAAGTGATGGATAGGGGTAGGACATAATAAGCTTAGGCTTCTTCCTACTCCTTTTCAAGTATATTGTTTTTATTTTTATTCTTTAAATCATGTTCGAAATGATTCATTTCATTCATTCAATGCACAATTATTGCTCCAAACTGAACTTGATTTAAAAAATAAATAAACGCGGCTTGTGTCATTTGGCCTACATTTATACCAATACGTTTGAAAATTAAGTAAGCATTGTTTATTGGTACTATTTTTTATTATTATTATATCTGCAGTGCGTGATTTCCCTTTGGAAGCAGAAGGCAAATACCCCAGGGAAAAAAAAAAGCTATGTTTTTAGCATTTAGCTTATCAGTACATTTCAACATATGCGGAACATGTGCAGATATGTCCCACATTTTTTTTTTTTTTTTTTTTTAACTGACTGTCCTGAAACAACATTGATGATTTAGCATGATTAAAATTACGATAATTACAGTTTGGTCTGGCGTGAAAATGAACATTTTGAGTGTCCACATGTGCTAACTCGGCCTATGTCTGCTCTTCGCAGGTAACAAGCTAAACAAAGACCTGAAGCACTACCTGAGTCTGCGTTTCCAAAAGTCTTCCCCTGACCATGAGCTGCAGAAGACCATCCGGGCCAATCTGTATCGCCACGCTGTGCCTTGTGAGTAACACGACATCCGCAACATGACGGACTCTGTCACGCCGGATCATCCATTTGGCGACTTGAGCATCTTTTCCTCATTTTCAGCCGATCGACCCACTTTCTTTGGCTCCTATCTTGTTTGTTCATCTATTATTCCTGCTCATGTGCTTTTCTTTCACCCGCAATCCATTTGGGCCATTTTTTTCCCCCTTTTCACGGATGGTATAAAATTATCAAACATTTCCTGCTTCTAATAAATGAAAAAAAAAACATGAGCATTAATTCAAACTCATTGATTGCCATTAATGTCATTGGCAAACTTATTTTGGTGTGTTGCGGAACGAAAAAATGTTTGCATGGAGAAGAAGCACAGCGAATCAATTGGGAAAATGGTTGTTAAATTAGTCAAGTATGGTCACAACACAACTTCCTTTTATTTCCAACCATTTGTGTATGTTTGTGTGTGTAGCATTTTCATTTCCGAGTCAATTCTGCTTGAAGTTTTGTGATTCTCTCTCTCTTTTTTCTCTCTCTTGCTCTTTCTCTCGCTCTGCCATGTGATGGGTAAATCCGCCTCTTTTGCCCTGCTGGGGGATTATGATGTTCTGATTTATTGAAAATAGATTCCTGCGTGATTACGTGGCAAACATGCTGGGCTCTTACAAAGATGAAAAGGCCTCTGTGGCTGGCGCACAAAAAAAAAAAGACGGTGACATTTTCGTTGAATTCAAAAACGCTGTTTAATCAAGATGTTATTTTCTTGTCGTTCACAACAAAGTACAATCATTATATGGGCTGCGGCAGAAAAGTTCCAGGACTGGTGCCCCCCCTTTATTTTTGACCCCCGCCTCCCTCCCATTCTTTTTGGTGTCCCTCCTTCTTTCTTCTCCAACTTTCTCGCACGTGCAAATGTTACGAGGCCGAATGACAAAGGCGGTGAAAGCGAGGGCGTCTGCTCCCCCTCTTCTGAGCACATGTGCTTGACCCCCCCCCCCCCTTGGGTTGACTCGAACAGGTGCCCTTCCCTCCACCGAGGTGGCGTCTTCTTCCCTCCTTTTCCTACCTTCCATTATTTCTCGCGCACGTCTACAGCTGCCGCTCGGGGATGAGGGTTATCTCAACGTTATCCCGCCGTTTGAGCCCATACGCAGCCGACCAATCCTCCCTCCCCCATCTGATCTCTCCCTCCCTCCCCCTCTCTCTCTCTCTCTCTCTCCCGCTTCAACTCTCGCTCATGTTCTCTCTGTCAGTCCTCCTTTTGACTTGAAGTCCTCCTCCTGAGTGGCGGCGTCCTTGCGGCTTGCTGGCTGTGACACTCTCGCTGCTAGCTGCTCCGTCTTCCTCCATCCTCTCTTCCTCGCCCTCCACCCTCTTGTCCTTCGATCCCTCGCTTCCTTGTTTTCCTCTCTGCCACCACTGCTGGTCTCAGGGAAATGAATGCCGGAGCGTATTTTTTTCTCTTTGCCGTCCCCACAAAGAAACGGATTACATCTTGAGTTGCATCCTCTCCGCGCACAGGCAAGTGGCAGCTCCTCCTTTCCGTCTCCTCTACGCTCACCATCCGCCATCAGTATGTGATGTGATGTATGCGTGGCAGAAGCCGTGTGTGTGTTTGTAGCCGATGCTGTGTATATAGGCTAAGGGAATCGGAGGGGGGGGATCATGTGAGGGGGGGGGGGGGGGCACACTCTGAGCAAGCATGTCCAACCCAAGAGGACAGATGGCCGGTAGCCCTGGTGCATTTTCCTCTTGGGTTTTTCAGATTCACCCTGCAGGCTTTGTATGAGGCCCGCAAGTACACAGAGCGTCTTTTCAGGAAGCAAGACATGGGGGGGGGGGATTTGCGTCAAGGCAGGTTTTGGAGAGGACTGGAAAGGGAACAGGAGCTAGCTGAGAGGGAATGGAGCGTGTATGTGTTTGGGGGGGGCGGTGTCAGCAGATTGAAATGCATGGAGGTCAGGTCCAGATGCTGCCCAAACAAAAGGGCTTCTCTGGGGGAACGGTAGGGGGAAGCGTGGCACTCGCCATTGTGTGTGTGTCGCTGCATTGCAGGGTGCTGCCGGGGAGCCTCATGCTAATGACGGCCATTCATTCTTACAACGGATGAGTGGCCCCGGAACCGGCGCCGGCTTCTCCTTGTTCGTCATCATATTCACCCCAGCAGGCCCAGAATACACACAGTACGTCACCTCGAATCAAACGATGCCTCCGAGAGGAATCCGATTTTTTTTTTTGCCGAGCGGTGACAGGTGTCGACCGTGTGTTTACATAGAACGTGCACGAGTGTTTTGAATGGCAAATGGAGTAGAGCGGTTTTACTCAATGGAAAACAAATGAGAGGTGCGGAGAGATCTTTCGGTTGAAATTTGGAAATGGAATAGAGCGGAGGTTCAAATGATCTGGGATCACCCAAGGTGGATTTGTAATCCTATGACGCATTCCGACAAACTTTACGTCGGTGTGTTCTGTAACATGGTCTTTATATTCAGCGGACACATCATTAGGTACACCTGCACAATCCAATGAAAGAACAGAATTTATAAGAGTGGTTGACATGGGTTTTTTTGGTTGTTGGTTTTTTTTTACTCTGTGTGTGTCCCTGCACTGCATCAATTTAAAATGGCTAGCGTATCTTAAAGGAGGTAACTTTAACAAGCAGCTCAGTGCACTTGTGACCTAATGCAAGGTAAACTGGAATAAAAGCTGTTATGCAATCAATCTTTTTGCACTCTCTGGGCTTATGAATATACAATTTGGATCACGGTAATTGTTTTGTTGTTCTTCACTGTATGTGTGTCAAGTGTGTTATGTAAAAAAAAAAGTCATCTTGTGATTTTTTTCACACTAAACACCGGTTTGATTTGATCCAATCGCAGTGGAACCCTTTTGACTCTTGTTTTGTGCGAGGGAAGAAAAAGAAGACTTGACAGAATTAAAGGTGTGTTTGGAAAAGATTTGAGAAGGATAACCTTGTTGTTGTAACCTTTTCAGGATAGAACAGGAGTTGCTTTGGCATTTATTTTGATTGCTTGGACAGTATGATGACACTTTTGGTGACCAGGAATTACGTAATCAACAAAGATTCTCTTTCACATGTTTGTCTTTTAATTTTCTTCAATATGGAGATTATAGTTCGTGTAGTAGGAGGGGCTCGTAGCTGTGAAAGAATGAGCATATATTTTCATGATTATGCTGTATTTGCTTTGTCATTATTACACAAATGAAGTGATGATCACCTTTGTTTATTGAAACAAGGTTGTCATAATTGCAGAGTAAAGTGGGGGACATGTTTTTTTATTATCGGGCGTTGGATGCAGCTAAGCGTTTTACTGCCTTGTCACATTTTGGAACGCAAAAGAGAATCCCGTTCATTTTGCTGAGCTTGAAACAGCCAACCAGCAACGTTCATCAGACTTGAGTTATGTTTATGTATTTTTAATATTTTAGGCAGCTTTTATGTTGAGGTAAGATAGCACTTGACCGAGGAAGGAAGGAAGGAAGGAAGGAAGGAAGGAAGGAAGGAAGGAAGGAAGGAAGGAAGGAAGGAAGGAAGGAAGGAAGGAAGGAAGGAAGGAAGGAAGGATTGATCTGTGCTTGTTATATTTGGAATAAGGTTTGAATCTGAGTTAGTTTTCAGTTCCTCAAATACAAAAAAATATAATCATGAAAGCAGTGAATTAAAATCTGCCTTTACTTTTGGAAAACAATGACCATCAATCCTGGTGTTAAGTTGTTTTTCAATAACAAAATAATACCAATAAAACCCAAATAAACAGTAGTCATGAAAGTTTTTTCAAATAGACTTTAATGTTTGTAAAGTTATATCACCGATTATTCGATTACCCGATTATAATAATCGATTCTAACACTGAATAGTGACAGCTCTAGAAGACCTGTTGTTTGGATGGATAAGCCACAGATAGTCAGTTACTTGTGTTTACTTCGTGAAGGATTATCAAGCTTTGCTATCGTAATTCGGTATGAAAGAAATCACACAAGAACAATATCCAGTATCTTTTATACTTACTGGATTTATTTTACTCGAGGTCAACTGAGGTGGGACCATGCAAATCAAAAAAGTCTTTTTGAGATTTCTTCTGGTAATCTCCACATCAAGCTTAGTCAAAGCACCGTACTCAAAAATCCAAAAGCAGAATCCAAAAGTGACAAGTCCGGCCGGCCAGACCGATCTTCCCGCCGGCCGATCTTCAGCATGCTGATAATCGGCTAATTTCAATCTGCAGTATGTGACAGTGCCCTCCCCTCCCATGCAGAATAGCGAATCCTAACGCTAATCCTTGATCCCGTTGCCCTCCACACTCTTCTTTAGCCCGCCTCTCACCCCTGGAGAGGTCTTTCTCACACGAAAGTAGGCTGTTTATCAGGACAGCCCATGTGTTAGGTAATGTCAAGAGTCTATATTTATGACGAAGAAGAGTGAGACCGAGAAGCGGAGCATCTGTGGGCGGGAGGGGGGCGCGGGCCGCAGCCATTGGCCACCGACGGGAACTGGAGTGCGAAGAGCTCACATTGGCTAAGCCTCTAAGCTGGGCCGGACCTGGAATTTGCTCCGCTTGTGGGGAGCTCTGAAGAAAAACGGCAGCTGCCTGCTTTGAATGAGACGGAATCTGGAGCACTTGCAAGCGCGTGACTGATGGAGGGAACGCGGAGAGCACAATTCAACATGGATTTATCCTCTTGAGTAGATCGCTGGAATATCATGCAGAGGCGGCGGCGTTGAGGTAATTCGGTGGCGTTTTTACTCGGCTTCCGGGATGATGATTGGAAGAGAGAGAGGGGCAGTTTCTCTCTGCGGGCTTTTTTTTTTTTTTTTGTGCAGGTGTTTTCAGAGGTAAAACATTTCTCGAGTGTAAACTGAGTGAGATGGCGGATGCACATATGTGTGTGTGACTTTGGCATGTTTGTTTAGGGTCTAAAGTAAAACACTGATGACACTCACACGTTGCTTGGAGGAAATAGTCCTCGCCCCCTCCCTTTTCCTCACTCCCTACATTTAAACTCTTTTTTAAAATATCATTCTTGGTCTCCACGCCAAGAACTTTCATCCATTGAGGTGAAAGGAAAATATTTTTTGTTGAATTTCACCAGATTTCCATTTGACGACCCCGCTATTTCGGTTCAGCCCCCCCTCTCGCTTATTCCTCACCCCCGTATTGAAAGGGGAGAGAGTCGGGGGGGAACAGCAGGAGAATAGCAGCCGGGACTCAGCTGTGTGGAGTGTTGTGGCGCGAGCTGAGAGAATGGCCTGTTGTGTTTGGGCGGCAGCGGTATTGTGTGTCTGGCCTTTCTCTCTCTCCCGTCCTCCTGTTCAACCATAATAGGCAACTCCATCATCCCTTTTATTCAAACAATCCTTAAAAGCAAAGCAACTGTTTCATTTGAGCTTTGTGTTTCAGTTCATTTTTGCACGAACAAAAGTAAGAATTTAGAGGGGAGGGTACAATTGGGGACCATATTCAAATATGGAAACTCATTTGATGTCAGAAAAGTTCCAGGACTGTTCCATCAAAAGATATCTTTCAACCACCAGTTTTCACTGGGCCGGATGATCAAGCAGCACTTCAACGATGAGATCCTGCCCTGAGCATCTGACAGTTCCTGGCCCAGAAACGCATCATCTTGCTGGAGTAACCTGCCTACTCAACCCGGACTGGTTCCTTGTGATGTTTTTGGCTTTGCAAAAGGTCAAGAGGGTCATCAAGGGGGCCCGTTTTGAAGATGTGAGGAATGAGAGGACCTTCTAAGAGTGCAGGAAGGCGTGGCAGAGAACGTTGGGAAACTGTTAGGCTTCGAGAGGATTATGACTCCAATTGGGAAAAATTGCACTTTGGATTTGAAATTCGTCCTGTCCTGGAACTTTTCTGACACACCTCATTAAATCCAAACCAGCCTCAAGTGTCTTTTGATTGATATTGAAGATGGAGACATTTTTTTTTGGAGCATCCGAGTTATGAAGGTCTATTAAGTGCATGGAAGAAACTTACCTGAAGCTTATGAAGAGTCACACCGGGGATACTGTAAAATAATACTTCAGATTCTTGTGTCGACGAAGCTCCAGTAACAATCTTGGAGGCCCAGGAGAGTTTTTTTGCAAACTCCCTTTGTGGCTGTTTGCGTTTTTGGCCCTTCCTCCGCTGTACGTCATCTCACCCCACGTCACCTCTGAGCCGCTGTTTTCAAAATACACACTTCACCAACACACTGCATGTGTTTTTCCTAGAAACAAATGCGACACTTAGTTCAACATGCAAAGTGAGATGATGTACACATTTGCATGTTCTACTTGTCAAACTCATCATGGTAGTTTATATTCCCTCCATCAGGTTTATCTCACTCTCGGGGTCAGATGGGAAGTTCTTGTCCCTCCCGCCCGGGGTTCAAGACAGCAGATGTTCGCCTGCACGTGTGCGTGCCTTTGTTAGACAATGAGTGGAAGCTCCTCGCACCATAAACAGCGGGAAGGCCATTGAAGGTATCAGATGACAGCAGAGTACACCATTGTTCCTACTCCAGGGGTCATTTTTCCACCTGAACTTGTGTGGCGGCAAGTTGTGGGCTTGTCATTGCATTGTTTTGGAAGAAATATGTCTGGCATACATCTGAGGAGTTGAGAAGCTGTGCAGGAGATCACATGGGGGAAATACAGTATACGGGAATACTGTATGAAAAAAAATCTGATACAGGTCATACAAGGGCAAAACAGTCGGAATTGATCTGCAGTGTGACAGTAGCCTTCAAAAAAAAAAAATCTCTTTGGAATTATAACATAGCCCATTAGTAGGTCACATTTGGACCCTTTAGCCAGCTACCTTCTGCTCTCACAGGCACATGATGATGTCACTGGTGGGGAAAAATGAAATATTTAGTCAGCTTCGAAGCAGCATTCTCAGCTCCATATTTAACTTTTGGAGAAAATACTCATGATTGAAAATGTTCATTTATGTCAGCAGCGTTTGTGATGTCACGCTATAGAGAGTCATCAAGACCAAACTCTCAAATTGAGCTGTGGGTTGTAAATGATTCAAATGCCAAATGGTCTTCAGTCTGATGCCAGATACAGCTACCTCGAAATGTGCCACTCTTTGAAGAATTTACATGAAGCTTTGTTTTGGGTGTAACGTGGGGAAAAAATCGTACCGTCAGTCTTGTCATGATTATAGAAACCATCAAAATTGTATAAGAATGTAATATAACGCAATGAACATCACCTGAAGCAGAATCAGTGTTTCAAAACATGACGGAAATAAGTCACATCATTACATCATGCTCACCAGAGACGCTGCTTAAAAATAGATTGCGTGCAGATCGTTAGAGATACGTTTTGCTTGCTCTGCCAACCAATCAGAGGATAGAAAAACGCTGATGCAATCGATGGCTTTGCCGTATAAATTTTTTTAATTGTAAATATACACGAAGCTTCTGGCAGGCAGATGTCCTGACCGTATATGACTAAAAATGTTCACTCTTCAACCCCTCTTGGGCTATCTTGAGATATGAATTTTAAGTGTATGAGGAGTAGCACGATATCCATTGCACTGAAGCAAAAAATACTTTCTGAAATTAAATACAATATTATAGAGTTCTATTGTGTTTTTGGGAACGGATTAATGACATTTCAATTCCTTTCAATGAGGAAAGATGATTTGGGATGTTTTTATAGTTTGAGCACTGAATAAACTATAAATGTATTTGCACGCTCCTCTCCTTGACGTCGTTTGGAATGCTCAAGATTTCTTCTGTATTTTTTTTATGCAGACCTCCTAAACATCTCAAAGCCGGTGCTTTTATATCGGTCGTTTGAGTAATTGCCGTATAAAGAAACCTCCTGTCATGATGTGTCTCATAAATTCTTTTAAATCTGCAGTTGTTTGTTAACTAGATGATACCAAAAGTACTTAAATGATTTGCACAATATTTTATGGTGAGGCAGGCCAAGGAGGAGCCTGTTTGATGCACACAACAGTCGGTTGCACTCAAATTGATTGAACCACTAGAAAATAAAAAGAAAAAACTTACATTACTTTGCATATTAATTTAATATACAATGGGGTTTTATGACTGATATGTTTTTTTTGGAGAATTCGTTTTCATATGAATAATGCAGGCTTAATTCTGACGCCATCTCAACGCATTCCCAAGGCTTTATTAACTTTGTGAACTGAAAAATGCAAATTATAGTCGCTTAGAAATACAGCATATACAAATACAGCTGGGACAAGACACAAAGCATTTCCCACGAAGCATTTGAGTCGATTGGACTGGGCAGGGTAACGAGTTAGCAGAAAGATGCAAATTCGCGATCGTGCTAACACGCGAAAACGGACTTTTAAAGGAATATAAACGAACATTTGGAGCAATACTACATCGTCCTAAAGGTTAGACACATGGCTCCTCAATTTAGAAATTTTATTTTGACTTTTAAATTATTTTTTAAATTTAGGAAAAAAATCCGCGATGTAGTGAAGCCGCGATAAACGAAACACGAAGTAACGAGGGATCACTGTCATGTATCGCAAAACGACCCCTTGCGCAGCACCTGAAGGTGACAATGTTGATGACGTAAGCGGAAGGAAGGCAATGGACTCGGTTGCCCGGGCTCCCTGATCCTTTTAGCAGCTTTCACATCAATACGCTTCTCCTTCCCGCGTACCTGCGTCCAGCACACGCTGCTCATGGACTAACACGATGTACAGACGAGATGAAATGCTCGAAAAGCAACGAGCAGGAGGTGCTGTTTGTCAGACAGCGAGCGGTGAGAAAGTGCGGATTGTTTGTTTCGGGTTTTCACATGCCCATTAAGTACTCGTGTGTTGTGGTTGTTGTGGGTGTCACGTGATTCCGCCATAGTTGTCCTTCTCGGTTGTTACACCTTTTGGCAGATACTGAGTGTAAATCAAACTCAAGGAACGGGGGCCAGATACGGCCCATCATATCAATTTATGTGGCCCGCGAAGACAAATTGTGCATCAAATTCGTGTCGTTACTAAAATGGCAAATTGTCTTTACTTTTTTTTTTCTAATATTTGACCAGTTTTTACTTGTCTGATTTGAAAACGACTTATTTGTCAGTTTGTTTTGTAGCTTTTACTGTATATAATATAAGGTGCTCATACATTTATTTGGGTTGACAGTCATAATGGCCCTCCGAAAGAAGCTATGACTACAATGCGGCCCGCGAAAAAAATGAAACACCCCTGGACTGTAAATGGTTGTGTCCTGCAGTTCTCTGGAGACCAGTTCAGGGTGTATTTCGCCTGTCGCCGGCTAGCATTTGCAACCCGTCAAGTGGTGTGGAAAATCGAAAAGCATCTGACAAGTGTAAGCCACGCTTCTTGTCATCACCGACGTCAAATCACTTTGCCGCTGCGATGTCAATATATATGTCTCTTGTGAAATTTCTTCACTGGTCTTGTGGTGACGTCTGATTGGGACTGATCAGTTGTTGTTGTGCAGTAAAAAAAAAATATTTCAACTTTAGTCAACAAATTATTTGCAAAAGAAAAATACGTTCAAAACATAGCATTTACTCACTTACGCCAATTTTGCTCTTGAGTCACAAGAAGTAAACCTGCCCTACTTATCGGAGTTGAGCGTTTTGTTGTTATTCCAAGCTGGAAGATGTGTTGCATTTTTTATAGCAAGGTCCATCGGTGGACAGTGGTGCAATCCTTGAGATGCTCTTCTCTCGTTTGAAGCGGTGGAAAGACTCTGCATGTTGCTTGCTAGCTTCATAAAGCTTGCATGTGTTCTCTGGCATGTTGGGCTACATTTTTTATTTGATATTACTGTTAAGGAGGCATTGCTCCAGTTCTCTGCTATCATGTCTTGTCAGGCTCTGTAACACTCCACATTTGTAAGAGGGTGTGCACACTTATGCAACACCATTATATCAAGTTTTTATTCTGACTTTGTTGCATTATTGGTGAAAAATGCCAAAGGGTTTTTATATGCACTGTATAGAATGGAGTATTTGCAGATTTATAAGGGAAAAACATTTTATATGTTTTAAAAGTATACATTTTTAATTAACTTCTTTAGTTAGTCCCATTTTTGTGGAAAAGACTCTTTAAACCCGTTTTTCAATTTTTTTTCCCCCTTAATGCATTCATCAATACCACGAACGGTGGTCCTGAATATGGCTCCTTAATACAGATTTAAGAAAACATCACCAGTACAAGTTAGACAATACGAAGTTGCTCGCTAATTATGTTCTGATGTAAGACCGTGCGAAAGCCTGGAGCTTTGTACTTGTCAATATTCTACAACATAAGCACACCCGAATTATTCATCCCATTCGGGCCCTCCACTGTGGGGAATAGCCTGAAAGAACAGCAGACGGCTTCATTAGAGCTTAGAAGCATCTCCCACTATGGGACCACCCAGTCCTACCAGTCAAACTCCCAGACAACTTCACTTTCATCTCGCGCCACTGAGGTGAATGCAAAGTGGGTAGATGCGTTGTTGTGTTTTTGGAGTTTTACGTGAGGGATTTATTTGTTTTGGGGATCGCTGTCTTGTCTTCTAAATGGCTACAATTTAGCATTAGTAAGGGGATAAGCCGTTTTATGAGGTGTTTGTACACATTGGTGAGGTTAAAACTTGGGTCTTATGTCAAACATAAGCTTTTTTTCTCAGATTTTTTTTTTTTGGAAAACATGGTTCATTCGGTTACCTGTTTTGTCTAATTTCTAATTGCTTTGACTTGAGAGCAAAAAAATGACAAGCGTTGAACTCAACTCATTTGACAACAAGCAGTGGTCGGGCAGATATGAAATCATTCTTCCTAAAAGAGGCTTCAAGCAGTTTATATCCACTTGCAGTTGATGTCTAAATTATATGTTGTGCATTAAAAATCTCTTTGCTTTGTCCATTTAGTGTAGCTTAATGCTAACAGACAATGCTAACAGATAATATTAGTGTCACAGTATCAAGACCGGTTTTAGCAACAGATATTTGAATGAACACAAATGCTGGAGCAGAACATGTAGACAAATAATATTGCTAGCTTATATTCGTCATCCTCTATGAAGAATATTGCGGTTTACTAAATTTTGAATTTTCTCCAAGTGGCCAATGAAGCATAAAATACACTGAAATAAAAAAATGTCAAAAACTATTCAATTCTTGAAATCCATTACTGTATGTATTTACAATCTATGAAACATAATTTTTTTTCTTGTTTTTGGTTAGGCTGGAACGAATCAATGGCATTTCTATTCATTTCACTGGAGACAGATGATTTGAAATGAATGTTTTGAGTTACAAGCACGGTCAAAGATCGATTTCAAGCCACCGCTATCATACTTTATATTATGAAGAGTACGCTTGCACCCAGAATTTGAAACCTGCTCGTGCAATCGTAAATTCCCGGCTCAGCAATTCCAAACGGTTCTACTGTAAAACAAGATTAGCACGCGCTGGCCGCCAGAGGTGATCTTAATTTTATCGTCTGATTGAGCAGGCTGCCATTTCCTGTGATGCTGTGAGCCAATCATTTCCCCCCTAGCACTCATTCATTTCCTGTCTTGGTGTCTCTGATGCGCAAGCAATAGAATTTTATTGCTGGCAGCAAATTCCCTTTTGCCTCCACCCCCTCCTTCCCTTTATCCTCGACGTAAATTGCAATAATTTATTGGCGCCCACCAAACTTAATTGTCTTTTCCTCGTCTTCAGGTACCACGCGCGCCCCCCGAGACGGAGAGGTGCCAGGGGTGGATTACAACTTCCTGTCAGTGGATGACTTCCTAGAACTCGAAGAGAGCGGCACACTGCTCGAAATCGGAACCTATGAGGGTGAGGACGACGTTCCGTGCCAATCGGCAGGTGTTCCGATCGGTCGCAGTAAGAACGAGCGGAACGGTAATCCAAATTAATTTTGGTCTACATGCAGGTGGGCTGTCAGATTGGACAATTGAGTCAGATTAGACACGATTAGGACCATGTTTTTCCCATGCTCTAAATCTTAACATGTAGGAATGTCGACATGTGTGTACGCAAGTCGGTAAGCGTGTGTCTTTAGGGGAAGGCTTTGTGATTGTGGTCCGGGAGACAATGTTACAACACTAATCTGCTTGGCAGCAGTCCACGACTGTGTTGGCGCTTGACACATGTCGACAATGTCACAAACCTGTCCACCACGGGAGTCTCGGACCGGCAAACTGAGGGAGATGGTCTTTATTCATAACTCGGGAATAAAAAATTATTTGGAGTACCCTGACTGTACTTATGCTGCCTTGCTTCATTCACAATGTGAGATTTCAATCACTGGTTGTCAGTCTTCTAAGTGGATAATGAAATAAAACACCTAAGAATGGCGAAGAGCAAAAGTCTGGATTCTTCTGAAGGAGCCCTGAACTAAATTCTATCGAGTGTCTGCCCTTCAAACCCGCCGACAAATGGAGCAATTCTAATACCTGATGATCGTTTTGATTTCAGTTGACCTGTTCAAAATGTAACGTAAGAATAGTCTGAGAAGGTCCACTATTATTTAAAAAAAAAAAGGTCCACTATTATCCTTTGTGTGCTTTCATTGGATTCAAGGTGACCATCAAAAACAGTGTTGTTTTTATAAATCTCATTATTTTCCATAGTTACAGTAATGACAATAAAAAATGTGTCATTTTTAATAAATCTCCCATCATTTTCCAGAGTTACAGTAATGGAAAAAAAAAACATGTTGATTGAATTCTATACAAATGACATAAATCTAGGTAACGTTTATCACTTAAAGCAAGCTAGGCTAACGCTAAGTTAAGCAACTGAGCTACAATTGCTTGAATTATTCTGCTTTCTGTCTTCTCTCCATTCGATGACTGGTAAATGTTCTTTTCTCTGCACCTACTGTCTGTTCTTGAGCCTTTCTCCTTCTCCCTCTCAAGCATGCTAATGTCCTCCTTGTTGCCTAGGTAACTATTATGGGACCCCCAAGCCGCCGAGGCAGCCCGTCATTGGGACAGTGATTCTCCGAGATGCAGGCTCCCGGCAGTCCACCCCCAAGCGCACCAAGTCCTACAATGACATGCAAAGCGTCCGAGTAGTGCCTGCTGACGACGACGATGACAACCAGGCCTCGGAAATGAACAACGCTTTCACAGGTACCAAGCATCTTCTGCCTTTGTGTCGCTTTGTCTCACCAGCTGTCACTCGTGGCGCTCGCCTCCGCCGCGAGTGGAGCGTACACATACGAGACGTGTTTGTCCGACATCGGAGAGGAAGATAATGTGCGCTTTTTGATTTTCTGTGTCTAGTGGTTACATCATGTCTTTGTCAGGATAAGTTCTTTGCACATAAGCTTACAAACACTGCCATCTGCCTGCAAGGAGGGGGAGGGGAACTATTTTATTTTTTAAATTTTATTTCATTATTATTCAAGCCCATGCCAATCATGGTTACTGTGAACGAGTCGAACTGTTTTGTTAGTTAGCAACACTAATTGAAGTAGATAATTTGTATTTTATTATTCTTTTTGCTTTTATTTTAGCATGTGTATAGAATAACGTTGATATTGTTTATGGTAATATAATTTAATGTATTGATTAAAATGCTTAAGAGGTCCTAAAAAAAAATGTAATGACAAAATGGAGGAAGAAAAAAAATGCAATAATTTCAAACTCATTCACCTCATGCGCTAGCTGGTGGCTAGCTAGTGGCTAGCGCTTCTCGCTGTGGTGTGGAAAAGTGGAATATATTGCAACCATTGGCATTTTTTAGCAAATAAATATTTGTAGCTCAAACATAGATGTTTGTGTGAGTATAAGAAAGCCGCCAGACAAAGTAGCATTCGTTTTTAGCACATTCGGCAGACAGGTCTTGATTTGATTTTTTTTCATTGAAATTTGGCTTGATTGTTAACAAAACTCTTCTTCATGGTGTGCCGCAAATATTTTCACTTTAAAGAAAGATCAATTCTCCATCAGTTCCAGTTTCTTTCAATCTCTTCGCTTTTCCCACCTCTCTTGAAAACTCTGCATGTGTGCCCTCCTTGTGTCCACTTGCCAGCCTGCCAGAATGTCGAATTAGCATTTTGATCAGGCCTGAAAGGAGCACGGAAGTGCTTGGGACTCTGCTGGGCTGGAGCTGCTAAATGAGATGGTGTGGGGGCCTGAGAAAGCTAGCTTATGGAGAATGAGAAAAAAACAAGGGTGGGAGTCAAAAACAGTTGGGGAAAGAAGATAAATTTGCATATTCCTGGGGTCTTTTCTTACACTATCAATGGAGGGAAAGGGGGCTTGCTTTGGATGTTGCATAATAATGGCTCTCTTATTTCCACTGAGTTATAAACCGTCTTTTGTTCTGTGTGTTTTTTCCTTGTCCTGCCTGTTTTTGTTACCCAGGATCCTTAGTGCGTAGTCTCTTCCCTTCTCCTTTGTTGTGCGCAGGTAACCCTAGCGACCAGGATGAGAGCCGCGGCGGCGGTGGCGGTGGCGGCATCCTCCGGCCGTACCCCGCGCGCGACAACGCTCCTTCCTGCGGTCTGAACAATGCGGCCATCTCCACAGCGGACAGCGGGCAGCAGACCCTGGCCGAACCGCAGGTCTCCCCGGAAGACGCGTTGGGGCCGCTGCCCGAAAACTGGGAGATGGCGTATACTGAGAACGGGGAACTTTACTTCATAGAGTAAGAATTATGGATTCATTTTTTTCTTTGTGTTTTTGTCTTCGCAGCAGAGGCCTGCATTCCTTGATAAATACGCAAACATGTTTCAAATTTTAACCGATTGCTTTTGATAAAAATCTCTTTTGAACTATTTTTTTGTTTTTTTTTCCCAGCCACAACACAAAGACCACATCATGGTTGGATCCTCGATGTCGAGACAAAGCCTCCAGGCCTCTGGAAGAATGCGACGATGATGGTAAGCTGCCGCAGAACTTCAGCAGTGTCAAATAATGAAAAGCTAACGGGGAAGAAAAATTGGCAAGCAGCTGGCGAATAATGTTTACAAAGAAACACACGTTGGGAAATTGCACCATCAAGTGGCAGGGAATAAAGTAGCACACCACCACTGTAGATTTTTTTTTTTTTTTTTTTTTAGATGATGCGTATAATACTGTAACTTTCTAAGGGGTTTCTCGTTCCCTATTTTTCTCCCTATCACCACTCTCATCTTCATCTTTACTTTATCCGGATTCCTTCCTTCCCGTTTCTCCTCCACTCCCCTTCCCTTTTCTGTTTCTTCATTTTGTTTTTCTTTGTTCCATCCTGCTTTCACCTTGGAGAAGAGGGGATACATACAGAGGACCTGGAGAGTGATCTAGGTAGGATGTCTCTGTTCTGTATCAACATCAGAAGCGGGCTTCACTCATCACAAACGAGACTTTTGACTCCGTATGATGGTGCATGGAGAGTTGAGTAGTAGCAGTAAAAATTCATCTGTAATATCAAAAATAAAATTCTATAAATGTGACATATGAAGAATTGACCTCAAATAATAATCTCTAGAAATGGCTAGCCCAATTCCAGCACCAGGTTGGCATCACTGGTAGCGTTCGAGAGTAATTTGGATCCTATTTGTGCTGGCAGGACTTTTTGTATTAGCCTAGCTCACTCTGTCGTTTGGTGTTCCACAAGGATCTATTCTGGGGCCCTTGGATTTTTCATTATATTTGCTGCCGCATCTGACAAAAATATGGCATTTTTCTTCCACTGCTATGCGGAGCAGATGCCAGTATTGTCCATCTTTTCACCTGAAAAAAAATATCAATAATTCCTAACACAAATGTCAGTGTTTACGATCACGCCAATTAGTAGCTTGATCGTTGACATGACAACAAAATCAAATCCCTGATTTCATTTATGGTGTGACAGCTTTGCACAAACGGTTGTAGCTCAAGATTATTTCCGCCTGAATTGTTCACTCAAATAATCAATCTGTCCTGTAGCTGTCACTGTGTTGACTGCTCGACTGATTGTGGGTCAATATTTTACGCTCCGATTGTATCTCGTTTCTTTTCAGAGCTGCCACCGGGATGGGAGAGGATAGATGACCCAGTGTACGGAATTTACTACGTCGAGTAAGTAAATCACCTTGTTGGCACAGCCAGAGGAAATCAAGCTGTCTCTTATAAATATAGTTGACGACGCGTTTAAAATTGAGAGCTGTCAAAGCTAATGAGGCCCCTCCCCCCCTCCCCTCGGTGTCAGTCATATAAACAGGAAGACCCAGTACGAGAACCCAGTGGTGGAGGCGCGGCATCGCAAAATCCTGCAGGAGCAGCAGCAGCCGCAGCCTCCAGAAGGTGAGCGGTACATTCGAGGTTGGTTTCCTGCCCATTTCTTTTTTGCTTTCTTTTTTTTTTTTGTGTGTCTGTGAGAGCCTCCGGTGCTCACCGGGCTTTGGCTGCTAGAATTGACTATCTTGAAGACATTTACTTGGTAATTGGGGCAAATTTATTGGAAGTGTTTAGTCAATTGGAGCCGTCCCAAGCCTCGGTGTGGCTGTTCATCCTTTTCGTTTTAGCCATCAAAGGTTGCATTTCATTTCAATTTGGTTCTTACTTTACATTCTTGAGTTGCTCATATTCAGATGTCTGTACTTTTCATTTCAAATCAGGTTTTTAGGATCATGTCATTTAGTTGTTGTGGAATGATAAAGCTTGTGCAATAATGTTTTTAGCATGCGTTGTAATTTATAATTGAAGATTCCAAAAAAATCCACCTAACACTTAATAAAATTATTATTATTGTTATTTTTTTTATTAGAAAAAAACAAGGGCAGACTTGGAATCAATGTAACAAAATTCATGTTGAAATATTTATTTGGGTGTTTGATTCAGAGTAAAAAAAAAATTGCGTAAATATGCATATAATACATAAAGTTTGCGCAATAATGTTTTTAGCATGCGTTGTAATTTATAACTGAAGATTCTGAAAAAAAATCCAACTTTTGCTCACCCTAACACTTAATAAAATTAAATTTTTTTTTTTTTATTATTATTAGAAAAAAACAAGGGCAGACTTGGAATCACTGCAACAAAATTCATGTTGAAATATTTATTTGCCTGTTAAATTTAGAGTAAAAAAAAAATTGCTGCGTAAATATACATTTAAAAAAAATTACAATGAACGCAGGTGCACGAACCTTTTTCTGTATCTTTGTCATGTGTGTCATAAAAATACAACTTGGTGCTGCACACGTGAGTCCTGACCTAAACTTTTTTTTTCTACAGAGTGGATAGAGGAGCACTCTTCAGCTGCAGCGCCGCTTGTAAACTACGTTCCAAACCACCTGGAGACCTACAGGGACCCTCAAGTCCCACCAACTCTACCTCCGGTCCCTACAGGAGCCAAACGTAAATGTTTCACGTTCATCTTATCCAGTCTAATTTCGAACCTCAGCTTTGATCGATGACTCTTAACCACCCGTGCAGGGGGGAAGCCGTTCTTCACCAGGAATCCCGCAGAGCTGAAAGGAACATTCATCAACACAAAGCTGAAGAAGAGCCGACGCGGATTCGGCTTCACTGTGGTCGGTGGCGATGAGCCGGATGAGTTCCTCCAAATCAAAAGTCTGGTGCTGGACGGACCTGCAGCCGTGGATGGAAAGATGGAAACAGGTGCAGTACACGTTTGGTATCAGTAGGAGGCACTGTTTTCTTTCCCAAGCTCAACTTGAACTCAAGACTTGAAGCCTCTCAGAAAGCATCTGGAACAAAGAGCCTGATGGATTTCTACTGGAGAAATGTCATCATCTCAGCAAAGATCAATTAATATATATTAAAATATCAAATATGAATTATTTGATAGGGGTCTTGAAATAATTCTTTCCTACTTAAAGTTAAAGTTGATGTGTTATTTAGGCTAACTAATATCATATTTTCATTTGTGGAAATTGAGATAATATGCCTCGTCTTACGTTGTCCTCATTGTGACGCAGGTGATGTGATCGTCAGTGTGAATGACACCATCGTGCTGGGTTACACCCACGCTCAGGTGGTGAAGATCTTCCAATCCATCCCCATCGGTTCCATGGTGGACTTGGCCTTATGCCGTGGCTACCCGCTGCCCTTCGACCCCGACGACCCTAACACAAGTCTGGTCACCTCGGTGGCTATCTCGGACAAGGAGCCTATTATCGTCAACGGTCAGGAACCCTTTGACTCGCCTTCCAACCCGAGCGGACCGCTCAACGGCCAGAGAGAGCCGCGGGCGCACAGCCCGTCCGCCGAGGCTTTGTCCAACAGCCTGCACGGCTACAGCAGCGACGTGGTCACGCTGGCCTCGTCTATCGCCACCCAGCCCGAGCTCATCACCATCCACATGGAAAAGGGGGACAAAGGATTCGGCTTCACCATCGCAGACAGCCTGACTGGAGGCGGGCAGCGCGTTAAGCAGATCGTGGACTACCCCCGCTGTCGGGGTCTCAAGGAAGGGGACATTTTGATGGAGGTCAACAAAAGAAACGTCCAGAACATGAGCCACAACCAGGTGGTGGACCTGCTGAGCAAATGCCCGCGAGGGAGTGAAGTCACAATGCTGGTTCAAAGAGGTAAGTACGGCTATAGCATTCACTGTGTTCAGAAAATTATTTGAAACGATTTTTTTTTTTATCTGATGGCAAGCGGCTCGGAAAAAAAAGATTAGAAGGAGCCTGAGTCGTAAATGTGCGAGTACGTGGCTTGAAAGTAGGAGTGGTGAGGAGGAGAGTGGCTCATGACATAACGGATGAATGGAAGGAGTGCATTGGGGGCGGGGCTTCAATGCTCTTGAAACCCCGATGCTCCTCTGTTCCTTATCAATTCCACAAAAGTGAACATCTTAATCTTAAAGATCTGCATTGAATGTAATGGAATTTACAACTTGATTTAGCATAACATTGCTAACTTGCTAAGGACTAGCTCCCTGAAGTCACAAATAGAAAACAGGTTTTTTTTAATTAAATGTTAACTCCAGAATCGTTTTCCCGGCGGTAACGTAGCCGACGGACGGAGTCCATCATTTGCGTCCCCATCGTTGTTAAACGTCGTGACCCGGATCTCAATTACCGGCAGGTTTGGTGTAAGCGCCCCACATTAATTATGCCCTTTAATGAGTTGACCTTGTGTGCTGCTGCTCCAATAACAAAACTATATTTTGTTAAATGTCAGCATCATTACGGGCCAGCGAGCGAGATCTGGCCAGAACACGATGGCGTAGAAATCCAGGATAAGATTACAGAATTTTGTAGTATCCTTTGGGGGAGATAGAGCTGACTCTGTAAATCATCTTTGTTCACTTTGACACTGCAGTGTCATTACTGCGTTTCCAGTTGAGTGGCCAACTGATGAGACCGAATGCACAAAAAGGGCGTCACGTCTTCCAAATGTTGATAAATGAAGCCCGTTCACGGTCAAAATAAATTGGATTACACTGGTGCCTTCAGATACATATTGCCCTACTCTTAAAATTGGCCAACTGTCATTTGGAATATTCTATAATTGTATGCAGTTCAGCAACAACGACATAACTTAGCCTTTAAGAGACTAGCTTAATGCTAACTCATAATGAAACGCACCATAGGCATGCTATTGAATAGCATCGACGTGGCAGCGTGGACCAAAGACCAGTGGGGGTGATTTTGAATAAATAAAATAAAATAAGCACGTTTGAGGAGCGCAACGACATTATTTAGCCTTTAATCTGCTAGCTTAATGCTAACATACTGTTGACTGCTGCCTCCCCCATTGCAATCTATGGGAAGTTATTATTTTTAATAACGTGGATGCTAAACTACTACAGTTAAAAAAAAAAAAAACAACAACTTCTAAGCTATGCTATAAAGTTCAACCCTGATACACGATGATAACAACATCTGGTGTTTTCTTTCACACACCAGTTCCTCCCCTCAAAAAGCAAAGCGGCAATGAGTCCTCCATCTTGTCTTCCCGCTACAGTTGCCATGACAATGGTGCACCTGTCCCCTGAGAAACCTGCAGAAAAAAAGACCAGAGTAAATTAGTGAGCGCGAGAGGAGTGAAATACGATGATGGCGGCTGAAAGGGGACGAGACGATCACATGTCGAGATAAAGCGAGAGAGCGGCGGTATTTTAGGGCAACTTTAATGGCGCGAGGACAAATGTTAGCAGACAAAAGGGAAGCGTTACTCATGCAGGAAGTCAGTGAAACATAATGGGCATCTCAACTCAACAGGAACACAAATGGCAAATGTTATATTTTATTTAACGTGCTTTTTTTAGCTCGCAGCTGCGGAAGAGGAGTATACCGATTTGCTTCTGCCTCCATCCCTCAGATGATTTTGTAATTTTGCTTCTTGACTCTTTACCGCTGGAGTGCGACATCCTCTTTTGCAGCCGCTCGTGCTATTTTTGCACACGTTGAATTTATTCACCGTATTCCCCTTTGTCATTTGAATAACGATGAGCGCACAACCGCAACCTTACAGTTGCCTCTGCTCTATGCAAAATTAATCATTACAAAAAAAATTATTGCGCAAGAGCATAAAGAAAATGTATGTTTTTATCCCTGAATTTTATTTACATTCACTTTTCATTTTCCCACACACCCTCCTGATGTACGATGAGAGTGAATACAGAACATAAATAT